>NC_139344.1:157674768-158027268 GCF_055883805.1 Amblyomma maculatum | reverse complement strand
GAACAAATTAATTCAAGAAGAAAAAAAAAGAAGAAAACGCCATGAAAGCTCATGGAATACGTACCCTATGGGTTGAACGTCTCGAACACGTACTTCATATCACTGCACTCCACGTACTGCGCTTTCGGATATAAAAATGGTTAGTACGCGCACGGGCCACGAAACGCATAGATATGTAAACCACACAGAAAAAGAATTCAGATTATGGATTCTTACATGCCCTTTTCGTTTTGCAAAACAGCTCTTAGTAGCGGTGAGCGGCATATTTTATGAGCGAGAGCCGAAGACGCGACACCGAAACGAGGATTCAGGCGTGAAATTTCCAGAGGTGTTGAAAATGAACGCATGACTTGAAAACCTTGGTACTGATCACTGTCAAGAAAGTGCTCCGAGCATTGCACAGCTAATATCGGCGGCTGGAAGTTTTTTTTTTATCTTTTTTTTCTTCACTGATATGACGACTGCACTGAAGCTCGGTCGTCACGCCTTTCAGTGTTTGGGCAGACATAGGCTGTACCAAACCACAGGATTCTCATCCTTTTGGTCACAGCAACACTCGGTAGAAGAAAAGAAACGACGCACAAAGCAGATTTTGCACCACTTTTTCTTTTTTTTTTTTTTGGTTTTGCAGCAGTTGGTGAAGCATAACAAATCAAGGGCGAAAGCAGCTGAAGTTTCATGGCTTCTGTTAGTGGCGTCGCTGCCATCTGTCAAGCGATTGTCACCTGTTACTGCCCTCCCCCAACGTCCGCTGTGCACTGAGCGCTGCGGAGAGGCCTTGACGCAGTCGCATAATTAATCGTCCATTAAGCCTGTGTTTAAAATTTTACTACCAAAATATTTCGCTATCTTAGCCTACGTGTTTTAAACATTCGACCTCTCGAAGCCCATCGAATTCTAAAACCGGCTCAGATCCCGTTTCAACTGCTCACTCGCTCGTTTCGAAGTTTTTCGGGAACACTTATTGAGCACTTAAAGGCTGCTCTACTCTTTTATAGCTTATATGTTTAGATTGTTATTACTGATCACTTCCAAACAGTACTTCTTTCCCACAAAAGTCCACTCATTAGAGGAGATGCAAGGCAAGAACAGATATAAAACAAATAAAACATCTCTTTTTTTTTTTATTATTGGTTCAGTAACTTCGTGAACTGCTCGGGGACCTGTCTACAAAGTGTCATTCTTATCTGTGGCATGGAAAAATAGCCAGTACGTAAAACTAGAATGCTGGCGGAGCGGGCCACGCTTCTCGAATTGCATGTGAAAGTTTTTTGTTTTTTTTTTTAAGTACTTGGAAGTACTCGGAGTGTAGACGCACAGGCTGGAAGCCGCGTTTTGCGCTCTTTGGTATTCTTTTTGAAGAGTACTGCAGAAAATACAATCAAACATGTGCTAAAGCAAACAACACGTATGTGAAACTGCTGAAGAGATGTTTTATTCAAAAATTTGTTTCTGAAATAAACATTGCAGCTACTTTAAAGATATGCAGATAGGAGGAGGGAAGGCGGGGTAGTTATCCAGAAAGGCCTCTGATTGGCTACCGTATACAGTGGTGAAAAGGGATAAATGATTAAAGAGGGGAAGGGAAAAGAGACGTGAAGCACAGTCAGAAGTTTTACTCAAGCTGGTGCCTGTCAGGTAACTGCATTGAAGGCATAAAGATGTGTGCAAGACATTGAAGTGATATTACAAAATTTTGAAACGTGGAGTTTGTATTCATCGTTTCTGAATTTTTTTTTATCTAATCACCCAATTAATGTGCGTTAGTGCATGTGTGTGGAGATTTTATTGGTTGTGGGTTATTGGGTTATTTTAGCTGCTTCAATTGGTACGTAGTCTTAATTCTTCTGGCGACGACCTCTTGCGTCCTCGTTGTTGCCCGGATCTCGATAAAAGGGACCGAACTGCCGAAAACAACTTCCCACTTTTTCAGAGTGGGAGATGTACGGGATCCACTTTTAGATAAGTATCTGGTCTAACATGGTAAGGCTTCTGCATAGATGACAGTGCGAATTAATCAGTTCAGGAAAGATATCCGTGTACGCCAATGGGTTGTGTCACAACTTGTAGCCTTTTCCAAGTCGTAACTCGGCCTCTACTCAGTCAGTTATGCGGAGGGATAAGACACGCTGGTAGATTTTTGTAGTGTTGTGCAACTACCTGGTAAGCGTTTACGGTCTGGTTTATAAAGGTTCGCAGTTCGGAATTCGACTCATCTGGTCGACTGACTTCCAGAGTAATTATGAGCGGCTTCTTTCCCTCGGTTACCTGAGTGAGCCAGAACCCTTCCAAGTTTACTTCATTAGTGCTCTTTGGGCGTTCGCTTAAAATTTTGAGGGCCTCGGTAGAAACACGGGTTCAATAAAAAAAGTTTCCCTACAGTCCATTAACACATTTGTTCACCATGCTTCGTATACCCCAATTGTCGGAGGAATTTGGTTCTCAGATTCGTTCCTGTGCTTCCGGCCATTGTCAGGCGAAACAACCAACACCTTCCAATTGTTGTGATACAAAAAATAAACGAAATCCCCTAAAGGTGTAGCCTTTTTTTCGTTAGCTACCATAAACTGGCAAGTGCTTGCTTATGTGAATACTGAAAGTCTGTCTAGAGTAACTCGTCGTAATATAAAATGAGGTCTTGAGTATTTTCAGGACAAAAACTTCCACTGTTAAATGAACTCACGTTCTTGACCCAAAGTTGATAAAATTCTCTAAAACTACCTGGTCGTCAGAAAATTATGAACATATTTGCTTTTTGTTATTTCGTAAAATTTGAGTAGTGTTTCAGGAGTTGATGTATAACACTGCTCTTTAAAATATTAAAATCAAACAAGTTCAGAATTTAAAATTTTGGTTCCTCATTCCTCTTAGAGAATTCTCATATCTCAAATATGTGAATTTAATGCTTCGATGCTGGCATGGCCTCACCCCCTTAAATAGACTCCTAGCTAGCTTCCGATTGTTTACCTGCATTCAAGCTAAATGTCAACGTTCTTGTTTAACGTCTGTGAAATGCCACAGAAACGGATAATTCGTAAAGAAGTCTCGACTTTCATGGGGCCTATTTAGTTCACACGCGAGTGTTACAATATAATGTATGCAGCAAGCGAAATGCACTGTTTTGATATTGATATGAGAAGTCATTAACAGTGTTAGGACACATTTAATATGCCGCTAAACAGTCCAGCAAAGGCTATTGAAGCAATGAAATGAGGTGCTCTGACTTTGACAACCAAAAGCAAAGCTTCTCTTTGTTTCTTTCTTAATGAGAGCTGAAGGAAAACAATTGCTATAACATGATTCATGCTCTCTATACTCTTTCGGTCTCGTTGATATGCCTAATACAATCCTTTTCCTACCCTGCATCGTCTATTAGCGCCCCAAAACACTTTGCTATTGTTTGTTACTCTTTTTTTTTTTTCCGAAGCAAAAGCACAATTTTGAGCTGGAGCCCTTTTAATGCACGTTCTGACAGCATCCTTGTAAGTTACTTAAAAGCTATTGCTGGCGGTATCGCTGATTTACTCGTTGACTCGACTGAATATTTAAAACAGGCACCTTCCGTCAAGAATTAAGCCAAGCCATCCCGGCATTCAAGAAATCAATATACACCTAATCTGTTTCACTTGTTCGTTGCATTTTATGTCTTTACGAAAAAAAAGAACTAATTATTCGCAATCTATCCACTTATCTAGATGAGCTTGATTGCGTACTCTATTAAAAACCGTATTTCGGCCCGGATACTCAGCTCCTCTCCCCTTAATTTGCCGATGACTGCACCTCAGAAACATAAAGAAAAACAGACCGTGTTCCACTTTTCCATTTCCTTAAAACATGTGAAATAAAAAAAAAAAAATCAAACGCGACATTCTTTCCTTTTTTAAATTTTAATTTCGTGTTACTGCATTAGAGGGATCTTTAGATACATATTCGGCAGTTAATAATTTGTTCGGGAATAGCAGTACATATTTCAGGCATCTGCACCTAAACAAAGTGCTTAACGTCGTCGCTATCCAGAGTTCCATTTCTGGTCCTCTGGTTCTCGGTCATCTGTACGCTTTATAATCTCGTTATGAGCTGCTTAACTGTATTTAATTCGCGCATCTTACAGCCTGGGGATGGTATATTTTCACCCTCAAAAATGGTCTTCTAGTCCGTTGTGAATATACACGTCCACGTTGTCACAAGTGCTGCCACGTGGTATACTAGGTAGTTCATCAACTACAAAATTCTCCTCCCTGGAGCTGCATAGTGCTTGGTTTGGTTTGTGGTGTTTAACGTCCCAACGCGACTTAGGCTATGAGAGACGGCAATGGGGGAGGGCTAGGGAACTTTCGACCGCCTGAGGTTCTTTAACGTGCACTGACATCGCCGAAGCCTTGCTTTTCGTCTCCATTGAAAAGCGGCCGCCATGGCCGGGATTCGAACCCGCATCCTTGGGCACAGTAGTCGAGCGCCTTAACTACTGCACCACCGCAGCCGGTTAAGTATAGTGCGTATCCACATTTGTAAATATTACATTGTTTGTTTGGTTAGCCTTGACCGCCTTGTAAAGAGCAGAGACTGCCAACCAAGATCCGTATAACTCGTGCTATGGTCTTTCCAGTTGTGATGTATGGATGCGAGAGTTGGACTGTGAAAAAGGCTGACCGCCGAAGAATTGACGCGTTTGAATTGTGGTGCTGGCGAAGACCCTTGAGAGTTCCTTGTACTGCCAGAAGATCAAATCAGTCAATATTGTCGACAATAAACCCTGACTGCTCATTCGAGGGTCAAATTTTAAAGTTAAAGCTCAGCTACTTTGGTCATCTGATGAGAAGAGAGGAGTCGCTGGAGAGCGATTTGATGTTGGGAAAGGTTGAGGGTCGCCGGAGAAGGGGTAGGCAGCGAACGCGATGGTTAGATGGCATCCTCAGGGCACTGCAGATGAAGTTATGTGATGTTAGGAAGATAGTGAGAGACCGGAAAGCGTGGCGTGACATGGTCCATAGGGTCACGAAGAGTCGGACACGACTGAACGACTGAACTGAACTGAACTGCATACTTATGATACTTATGAGTATTCTTAAAATTAACCTGATAATTTTAGTTGTAGGCCTTTAACTGTACGAAACGCATTAATATTTTTTTGTTTCACTGGCATTACAAGCATTCGTTTGCACAACAATATCTACGGCTGCTGTATTTGGCATGTGAACTTTGACATGAATTTTCAGGAATTACCGAGACAATGAAGTTTGCAATTGAGGTATTATTTCATGTTCATCATTATTTTAACGACGTTTTTGATTCGTAAACTCCTAAGCTATAGCACGATGATTAGTGTCTGACGTACCAGTATCATTTCTTGCCTATTCAGCACATTCGGAATAAATAGGCAAGGACAGGAAAACGAATGGCTTGTTATGGCATACCTATTAAGGAAGCCAATAGTCACCAAACCCAAGGAAAGCATAAATGAATGTTTCTATATATGTGTTCTTTTTTATATTTGTGGCCCAGACCAATGGGAAGCTAAGAGTAATAAATTTATAGGCGAAGGTGGCGCTGATGAACACTCTCAAGGTTTGCATGGCTACACGCAACATAAGTACACCTCAAAGTTCACGATCAAGCAGGTTCCGCTGTAGCTCTCTTGGTACAACACCGCACTTGAAATTGAGAGGTTGTGGATTCGGACCCCACCAGTTATATGTATTGGTTTTTTTGTTGTTGTTTTTACTTTCAAATTCTTTATCTTCCAAATTTAAAACGGTTACTCTTAATTTACCATTGACTAACTGAATTGATTCTGGATGTGCAGTTAATGGTACTATACTTCTGAAATTTGTTTTTAGAATTACTGTTGTTACTATCAGCCCGAAACTAAAGAAAACTTGTTGCTTGAGACGCTCTCTATTGCATTGAAAAATTAAACTATTGATTTTGCACTCATCATGCTTTATAATTCACGACAGTATATTACAGGAGCGTAACATCTGTTGCCAACTGAATGCCAACTTCATTTGTATACTTGCGTAAAACAACCTTTTCGGATAGTTGGTCTCATTCTTGAATATAATTGCAGCGAAGAAGCATTATCATGAAACACGATCGTGTTTCGTGATAGATCAAGAACACGTTCAAGAGACACGATCGTCCTTGTGTTGTGTGTTAATCCCCGATACCTGTTTGATCGTGTTTCGTCACTGCAATTATGAATTATTCGTATATTTTCATCCTCTAACCTGCTGCCATTTCAATTTTTTGTTGCGAAAGCAACACTACGCTAATCGGTGAGCCATTTCGCGGAGCCCCCGATTAGTCAAGGTGCGCATGCGCGAGGATCGGGTGACGTCACACGGAGCACAGCTGGAAAGCGGCGTCGGAGCCGCCGCCAACTCCCCCGCTGTGAGGGTGATTCAGAGGTGCCGCCGCCGCCGCGCCAGCTGCGCATGCGCCAGAATGGAGGGACATCACACGGGGCACAACTAGTGCGCCGGGGCGCCGGGGCCACCGCCGACTTCTCCGCGAGGTGCGCCGCCATCGCGTTCGCTGCACGGCACATGCGCAGTGATGTCATTGCTCTTCAGATACGCCGGAGCCACTGCGCATGCGCGGGGCGTATATATGTGGCACAGCGCTGGTACCGGCGCAGTCAGACATAGAGAAGTTGAGCCGAGCAGAGGTGATCGCCTTAGGCGAGCAAATCTTCGTAATTCGTCGCTTCCGCAATTATACTCGGGATGGCCAGTGGCCAAACCATAGCCAATTTTTTCATTGATTTCATCTATTTTAATAATTTATTGATCCTATATTTATCTCAAGTTGTTCTTGCCTCTGTTATGATGAATAATTCCGTCGTATGCTTTCCTTCAAGCAATCGTGACGACTGTCACGTTCAGGAGTAGTGGCAATTGTCGCGATTGCTGCCTTTGTCGTTAAAATTGTTACCTATATTTATATTTGTTAGAACAGGCCTCACCATAGCATTAATACTGTGGGAAAATTTCATGAACTTAAAATGTATGAATCGGTATCGACATGTGTTTACAAAATGAAAAAAAAAAAACTCGAAGCTTTAACGGCCTGATCGATTCTTAACAACGTCTCCAAACATGATTGTGTGCTAGTCTGCTGGCTTTCACTTCGAAAATTTACAGGTTAAACACTACGAGATAACACACAATGCCTGCATTCATTTACCAACCAAGAGGAAACCGTATGCTTTTTGTGGAAACTATTCGAAAGACATATTCTTCTGGAATTCTGCCTGCGCAAAAATGAAAAATGGTGCTCCCTTTATAACTTAGTTCTCACGCAAACAATGCAAAAGTTTATCGTTTCTCGTGCTTAAATTGTTGCTGCGGCTTTAGCTTACGCTTGCATTTTAGATAGAGGAATGAACATTTGGGCGAGTTGGTAAAGTGTCATAATGAATATGTAGCGCGAAAGACAAGCACAAGACGAGCACTTTTTTTTTATGGCTAACAGACAATTGGGGTTGCTCTAAGAAGATGTAAAATAAGAAGTCGCAGCTGGCACGCCTAATAACATACAAACAGAAAGAAATAGATAATGTTTTCAAAACACACGTTGGAAATGACCGCAGAAGCAAGTGAAGAGTGAAGGCCCCGCTTTCTAGGAAACGGGTCCGCGAGAAATGGTCTCGCCCGACGAGTCACAAATCCAGAATTTCTATAAAAAACACCGGTTTATTCCGGGTCAACAAAATAGCACTTTGAAACGATAAAAAGTCGGAAGGCATTGTAAACTGATACATACATCGAGGCATGCGGCAGCGCTATGCGAAGATTACGAAAAGAGTAATGGGACTGTGTTTTATACTGTGCGGCAAGGCGAAACAAATCAGGGCGCGAATAGGGGAATGCGACACAGCAAAATCGCTACTAGGGGCACCAGAGTCGTTGCTTCCCGCGTGGCAACAACTCACGCAAACAGTCTAACCCTTCTCCGGAGGCACCGCTTCACTCTTCATCCTGGTGGGCTCCTGTGTTCACCCGAGATGCATCGTGCCGCTTGCTGATAGCACGACCGCGTCCGAGCCGCGCTGTCACGGAATTCCCTCGCATAGTTTTCCGCTGTCCTTATTAAGGCTCGCTGTCAAGCAGAGCACATTTCATGCCCCGCCTTAAAGTCTGCACATGCGCAGTTGCGCCAGCTCCGCGCGCACCTTGACGAAGTGGAAGGAGCGCGCGTAGTTCAAAAGTCCATGAGGCTCACTCTCAAGCCGAGCACATGCGACGCCCCGCGATAAAGTCTGCACATGCGCAGTTGCGCTACCTCCGCGCGCACCATGACGAAGTGGAAGGAGCGCGCGTAGTTCAAACGTCCATGAGGCTCACTCTCAAGCCGAGCACATGCGACGCCCCGCGATAAAGTCTGCACCTGCGCAGTTGCGCTACCTCCGCGCGCACCATGACGAAGTGGAAGGAGCGCGCGTAGTTCAAAAGTCCATGAGGCTCACTCTCAAGCCGAGCACACGTAGTCTGCACATGCGCAGTTGCGCTACCTCCGCGCGCACCTTGACGAAATGGAAGGAGCGCGCATAGTTCAAAAGTCCATGAGGCTCACTCTCAAGCCGAGCACATGCAGTCTGCACATGCGCAGTTGAGCTACCTCCGCGCGCACCAATACGGAATGGAAAGAGCGCACGTAGTTCAAGAGGCCATGAGGGGCGCGGGAGCCTCACAACACTTTGCTATACAAGACCGTATCCTAGGATAAAAGTGTCTCCACCCGAGCCTATTTATTATGGCTTGTGGGAACAGTGCGGCTTAACCACTGCGAGAATTAATGCTAGTACATGAAATAATTCTACTCCGGTTGTTAAACTGAACATTAAAAAGACAAGATCATGGCGTCTTGCCCTATCAAGTCCTGGAGCAGCCATGAAATTAGGAGTCGCCTGCTTCTGGGAAAGAGAGCAATGGTTAGCCTTTACCGCCTAGTAAAGAGCAGAGACATTAGTCTGCCAACCAAGATCCGTATAACTCGTGCTATGGTCTTTCCAGTTGTGATGTATGGATGCGAGAGTTGGACTGTGAAGAAGGCTGACCGCCGAAGAATTGACGCGTTTGAATTGTGGTGCTGGCGAAGACTCTTGAGAGTTCCTTGTACTGCCAGAAGATCAAATCAGTCAATATTGTCGACCATAAACCCTGACTGCTCATTGGAGGGTCAAATTTTAAAGTTAAAGCTCAGCTACTTTGGTCATCTGATGAGAAGAGAAGAGTCGCTGGAGAAAGATTTGATGTTGGGAAAGGTTGAGGGTCGCCGGAGAAGGGGTAGGCAGCGAACGCGATGGTTAGATGGCATCCTCGAGGCACTGCAGATGAAGTTATGTGATGTTAGGAAGATAGTGAGAGACCGGAAAGCGTGGCGTGACATGGTCCATAGGGTGACGAAGAGTCGGACACGACTGAACGACTGGACTGACTGAACTGAACTGTTGGGATTTCCATATCGAATATGTCAACAATGTGCGTTATGCATGGTTCGTTGGACCAGGAAAACATATTGCAAAATGGGGTCTTCAATTTTGCTACACCTCATCGCTGTGACATGGATTCTATCGATCTTTCATTGTGGACACAGAGGCAAAAAATGCATATTATACATAGCATTGACACAATTCGAAACATGAGCCGAATGAAATGCAGATGAATGTGCTGCGAAAGATCAAAGTAGGAACTTGGCGGTCATTAAGTGATAGGCAGTAATAAAACTTTAAATCTGTAGGCAGCCAACCTTGGATATAATGAAGCGGTTTACAAAAATAATAGAAGTAGGAAAGGACTAACCATTTCTCTTTTAAGCTCTCATGGAATCCCATGCACCGCTGAGTTTATTTATAACGACCACAGTTGTCACAAATGCTCGCTTATTACCAACCAGGAGGACGATACCATCAAAATAACTATTAATGCAATGGAATCGTGTCTCAGACAAGTGTAGCGACAGTGGCTGCACTTAATCGGTCAGAGGAAACGAGAAGGCATTCAGAACGTACGCTTCCCGCCTAGCGGTGATCAGTGCGTTTCCCAGCTTTCCTAATTACTCCTTCCCCCCTCCCTCAGAAAAGAGCCACCTCAAACAAGAAATGCTACGAATAAAAAAATTCTTCAATGAAGCTGCATTTAACCGCCGTCCAAGCGTGTGGCAAAATGTTATAAAGTAAATTTGTCACTGCCTGTGATAGACAAAGGGTCTGAAGTTAAAGCAGAAGCGGGAAGAGCTTGAGAGAGTAGCAGCGCTGAAAACTGAACTCCTAAATCGGTCGGCGATAAAGGGATAGCAACTATTTGAGCTCTTTGAATTGAAGTTAAATAACCTCGTGGTGTGCTGTACTGACCCAGCCGGTTATATACCATGACTCGCCTGCAGAAACGGCTTTCCAGCGCAGTATGGGTTAGCTTTTTCGCTGCATTCTCATCTCGTAGTCGAGGACTCCAAACGACAAGGCCGACGTAAAACCAGTGGTCGTTAAGGCTTCAATGTAGACGAGTTACATCGCATGCCTGAAACAGCAAGGGTCTCAATAAGCAGAACTTGGTCGTACTGGATAATTTGAAAAGTGTCAGGGCAGGGTCTGCAGTGAAGAAATGGTCGTACATAGCGACCTCGAAATAAACTATCCTACAGCCTGAGCTGGTAGTTTAGGGCGGCAGCTCTTTGGATGAACGTTTCTGGGAAACGCGATGTAGTTTTTATTTTATTTCAAGTTTATTTCATACATACATACAAAAAATGGATACAGCAAGAGTTGTACATACAGGAAGCGTACGGCGGTGAGCGAAAAAGGTGGTGGCCCGTACACTTTCTACGATGACGACCGATTCAGCGTGGTTAGGCCAAATGCGAGTTGAGTGCACTACAACGTCAGCTTTCATTTAGGTTTCGTTTACGGGTCGCACGCACTCATTAGCATACAGTCGTAATCATTATACGAAAGACCACCCGACATAGATACTGGGCCCCGCTTCGCTCAAGCCGCGCGAAATCGTCTGCGTGGCATAGAGGCAGCGTATACGACTCAGGAACCAAAGGTTCAGGTGTGTTTGATTCCCATCTGAAAAGTGCTGCCCTAGATGACAGACAGCTCCTGCCTTCCTTGCTTCAGACAGACATTGCGGACATCGGTGAATGGGAGCTCCAGTACAAGCGTACTACAACGCAAGAAGCGGTAACGGAAGTCAAAACCATCCCGGCACTCTTGGCGAATTAACGCCTACGATAGCCGCGGTACTCGGAATGGCCGGCTACCTATCTGGCAGCCGTGGGTTCGACGACAAGCTAAGTGTCCCCTTCTTCGAAGCTGCCGCCCTCTTGCAGCTCCGAGCTCGACTGCACGCGGCCACGTTGTACTATCTTAAAGTGTAACGCGATCATGCATATCTGCGAGGCCTTCGGGGAGGAGCTTCGGAATGAGACGTTCGTAACCTCTCCAGAACACTGCTGTTCATCTGTTCTTTCTAGTCTCTGTACGCTGCCTTTGCGCCGAACTTTGATGCCTGAGTGCCTGAGGAACTTGGGCTAGTGATATCTAGTGATGATATCTAGGGCTAGTGATAATAAATAAATGAGTCTGAAGCGTGTTTACATTTCTGTGGCTAACACTAATTATCCGCTTTATCACGCGTGTAATCGTCGGGTAGTTTCTTGAATTTTATATGAGCGTATTTTGTAAGTAGAAATCCAGTTACATGGGAACTTCGGATACAACGAATACAATTAGCGAGTCTGTAGAGGTAGTTGTAAGTGGGCTCGACTGTATCGGCTACCGTGTCTACACGAATATTTCACTCCCTACAACGGGGTATAACGAAAATTCGATGAACCTTACCGGATATTTGGCGCGGAACTTGATTTCTAACGGCGGTAAGTAATTCTTCCTCATTCAATGAGGCATTCTAAAATTACCGCGCATAATTTTCTGTGAACACTGCGCAAAACAGGCAGAACACTCATCTTGCCAAAAAGTGTTTTGGTTAGCGTGCTCGTGCATCCTCCTTCCCTGCCGCAATTAAAATGGGTATACTTCGAACTAAATTTTTATTCTGCGCATTCTTTCAAAGCGGCGCTTGTTGGCTTCAACGTTTAGAAAACGGTATCGAATTGGATTGTTCTTGATGTTCTGTTGCAACATATTTCTTTGCACAATGTTCTTTATTATTTTCTTCAAACAATTTACTTAATTCTTGTATAAGGCTGGTTTGGTTTTATGATGATTAATTATGGTTTCATGTACTTACTTATCTTTTTCTATTATCCTCTGTTTGCACTGTACGCCTACTCCTGCCTAAAGCCAGAGACTCAGACTGGCAGTACGTTTCTAAATTATAAATAAAGATACGTATTCTGAATACGTCCCTCTCTAACGTTAAGAACATCACAGTTACAAACCCACTACCCAGGCGCTGAAGCCGATATTTGCCGGGGAAGACGAAAGACCAAATGTGCGATGTTTTCGCTTGCTAACAAGTAAACTACGGACGAAAAATGACTCTTTTAACTTTCAAAAGTCACATATGTAATGAAGTGCCTTCTTTAGCAACAGAACTAGAAGTCACGGGATCCCACTTCTTCCTCTTGATTGACTGTAGAACCCTTCGCTCCCCCCCCCCCCCCCCCAATGTAAACAAATTCGAAGAAAAACGAAACAAAGCTAGGCTGAGGAGAACATGGGGGTGTGATATTAATCAGTACTCTATTTCTCCAAAGCATTCAATTAATTTATTGTACACCGCGTGACATAGCCGTGTTGTCATGGCGGCTGGCAATTGGCAGTTAATATGGCCGAGCGCTGCTTTAATTGTCGCCGAAGTGTGTGACGCGGTAGACTACGCGACATGGCTACGTTTGCAGGGGCTGATAGCGGTGGCGGTAAGTAGGATCGACAACTTAGTATAAGTGCTCAAAAAAAATAAATAAAAAAGAAGAGCCTGAAGGCTACAAGATCGCGCGAGGCTCCAATGAGAGAAAAGTATAGCAGGAATTTTGCTTCGAATGCTATCGCGTTCCACTCTTAATTCGCCTAAACCATCCACACAATTATTCAGCTTTCTGTTTATTTGTTTAAGAAACGTATTCGGAATTACCCCTCACCATATTTCTTTTTATTGGTTTAAGTTTACAGCTCGTGGCAAAGGCTGGAAGATCTTACATTGAAATCTCTTTCTCAGCCCCAACGCAGAATTTGTTTTGCAAAACCTCTATAACATAGTACGGCTGCTGCATGTCTTTCTCATCGCCTATATCATACGGTATCACAGGTGATCGCGAACGCTGTGCAGCCTGTGCTCTCTAGCTATACCGGGTTCGCTAACGATACATTTTCGCAGTTGTTTCGAGAGTTTACACGGCATAAGATACTCGCTAAGGATTCCTATGACTGACACTGAATGTAAAATCAAATTCTTCTACTCTACACTTCCAGCCATTTGGAACGCGCCCATTCTGCTCTGAGTAAGTTGGGCAGCGCGTACAGCGCCTTCAACAGGGCCACTCACAGATAGAGACAGTAGACAAAACGGGGGAGAGCTTTGAAGTTACCGCACAAACGCGGGCTTCTTCACACGACGGACGAAGAGCGGATAGCTGTCAGTGGAAGCTGCCGTGCGATTGAGGTCGTTCGGTCGGTGCTTGTCGCGCGCCGACGACGAGGCCCGGCCCTATTTCTGAAAATTTCCTCGGTGCAAGTACGTAGAGCGGAAAGCGTTAAGGAAAGGTTTCTCAAGCACTTCACACTGAATGCCCCCTGCCTCTCCGCATTCATATTTTCTGTCCTCGTAGTGGTCCTTGTCGTATAAATCTAGCCTAGCACAACCCCCTATATCGGATTTGTTTTGCTTCGTCGGACGGAAGCGGACTCTTTTCACGGGCTCGGTGACCGCCATTTTGTCTGCTAGTTGATGACTCGGGCCAGCACGAAGACCCGTGCGCCTTTGCGATAAAGGCGACCACCGAGAACTCAACTCAAATGGCTTGTCAACAACAGTCTGCAAGGACGGATGGAAAATAAGAGGAGGGGCAAATGCCTTAAAATAAACTGCATTTCGCGTTCCGCGCGCTCCCTTCCTAAGGCGCTCGTTTCATCCTAAAAAGTAGTCGCGACTTAGATGCCCACTAAAAGGAACAATAAAAAATCGAGGGAGTCCAAACGGGGGGAAGAACGGAAGCGGCCGCATTTCTGTTTATGCATTCAAAAATTTCTTATTACAGGGAGCGTAACCTCGGCGCCTGTGCATGGAGGCCGCGTGAAGGATGCCTACTTTCTGGGCTAGACATGACCCCGCGCGGTTGAGTTCCGACAACCGAAGCGCCCGAGCGCATAGAACAGGCAGATAGAAGAAGAAAGAAAAAGGAATTGAAAGATACTTATTCTTCAGTAGAACAAGGTCTTCTTTTTCTTTCCTCGTCCTTCAGACTGCAAGCGCACTTCCTTAAAGCCGGCTTCACATGTGATGCACGCACTTTTTTTTTTTTTTCAACTCTGGAGGAAACCAAATGAGGATGCCTATAGCTCAAGTCTAATGCAAAACATGATCCTTTTCAGATTGCTTAGTCTACCGAAGAGATTTAGCTTTGAAACTCACTTTGCTCATGTAGATATAAACGGCAACTTTGACGCAGTGCGTCTGCGGCGCGCCATCAGAAAAGAGTGCGATGCATGAGCGCGAAACCTAGAAACTTTGTCGTGAATATTTTTGCATCTCATGCTTTAGCGGGGGCTATCGCAATTTGAGCATAAATTCGTATGGCTTTTTCAGCGATGATCATGCTTTGCCAGCCTTCGAAAGGCACAGTGAGGCAATTCGTTTGAGCACGGAGATAATCGGCTTGACTTAACGATCAGTATTTGTGGGAGCGGCAGCGCACAAGAGCGACTACCAAGAAACTTTTGGAAACAGCGAAGGATCTCAACCCTTACTTAATGCTTCTGTATCACGCGTTTTCTTTCTCGCTTCAATGCTTGCGCTGTGCAAGAGGTTGGGTTGATCTCATAACACATCGCTTATTTCGAATAGGTGCAGGCGGAATGCATGAACGCCCTTGATCCAGAGAGATTGCGCCTTTTCAGGCTTCGTTCTTTTGGTTTTGTACTACGTTGGGTCTCATAGGGTCAGTATGAGTTGGCACAAGTTGGTTGTAAAGCATTTATAGCCTCATTACATCGACGACCCTTTAAAAGGGTTTGGCCGAAGGTTCTTTTCCAGAGCAGTTCATCCTTGAGAAGCCAAGCACTAAGGCAGGGGCAAGCTGGTATACCAGCTTGCAAGTTGCCCGGTTACCTCGTCAGCGATTCCTGTCGTTGGATTTTATAGCATGCTTCAGATCTATGCATGACTTCCTTGTAGTTGTTGATGAGGGGGGTGCAGTCGATGAGGTTGTGGGGAAAACTCTCGTTGCTTTTCATCACTATTATTCAGGTTTAGCTTTCGCACACGAAATACCTGCCGATAACTGCTTTCAGTTTCTAGAAATTGCCATTCAAATATGTCCTCGCGCGTGTTGGAAATACTAGCCGAGGAGCTAAAATGGCTTGCTTCACTACGATTTAGCTTATTATAAGTTAGTTAAGCGCAATATTGCGGATGAATGCTTCAAGCATGCGAATAGGAAGTCATGCCGGCACAAGGTACATGAAATTGACATGCAGGCCTCTCGGCTTAAGACGATTTCCCAAGCCAGGTGTTGTCGTTGGTAGCCGAGAAGGTACGTAAGAACGCTATGAAAGAAAATTTCACAAAAAGGAAGGAAAGGAACAAGATGCCTGTAGGTCTGCTCTACGTTAATGCTCTTTCGCACAGGCTGAAACAAAGGTGGCAGAAAAGTACGAAGTGTCGGTCGTATTTTCCATGTTTGAAAAGCTTAGAAGCTTTTCAGGGAGATAAGAACCCGCTTTGCCGATGCAGGGCGCCCGATGCAGGGGGCCCAAGCGCCCTGCATCAAAACGTGTTTTTAACTCTATTTTATTATCGTTATTACAATAATAAAATAGAGTTAAAAACACGAATCTACTCTCCTTATTTAATAGGTCAGGAAAGAACCCGGAGAGAAACACGAGGGAATGGAAAAATAAAATGGCCGGAGGGCAGAGACATGTACACGTCACACGAAAAAAAAAAAACAGAAAAAAAGAACGAGCTATAAACTGGCGACACACAGTAACTTCTCTGTAATAATTTCATGCAAACTCGAACTCAGAAACTACTATTACTTGCTTAGCTAAGCTACAACTTTGTTAATGCATTTGGCGTGATGAGCTGCTAGGGCTGCCTGGTTGTTTTGTTGCGAGATCGAGACCATGCAGATTTCAATGACACATCACGCCGATTGTTCAACTAGGGCATTGCCTGGTTTAGCTATTCTTTATCTTTGGTACTTTTTCCCTACTTTTGTTATCCCCACCAATCTCAGTTTTCTTATCTTTCTTTTCTGGTCATTTCAATCGCTGCACTATGGACGGACTTCGTGACGGCTCAGGATGAGCTCTGTATAATGGCTCAATCCGTAAAAACTTGTCCAAAGTGTTCGGCACTGCTGCTCCTTGGCGAAGCGCATCCCCGCATCCGTGCAAACGTCGCTGTCTTGTAACCGGCTCAAGCATTCGAGATCAAGGTGGCTCGTCGAAGAAATCAACAGACGAAAGCAGCAGTTCGAAAAAAAAAAAAAAAAACGAACAGAAGTGGGGCTAATAGGTAGGATAGGTGATACATTTTCCGCTTGCGTTCTGAGTGAAGCCAGAATAGGCGCGATCACTTTTTCGGCGCCAACCCGACAGGCTGCTCATGGTAAGCGTCCAAGGGATACCAGGATGCTCATGGTAGGCGTCTAAGGGACATCTTGCATTTGTGCGTGTGTAAATAGTCCCGAAAAATCAGCTCAACCTGGACCTGTCTGTACGAAATAGCACGAGGTAAAATTTGTGAAGTGAGCAGGAAACCAGGTGTATTTAATTCGTTTGCATTTCGTGGATCCTATATTGATAAAATTGGTTGTTGTTTGAATGATATAGACTGAGGGAGCACAAAAACGACGTCAAGAATGCCGCCCGCCACATCGGAGTTCACTGCCGTGATAGTTCTTGACAGCTAGTGTATGACAAAATGCAAATTGTAGGTGAACACAAATACCAGCTGACTAGAGAAATTATCGAGTCACCTGAGATTATGAAGTTAGGTCAGAGATGTGTAAGCCCCTCTTTTGTAGCTATCTTAAAGAAAGAACATTAAGTTTTGCATACGTAGTGCACCTCACGCTGCCAAAAATGTGCTTGCCCAGGGGGATATCTGTTGTGGTTCTTTGTTTCTTTTTTTGTGTTCAATGGCTTCCTTAATAAGCATCTGTTGTTAGTCAACGCTGTTTCTCGTCCCTTCTCGTCTTCTGACCTCGTGCTGTTGTGCTGCTGCACTAGAAATAAAAAACGGAAAGAAAGTGAGAGGTGGGTCGATATTTACACTTTGCATGTAGCAGCATTAGCAGACTTACCAGGTGGCGAATTGTTATTTTTTATTCGCACGCATTTTTTTTACTACTAAATTATCAAAACGCTGTTTTAATTTGTGAGGTCTTGATGAAGTTCGGCAAGAGCAGCCATGTTTGCTATGGAAGTCTTCATTTATTTGAGCGTCGCGGGCTTTAACACGCAGTACGTCTCGCTACGTCCGCACTACCAAGTATATTCTTTTTCTACGTTCATGCTAAATTAGAGCCTGAGGTTAGTGTGCTGCATTACTACATGTATAGTGTACGTATTTATAGAGTTTGATGCATGCAAGCCACAATGAAAAAAGCGTTGAATATGTACAACGGTTCACTTCTTTGTTGCTGTGGGGCTTAAAACTAAGCTTTTTAACTCAGTAAGCCTGTGTAAAAACAAAAGAGAAGAGAAAGAGAAAGGCGTGGGCACACCCAATTAGCCACGCAACTTTCTGAACCCAGATATAATTTCACACTTTTAGCCAACTCCTTTTCTTTTCTTTTTTGTTCCACGAGGCTGACCGCGTAAAAAAGAAAAAAAAATTGGTGTCCAGCACCTAAAAATAGTAGAGAAAAAGGAAAGATCAGGCTTGAGACAAGCCTCGAGGCAATTACGGGTGCATAACTTGGCAGTGGTGATGACGTGCTGTGAACAGCGCCAAATCGCTTCGCAGCCTTCCCTCTGCAGCGTTAGCGGTAATCACGCTTTTCTTCCCACCTTCTGCGCTGTACAATGCGTTCTCGCTAATGGCACATTGGGGTTTTTGATTTCCGCTGTACTTAGCTGCTTTCAGAATTATACCGGATAAGGTCAAAGAGAAAACCGTGAACTTTGAATTCTTAGACGCCGGAAGAAATGGTTCGGCAAGGAGCTGACGGCGTTCCGACAGTGTGCCCAGAATATTTTGTGAGGCAACAGTAAAATGAAATTTATGTGATACAGAGCAGCAAAGAACACGAACCCCCCTCCCCCCCCCATACACACGCACGCACGCACACACATACACACATACACACACATACACGCGCACACACAATGAAATCTCAACTGAGAGTGGGGCGAATCGAGTACCGGGCGTATCTCAGGAACCTGAAAACTTGGTAGGTTCGTTTTATAAGCACGACATTAAAATCAACAGTGAGTAGTAGGCATCAGAATAAAAACGGTGATTAAATTCAATGACAACCCGGTCTTGAGTCTTAATACATAAAAATATTTCCCTTGTTTATTCATTTATTTGTTTTTGGTGAACTGAGTCTTTAATATCAGCTGAAGCAAGTGAGATTCCTCGCTGAATATAACCCACGTAGTAAATGTGGCAGGTGGCAACATCAAGTAGGCAGGAGAATTAATTGTCAAAGGAATCATTGGAAATACGACCCCTGTTCTTTTATTTTGCGGCATGATGTCACCCTTGGCGCCTGAGTTCGTGTTATTTATTTATTTACTTGCTACAAAATCTCGCATTACCTGAATGCACTTCCAACAGTGGTAAAGACACAAGTATGGTATGCAGGTAAGGCCAGAAAATAATAAGAGAAAAACTATTAAGAAAAAATAAACACCCATACACGTAGAAATGGAAAATGGGTTGCATCGCACCTCAAGTATAAGTGCGAGGTACGTGTCTGTTGTGGATGATTCAATGATACAGCATGTAATTTGTTCCCGTTATTGTTTTTCAGTGGATGAAACGAGTTCTTCAATTTACCTATCCAATATTTTATTTCATGAACTTTCCTGTCATCATCAAGTCGTCTGGATAAAATTTGAGGTTGGAAAATACACCAAACTTTTCTGATGTTGCGCTTTTAAGCGCAGGAGGTATAAATAATTTTCAATCTGAAGCATTTTGCGCCCTTAATCGAGTGGGTCTTTGATAACCACGACACGCCACTTTAAGCAAGCAAACGTTTTCACACTTCACATGCATATTTAAGAATAGTAGGTCTTGTTTGAGTGAAGTATAGAAGACTTCGCTGACGACAGACAGACATATTGCAGTTATGTTTTCGGGAATTAAGCATTCTGCGAGCCTTGGATCTAACATAATCCACCTGATTCGTACACATATAGTTAGATGAGAAGTAAACGCCAAGCTAATTATATTCAGAGATATTTTTTCAAACGAACGCTATTGCATGAGCACCCTATTGGATTGTGGCACGCATTTGGGAGAAGAAGACGAATTGGCATTTTTTAATATTCAAAGATATTTGTCATCTAGAACACCAGCACTGTGCTGAATCCAAGTCGAGCTGAAGGGTCACTGCGTCAGAACTTGCAATTTCATAAGATGCATGCAGCCTGCAAAATACCAATGAAACCACTAATGCACCATGGGGCGAAGACTAGGACACTGCAGGTGACTTGTTTTAGCGTTTACCAATTTCATTTTGAAGCCTACCACAGGTAAGTCGGTGTGGTCAGCGCAGGTGTATTGCACAGCAAGGTGAACTCGTGTACGTGATTGGGAAGAATGATTATATGATTATTTACCCAATCAGTCTTTTTTTACTTCTGATTTAAAGGGACAATATTGTGTCGCCAAACTGAAGGCGATCAATATATGAGGTGCATCGAATTTTAAAACTTCTACAACGGCAACGTAGTTCCAAATATCAAAATACAAAATTGCGCATTTTGAAACTTGTTGAGTCGACTTTCTGGAATTTCGTATCTAAAAAAAAAAAAAAAAAAAGGCTCCGCTGCATCATACTATAGCCTCCAAAATCTACTAAACTTCTTCATCGTCGATGATATAAACCGCTTCTGTATCTGACGCATAAAAAAATGTGAGGAATGATATTTGATAAACTGAAAATTCAAGAGTTTCAACGAGCTTTGATACGCATAATTTTTGTGGTGTTATGGCATATTTTTCACGCGACAGCTCTCATTGCTCTTTTGTTTATAGAAGTCGTCGGACGTGTCATTGGCCGGAGGGTTGTGTGGCGTTACACGAAGGGCTGCCAAATCAGGCAGTTATTCTCATCCGGAAAGTTGAGCTGGAATCGAACGCACAGTAACCCTTGCACACCCCCCCCCCCCTTCCCCTTCCCCTCATTTGAAGTCCCACATCATTGAAAAATCATGAAAATGTCGATATCGGGTGGCAGGGGAGTGCCGACATCTCTAACAACAAGAGTGTGGTGGTACTATTGAACTCCCAACCTTCCCACCAAAGAAACGTTAACGGCTACTGGACGTCCTATATGGCTTAATCATTTAAAACGAAATTGTCACAGCATAGTAAATAATTCCTTAACGAGCACTCTTTAACGGCGATAACAATAAAGTCACACGCTTTACAAAACTAACGCTCGCATGTATGTGGCGCATAAATCTCAATTGATTGATTACGAGATTTTTTTTTTTAAGTTTGCCACAGCTTGGCTGGAATATCCTATAAGCACTTGGCGATATTTCAGGGTGTAACCACGATTATTTTTTAAAACTTACTACAAAAGCTTTCACACTGCGAGGAGTCGTTGGGGGATCCTGATGTTGGAGTGGTGTTTCATGAAGTAGTAGCTTTTATAATGTACCCATTGCCTCCTCTTTCTTCCATCTTGTGCACATTGTTTGGCTCAGACATAGGAATTACTTCGCCAGGAGCGCCCGGAGCGAACAGAATGACTTGCGAGCGCTAAACACAGGCTCAGTCGACAGCCTGATGGTGGGATTTAGGAGTCTTTCTGTACTGACAGGGAAGAAGACCGGGTGCGTGAAAAAACCCGCTTCCCGGCACCACAAAGAAAAGGGAAACCGTTCCTTGGCAAAACTACTTTGATAAAAAAAAAAAAGGAAATGTGGTTTCTTATTGCGATGAAAAGAACAACAACAGAAAATGAGAACGCAATGGACCTTTTTAAAGTAGCGCTACTGCGCATGCGCGAAGCTTACTCGGCCGCCAGTTTCGCCGGGAGGCCACGCAAAAATAGGGGGAGGACATTGCTGCGCGTGCTTTTCCAGGAACCGACGTCCGTCGCTTCACCCACGCGACGAACTGTGCTGCACAATAATTGCGTGCAGTGCTAGTATCTTCTAAGCCTTCCGAATGGACGCATTGTATTATCCCAACCTCCCCCAGCTTGCCTCAGCAGAGAAGACGCGGCCAGGTTCACCAGCTTCCTGTTGTCATTGTCAGAGGTGGCAATGGGGGGGGGGGGGGGGGGGGGCAGAGGGTATATCAAGGTAGGTTCACAGATGACTCACGCGTCTCTGTACAGGCTAGGTGAGGCCGGCCCTCCACTCAACTACTGTTTGGAAAGTAAGGCCCCCGTCTACTAAGAAGGAATTTCTGCACAAATTCTCGGTAACCTGTCCCGTCAATCGTACTTCGCATGGCGGCCGCAGCAAAGCCACCTAGACTGGACAAGGCCTGCGCGATCCTCCACTTCATAGGGGCCTACGTCACACTACGAACGATAGTAGGATTTCTGTGCAGCGCAGGGGGAGGCAACGCTTGCAGGTGCATCGCACCTGGGAGGCAGCATAGGTGGATCGTTCCGCTCTATATCCCTATGGTTAGATTAGGCAGCGAACGTGCTGACATTTCTTTTTTCCGACGTCTAGGTTTTCGAGCTTCAGGACGTCAAACTGTTTTCCCTTGGCCTAATTGTGCGCGTTGATACCATAATAAACGTGGTGCTGAAGAAAAGCACGTGCATTTTGCAACCGCCACGACATAGGACTATGCTGTGAGCCTAGATTACGACGGGAACCTAAAAGAGCTTTCGGTTTTTCGAACATTGTAGCTTACAGAAAAACTTGGATGAGAGAAGTTCCTCGCAAGTATTTTGCTAGGACCGTATACATTCCAAGGTAACTAAATAAAATTTGACCACTTTCGATGGATTTATTTTTGACATGCACCATAAAACCCCACAAAAAAAACTTTTTGTACACTTAAAAGTTGTTGGATAGCGGTTTCAGAGCATGATATTATAATGAAGTGTCGTCATGCCGGCATTAGCACTCAAGTTCCATGAGCAAGTCTTCATCATCAAGCTATCATATCCTAATAAACAAATGGGAAGAACCATATCGCTCAAGCGCGATTGAGTTCTAATTCAAAAGGTCTTCGAAGTTCCCAAATTGGTCATCGTACATTTCTTCTACACCTTCTTTTGCAAGTCCCCAGCCAGAAACAGGGTGCGTCGGGAAAATGACACCATCCAGGAAGCCCTTAATGATTCCTACAGAGGCAAGCGAGGAAGAAAAACGCGAAAATTCATTACCTTCGTTTCAAGAATGGCAATGCGAGCTAGTAAACTTTTGCGACACCAAGTTTTCGACAGTCACTGGAAACGAAAAGTAAGTTTTTCGGAAGGCAGCTGCCATGAATTCGGAAAAATTAAATAATTGAAATAATTTAATGCAAAGCACCGAGCAATATAATCTTCATTATGGCTTCATGCAACTGTTTTGCAAGGCTTCATGAGTTTTGTTTATTTTGATATTGATCAAGGCATCCGCTTTCAAAATTGGCAAAAGAAAATAACATACGCCTCCTTAAAAAGCAGCAAAATACATATGTACATTGATCTCATATATTCTTGTGGCCAAGAAATAATGCATGCTTGTGTTATTGTGATCTGCAGTGAACAAGAGCAGTAACTAAAGCTGTTTAATGGTTTGTCACAAATTTTAACATGAAACTATAAAAACGAAGTACTTAGCTGCAATAGGAAGTGTATCGCGATGGCTACGAAAGAAAGCACAAATTATAAATTAACGCAGAAAATATATAGAGAAACTATGCACGTGGTTAAAAAGCTGTTCTTTAGTCGCCCATTTATGTTTATTGCTACATTGCTACAGCCATTGTAACTCGAATAGTAAAATAATGCGCTGAAAACTACCGGGGAACCCTTCCATCCGCGAGCAGAGTCCAGCGGCGGACGGGCAACTAGCGTGACGTCACGGAAAAAGCGGAGAGGCCTTGAGTAGTCTAGGAGGCTTTGCCGCAAGACGGGTGCGCTACTGGAAAAAGGTACATTGTGATTGCGTGCATATCTCTGCTGCTTTCGCGTTTCTCTGATATTTTTTGAATGAGCTTCAACTGACGTCTACCGCTGTGTCCTGTAGAATGTTTTTTTTTTTTTTTCTCATGTGTGTTTCTATCCCTTCCTTTCTACTACGTCTGAGCCATTCGACAGCTATTGATGAGCGCGACTTTCTCCTGTAGCTACCGGCGCACGCATTTCTCATTACACAGAGATGGCTCGCATGCATGCTATAGCCACGCACCCTCAGCCTTCAGTCGCCCTTCTTTATTTTTAGGAACGTAAGCTCTCACTTCTCCGTTTAGGGGTTTCTGTAGGTCTGTCGGCGGGTCCAAAATCAAGATGTTGGACCACGGGATAAGGGGTAGTTTCGTTCAAAATCATAGTCGCTGTTCACCCGAGGTTTAGACAGGGGTTAAACGGTTCGTTGAATTAATGCACATAAAACGGCTTAGCGAGTCGAGCTTTAGAATGTTTGAGGGGGCCGTATCGCCGATCTCTGGTCATTAAAACCGTAACTAGGGTGTAACCTACGGTGGCCATGGTGATAAATTGTTAAATTGGTTTAGAGGAAAGCAAAGGCGCATGTATCGGTCACACTTCTCAGCGGATAACTGAACTTCACCGTAAGGGAAGAGAGGAAGGTGGGAGTAAAAGTGGAAAGAGAGAAAGAGTTGCCGTAGTTGAGGGCTCCGGAGTAATTTCGACCACCTGGGGATATTTACCGCGCACTGACATCGCACAGCACACGTACGCCTTTGCGTTTCGCCTTCATATAAACGCGCTCGCCTCAGTCGGGATCGAACCCGGCTACTCCGGTTCAGTAGCCGAGCGTCTTAACCACTGAACAGCTTACGCTCTTGGATTTCAACGACTATCAGCGGTGGCTACATTTTCCTCCGTAATTTGCATGACTTCTTTAATTACTTCCACATGAGTTCCTCTCATGCAGCCATTTTAATCCATAGCTTACACAGCTCGTTCGGTCGAAAAGCCGTCGCCGGAGTCGGCACCGCGTGCAGGAAATGATCGGGCGCGCTGCGTAAAAACAAAATAAAAAACACACACATATTATGGTAGTCTGTGGTGTACGATAGGCGATGACGAGTTATGAAGTCATTGTAATTAATTCACGAATGAAATAAATGAAACACATAAAAACCGAGGAAATAGGATTTAATGCGGTCAAAATGAAAAGCCAATGCTTGATGGAAAACTAGTGCACATTCAAAGGTGTCAAGCAGCTCAAAATGTAAAACCAATGTTTGCTAATGCTAACACGGTTGAAAAAACAAAAACAAAATCAAAATCAAATGAAAATGAAAGAAAGAAAGAAAGAAAGAAAGAAAGAAAGAAAGAAAGAAAGAAAGAAAGAAAGAAAGAAAGTGAACACATCGGCTGTGTTTATTTCCCTGCACCTGTTTTATTTCCACGAGTGTTGAATTTAACCTAGGCCTGCCGTTTAAAATTACCACTTGTATTGTGCGGTGCAGTTCCGCTAAACTCGACTCAGTTTTCCCCATTTCCTGAGCTCTTGTTCAGTCGCTCGCTGTCTTGCCTGACCTTATCGGCTATTCCATAATTCAAATGTGCATTTAAAATAAACCGATTAAAAGAGTAAAGCCATAAAACTTATTGATGACTACTAAATGGACTACGAATGTTATTGACACGTACGTGTAAATGAAATATTTTTGACGAACTTCTTTTGTAGGTTTTTTGGTTTAACGCAAAAGAAGGAAAACTGTTGAATCAGTTTAAAGACATTGAAAACGCTGAAAGAAAATAACTCTCGTCGGTCATGGGTTACGTCTAAACTAAAAGGACTACTAATAGAACTTCTGCTGAAAACCAGTTCATTCAATGATGCCTGGGAAATTGGTGATCCACCGCCATGTTATAGACGAGTGCACACGTGTTTTATCCCACGAAGTATACTCTCTTCAATCACTATCGTTGTTACTCGAGATCAACTCAGGCATATTTGATCATTTTGTTATTTGTCACAAGATTTCGAAATATTTTCGGATTACTGAATTTGAAAATGATTTTAACCCTTTTGAGCGTGCTGCAAAAGGCACGCATTGAAAAAGGGCTGATGGACACGGCTTAAACTCCCGACGCCACTTACAAGTATATAAGTTAGTGTAATGCGAGCAGAGAACAGCAGAATATACTATCTACGTTTACAATAAAAACAGCAAGCCCATGAACAGCATATATCATAAAATTCCTTCTGCGGACTAAATCAATCAAGAAGTCGAAATATTGAAACGTGAGATTTCTGTACGGCTTTTGCAAATAAAATATTGTTATCGTCGGGGGCATTAAGGAGTATTGACATATTATGACATGTTTACCTGGTATATTCGTCTGCTCGAAAACAATTTGAGATGAAAGTGCAAGACGCTATGTAAAACTAGTGTAGAAATGGCTTTTTACAAACCGCCCATGTGGGTATATGAGATCCACTGGAGCTATCTTCTTCCTTCACTACCTCTTCTTCAAAGCTCCCCTGTATAGCAGTTAACGCATGGCCGACCTGTCAGGTACGCGGTGTACGTCGCAACTGATCATGCACATGCATAGTGTGCTCTTGTAAATACATGCATCGATGATAAGTATTGCCTTAGTGAGTCCTGCAGTGCGGATGGAAAAGTGTCGGTGCTATGCGCGCACGGGAAAATCAATCGCGAAAAATGCGTCCACAAACCCTACAATGCAATTCTTTGTTAGGCTAAAACCGCCATATAATTTTGGCCATACGCATACATGCTGTTTCCTGGTTTTGTGTTCGTAGCCGCAGGGGCCCTGCGCCGTATTAGGGCAGTGACAAAGCCTGCCAATTCTGCGTTCGGCATGTGCTCAACAGAGGGCAGCACTGTCTCCAACAGCACTGTCTCCAAAAGAACTAGGAAACTAACTAGTAAGTATGCTAGTAACAAGGACGGAGAAATAAAGAGCATTAAGCAACAGGTGAAAAACACAGAAGGTAAAAATTGGATAAATTCGATGGAAAAGAAACAGAGTGTGGAATTATACCGAAAGTGGAAAATGCAGATCAGGAAGGAAGATTTCTTTGATAACTCAAGAGGCAGTGCCCTACTTTTTGAAGCTATATCAGGGTGCCTTAGAACACGCAGCTACAAAAAGAAATTTAACAATGGAGATGACGCATGTGCTGTATGTGGAAACTCCAGTGAAACAATTGCCCATATTATACTCGAATGTAATGGTATCCATCCGGAAGTTGGTGCAGGCGCAATCACTGTTCCTGAAGCTCTGGGGTTTAGAGATAACAGTGGCCGGGTGAATAAACCGGCGGTGGAAACTAGCAAAAAACGACTGGAAGATTGGTGGCTTAAAAGCAGAGAAGTGACATAATGTTAGTAATGTAGGAACAAAATTTAATAAATAGAATGATGGTTTAGTTAACCATTCTATCTAAATCAATAATTAAGATATAGGGAGAAAAATGAGCATGATAGCTACTGCTACCACCCCGTTTCAAAGGGGACGCTCCTATATTCCATCCATCCATCCATCCATCCATCCATCCATCCATCCATCCATCCATCCATCCGTCCGTCCGTCCGTCCGTCCGTCCGTCCGTCCATCCATCCATCCATCCATCCATCCATCCATCCATCCATCCATCCATCCATCCATCCATCCATCCATCCATCCATCCATCCATCCATCCATCCATCCATCCATCCATCCATCCATCCATCCATCCCAGATGACTCAACACATATCGTGACAGTTTCCCTGTTTTTCGCCATTTCTCCCACAGCGCCAATCAAGACAAGTTACCAGCGCCTAAAGCAAAAGAAGCGGTGCAATTTCCCTCTTTTAAACTTATCGCCGCACTTTTCGTGTCGCTTCATTGATGACATAGTATTATGCACCATCTAGAGACAGGGCTTCCGCCCACGATGGAAGTTGTTGGAATCTGGGCGCTGTTTGGCATACGCGACAAATAAGAAGCGAACGTCAAGGTTGCACTTGTTTTGCATTAATAACAAGAAATGCCGAGAATTATCTAACGTGCATAAATGAAGGACGCAAATAATTGTAACGATGAAATGATAAATTTGTCGCACAGCCTTATAAGTTGTCAGAACTCATTTGTGCGTGCGATAACATTCAGGAAGAAAGTATTAGAATATTATCATCACAAAAAATTAAGGAAATCTCATTAAATGGGCGAATACCAGAGACATTGGCGACAAGCCTGCGCAAAGTGAACTTTTTTTTTGTTGTTGTTGTTGTTCAGGGTCTTGTTTAATGACAGTTTTCTAGATGACATAATATGTAAGGATGTAATTTAATAAAATATTCATTTTATTTGCAGAATAACCCGTTTGACGTTAGGTGCATTTTTGTTCGTTCATTTATAAAGCGTGCTATCAACTTATCTGTCCCAGACTGCTTTTTTTTTGAGAAAATATGCACCGGAGCAACACCAGAGTTGATATAGTTTATATTACTGGGAAATCATTTCTTGCTTCATGCTTCGGGTGACCATAACTGTGACCAGAAAACGTCCTTTGCACTAAAGTAAAAAAAAAAAAAAAATACGTGTTGCCGCCTCGTCCCAGATTGAACCCGCGTCCTTATATTCAGGTGTCGAGCCCCCTAACCACTGATCTAACGCGGCGGGCGGTTGAATGAAATTGCCTGAAATATAAATTTTATGTTGAAGCTTCAAAAAAAAATTTTTTTTTTTACTATCCAAGCTTCATTGCTGCGTTGCCACAATTTCAACGTGATTTTAAGGCAAAACTTAGCACATAAAATTTTTAAGAGACTCTTCAGTCAAAGAGCTGATTCGAGGACTGTTATGACTGAGGTCTCAGTCTAGGTTCGCGCGGCTGGAGCAGAGAAATCAAGCGGACTCCGGCGAGCGGTAGCCATCGAAGACGCGCAGTCCGCGGCAACAACGACGCCGCCACGTGCTGGTGGTCATTTGCCTCGCCGAGTCGGAAGGATGGGGAGCGACCCATTCATGCATATTTACCCGCCTGACGTTCGCAGCGGTGACCAGGAGGAAGTGTTCCCTACTGTTGGTGAAAACAAAAGCAGGCAGCTTTTCTCCGAACGGAATTGCCCGCGACATTCCGAGAATTAGGTGTCGTGGGAAAGAGATCTTTGCAAGGGCGGACTTCTCGGACATTCCGGACTGTATCAACTAGGAGAGGTTATCTGCAGAACGCGCCACATGGGTCTGCTCTGCGCATGCCTGGTCGTTGCCTAGCAACGGAGACCAGCGTTCCTAGCGCAACGCGAAGTACAGGAGAGCATTGCCGGACTCGACGGCGGCGGCGATGCGCGCGGGGCGGCGCCGCTTGAGAGCTTGAGTACGGCTATGGAGGTGTAGTGTTTTAGAATTAAGGGAGACGAGAGGGGCGGCGTCTCCTCAAAGAAGCGCCCTCAGGCTCATATTCGAGGACATGGTGTGAGCAATCAGCAAGCTCAGCAAGACAGAAAGCTGCACGAAGGCAAAGTTTCCACAATACTTTTGTTGCATGAATGTCAGGAATTGTTCAGTCAGCGTCAAAATTAAAATCTGAAAGCAGTGAGTAATACACATGAAGTAAAAATATGCACTGGTGGTACAGAAATAAAAGAATTGTTGCAGAAGACCTTGACCTGGGCGATACGTCGTCAACAGTCAATAGAACGTTCTGCGATCAGTCGTGAGACGTGTCAGCAGTGCCTGTTGTACAGAATACACGACACAAACATTACAGCAACTTATAACACACAATTTCAAGCAAAAAGAGAAAATTAAATACTGGTATGTGTGGCAGTGCCAGTGAATTGCAACGAAAGACAGCAACTGACTTCTCTGCGCATGCCTGGCTGTTGCCTATAGCAACGGAGACGCGGAGCGCGAGAACAGGCGTGTGGCTGAGCCGCAGCGAACTGTTTTGCGCCACTTTCTGTGTGGCACGGAGCACCATGGAGATTGTCGTGCCGACGGCCCCTGAAGAAGGAGTCTTAAGGAGGCACCTGAAGGACTTAAAAAAGTGTGGAAACACCTGGACCGGCTATGCGGACTCCAGAGAGGTATATGAAGAGCTGTTAAGGGACCTCGCCGCGATCAATGTGTGCTTCCAGACAGAGCACTCCGTCAAGCCAAAAAGTATGCTCGTTAATTGCCGGGGTGCAATCCGCTCGTGGTTTATTAAGGCGAAAGCCTTCATTGCCTCATCGTTGTCGTTAGCAAATGTGTCACGCTTTTGTGGCGGCTCTGATTGGTGGAGACGGGATGACGTCATGGAGGTCTCGACCAATCACAGAGCATGATCACAGTATGCGCGATGCGTGCCTTATATGGCCATATGGCGGTCAATGATCAGTTGCGAATTAATAATTAATTAATTTATTGATAATTATAATTACTACAAACTAGTAATTAATGGCAGAATAATTATTTGCCGAATATTTGAAAATTAATGCATAATTATAATAATGGCTAGTTAGCGCCATTGCGTAACTAATAATTCCTGATTAATGCCGATCACCCGCTATAATCAAACACACAACAGTAAATGTAGAACTGCGAAGATACAAGGAGCGCGATCTCGTCACTGCCAAGCAGAATTCACTGAAGAACTCGCAGAATGTGAAAGAGTAGTCGCTCGCTTTACTCGTAGCAGCATTCATAGCTACATGCGCTACAGTCGCGTAGCAGAATGCAGCACTCAGGCTTTCGCCTTTCATCACTTTAGTCGCCAAAGTGTCCACGAATTTTTTTATAGGTTTTTTAAGCGCTACCTTAATTATACAGCTCGTTCGGCTGAAAAGCCGTCGGCGTCGTAGTTGTCGGCACCGCGCGTCGGAAATAATCGGGCGTTGCGCAATAACAATCGTATCACGGTAATTTGCGTTTGTATAGTGGTTGATGATTCATTGATGTGTTGTAGGCGATGACGAGGTAATGAAATCATTGTAAGCGATGAATTAAAGAAATGAAAAAAATTGGAAAAAAGGGTTCAAAGGTGCCAAAATGATGATGTTAAATAATAAATCTTGTGTAATTGATTAATGAAAAATTAAAATAACTGAAAAATGAACAATTCATGTATGTATGTATGTATGTATGTATGTATGTATGTATGTATGTATGTATGTATGTATGTATGTATGTATGTATGTATGTATGTATGTATGTATGTATGTATGTATGTATGTATGTATGTATGTATGTATGTATGTATGTATGTATGTATGTATGTATGTATGTATGTATGTATGTATGTATGTATGTATATATGTATGTATGTATGTATGTATGTATGTATGTATGGAAAACTAAAAAAAAGCTGTCCATGTGTGTCAAATGCTACCGCATCATACCCTTAACGGAGCTTAAGTGTGCTCCTAATTTTTTATATCTCACAGGCAGGCTGCTGTTTACCACTAAGCGTGGGCATGTTGCTGTGAACGAAGACGTGTCGTTCAAAGTCATCCAAACCGTGGACAAAGGTTCCCTCTTTGGACGAGTTCTGCACAAGGTGCAGGATTCAAGAATCCCGCAGGTAACATTCGCACATGGTGGTGTTGCTATATGGGGTATCTTAGAAAGGAAATACAGCTTGGAGACGATACAGATAATAGAAGTGAACTCATATATCTCTTGCACAGTAAAGTGTTGAAGTATGGGCTTGCGGCACGAAATCCTGCTTATACGCATTCACGATGGCATGCCTTCTCCTCAACCATATATCCCTGCATGAAAAGCGACAAAGCAAGTAAACAGCACATGCATCCGCACCAGACCACGCTGATCAATATAATTGCTATTAATTAATTATTTGGGCTGCTTTCATTTTTGTTCACTGAATATTTAGGGTGTGGATTGACCCAGTCGCATTTTCATTAATTGATAAAAGCTTTAAAAGCGATCGCGTTTTAAACCAGATACTAGTCAAAACACTATATTAAAGCATATCACACCCACTTGATCGTCTGAGGGCTCAATAAATAATCTTATTCTAGAAGCATGGACCTCCAATGCAACTTAATGCTTGTCACGGCAGCATGCTCAAGAAAACATAAAAGCGAAACACGTACAGCAGCTGCTGCAGTTACAAAAAGAGACAAAATGGTGACTGCATGGATTTTTTTATATACATATGCAGTTACCAACAAACTGAGGAAAATTGGTCAGCATGCCGGCATGAGTACTTCGTTCTTTTGGTGCCTTATAAAGTTCTTAAAAGCCAGGAGTGAACTCCCCAGTGTTTTGTAGGACACTTTGGAACCAGTTATAGGCATGCGTAACAGAGAGGGGCATTAAATAACATCAAAAGAAAATCGTTTATAATAATCTGTCTTCTTGAGCAAAGCTGAAATTCCAAATGCATTTAATCTTTAAGTACTATGCCTTTAGATCAATAAAGCTAGTTAAGACATCGTTAATTGCTTAAAGGCTGGCAATTATTTAGGTCACAATGTTTGTCAGCACCCAGCGCACCATTTCTTTGAGTGTGCACTTCCACATTTGTTATAAAACACAGTGATGTTTGCATGGAGGGTTCAAGCCATAAACTTAATTTAGATGTGAGTCAAACTTTATATGGCACTTGTGCTCAAGGGGAGGTCTGGAGTGCGGATTCAAAGCAAATTTGATGATATCTACAATTGCTAGCAGCCAAAAAAGTAACCAGGAAATCTTATTGTGCCATAGAGGAAAAACATGAACATATGGATTAGATACTGCACTAATAAAGAACACATACAAACTACATGTGTTCATACAAATGCGATTGCCATAATTTGGAGCATACTGATGTTGCATATATCATTTCATGCAACAGGAGATAGACGCAGATTGGTCGGCGGCCACCTTCCAGCAAAATAAGATGAAGCTACAAGAAACTAAGAAAAAGGGCTGCACTGCAACGATACACGTGACGCAAGTAGATATGTACACTGAATTCAAAGTAAATAAAATTCATATAGGCTTATATATCGGTTACTGACTTTGAGATTGACGCACTTACCAGAGGCCCGGGAATATCAACTTCAATGATAACATCTGCATTTCTTTTTAGCTGCATGAAATTTTCAAATATGCAAGACTTGAGATTATATCACTTCAGCACAGCCTTTCGCTTTATCAGTTTAGTGGCCATCAGTTGAATGTTGATTTGTGGAGACAAATAGGTCATTAACGAACCTATAGAGGCATTGAGATGCAGGGAATTTTAGATACCAGCTAAATTATGCTTACTTTTTCACTAGAGCTTCCTTTCTTTCTGCATTGATCCTTTAATTCATCATTTTAGGGTAATGTTGAAGTTACATTAGAGGAATCCACTAAATAAAGCTAGGCTGTGTTAAATGCTTGAAATTCAAGTAAATTGTAGCTTGTGATACGCACCATGATATATATTTTTGTGAATCCATTGGCATTGCAGTAAGTACTAAATGACAATTTTTGCACCTTTTCGAGTGTAGAAAGGTTTCTGTTTCATGGCCAAAATGACGGCATACAGTTCGCCAGTATTTTGACAATCCATGCTTTCGAACATGTTTCATGGACAATTATTCAACCTATGACAACTTTTCTAGCTTTTCCAATCACTGTATAAAGCTGTATTCAGTTTGTGAACATTACAGCTCGCTTTATTGCTTTATTAATGTGCAGTTAGCTTGATATGCCAAGAAATGCTTAGTGAGACGAGATATATTACTTTCTATACTCGCGGAACAACTTTCTGCACCTATGATGTCAAAGCTACAGAGCCGACACGCACCACATTATGGTCCCTCCAGAAAATTGACGGATCATGCTCTGGAATATTATACCATTGTGAAATACACATTTTTGTTGCATCAAGAATATACTACAATACTAACCTGGACAGAGTTAATATAGAGTATTTTAACGTTAGTGAAACATACTGTGCACATACCGGTAACTGCGCTGCCTATCGAGAATCCCACGAAACGTATGTGGGCCGTCTCTGCTCTATCTTCTTGCCGGCTTCTGTGCACGTTCACAATGTACTTGTTTTTAAAAACATATATGATATGCGGGCTACCAATTAGTCAGGAATTTACTTTCACATGGGCGTTCGATGAAGTAAAAGGGTACATTTCTGTGTAGTCGGTGGGTCGAATCAAAGGCAAATATGCATGAAATACATGGTGTAGATAACTCTGTGAGGAAAGCCCATCCCCAAGTAACTATGCTTGACTGCATAGCCACAGAAAACTGTCTCCGAGTATATAGATATAAATTGACTTCTTTAAAAAAAATAGTCAGTGCACAAGTTTAATTTAGTAGTATGAGTGGTAGGGCATGTTACGAGTTCCAGTAAGTGTTTTGTACAAACATCTTTTATTCCTTGCTGTGAAACATGTTTTTCAGTATTGTAGGCAGTTCACATTTGTAATGCTCTGAGTGCGTGCATCTATATAATGAAGCTTTTCTTTTTATTTTGTTCTCATTATTATTCATTCTCGCTATCTACATCTTTTTATTTATTGATACTGTGGTCCTTGCTATAAGATCTTAGCGTTTGATGACACTGATGGAAGTATCTCGCAAGAAGCATTGCAAAAAAAAAAATTACACTCAAAAGCATAAAACTGCAGCATTTGTACAAAGATAGATACCCAACAAATACAGCTAAAGCTGTAAAATATTGCATATGTTTAAAATTATGTTGCTGTTATGTGCTGGAAGTATTGCTCTGTAACGTCAGTAATATCATGAGACGGCTTTTTATTGCCCACATGCTTTAATTGCATTGCATGCTTTGATGTCTCAAACACCTGTATTCTCTGTCATTAAACGAAACTTCTCATTCCTTTAGCAAATTTTTAAAACCAGTTATTTTGAATGGCACTATAATGTGTGTCCTTTGCCTTTTCTTTTTAGATCAACATCTCAGGTCATTGTATCAAATGGCAGCACGAAACAGCTTCAAAGGAGGTCATGTCCCGACTGAGGTTGGCATTGCAAGAAGAAGGTCGTGGTAAACCTGTGCTGCTCCAAGATCGCTTCTATGTCTGTTTGTCCGACAGGGAAAGCCACTGCAACTATGATACTGATGATCGCTGTGCAGGCTATGCACAGCCGATGAACTCAGAAGTGTCCAAGAAGATTTTTGAGCTGGTACAACAAGGTGTGACATCTGTAATAGCGATTGAGAGCTGTCTAAGGTTTTTTTTTTTGTTCGAGATGTTCTGTTTTCAAACAAGCAATGCCCCCTGACCACATGCAGGAATTTTTATCCTACAAAGACAGACATAAAGAACCATATCCAAAAGGCTCTTCGTAAAAATAGATTTAGTTCAGTTGATCAATAGAATGTGGAAATGTACATAGAGCAGCTGACAAAGAAAGCACCAGGAACAAGATGTTTTTTTCGAGCCTATCATGTGAAGTCAGTGGAAAATGATTTGGAAGGGAAAAGGGAAGCACAGGCCGAGCGACCCGACTGTGATACTTTGGAAAGCGTGGCACAGGAATGTGAGCAGACGCTGCTGCTTTGTGTTCAGACTGAGTTCATGAGGGAGTTGATGCAGAGGTATAGCAATAATGTGGTATGTCTTGATGCTACCTACAAAACGACCGATTAAACACTTCCACTCTTCCTGATAGAGGTGAAGACTGCAAGTTTCTACGCTATTGTACTGCAGGTGCCTTTATTCTGCAATTTGAAACTGCTCACTGCATTGAAGAGGCACTAAACATCTTCAAGAATTGGAACCCAACTCTCAGTCCGAAGTATTGGATGGTGGACTATAGCCAGGCAGAGATTAGTGCACTTTCTGCTGCCAGTCCTGTGGAACTTTCATAGAGAACAACCTTGGCACAGGTGGTTTTCAAAAAACGAAAATGAAGTGGAAGATATTGACGTTGCTGAGGCAAGTAGCAGTCAGCACGAATGAAGATAATGTAACAAAAGCAACTGAAACCTTGAAGGAGTCGCCACAATGGAAGGAAAATGAGAAGTTGCAAGCCTATGTAAGAACTAAATGGCTTTCAGTAAAAGAAATGAGGGTGAAGGCGTATAAGTCCGACCTCCCTTTCGGCACAAACAACGAAACAGAATAAAAAAAAAAACAAGGAGCTGAAGACCTACTTAGCTGGAAATAGCGGTCGCTGTAGCCTGCAAGGACTTTTGAGAGTCTTGGTCGAAAATGTTTTCTAGAAAAAGAGGTGCAATTCCTGCAGGCAAATCTGGGTTTTTCACCTTTTTACCGCCTGTATCATCACAATGTGCCCGAGTGCCTTCATGGGAGGCCCCCTGTTGTAGCAAAGCACGTTATAGATCGGCTCGCACGAGTATCTGATTACAGATCTGAGGATGTGAAAGTTGGCAGTGAAGAAGGAACCTTTCTCTTTCGTTCTGTCAGAGTAAAGGCTTTCATGAAATTAACTTTAGTAGCCCAAGCTGTACATGCTTCGACTTCATAAAGTCGAAATTATCATGTAAGCGCTTTGATGCTGTTTTTCTGCTTGTTGAATTGTGGGACTTCTCACGTCTGCCTGAGGAAACAGGCAAGGGCCGAACATGGCGACTTATGCTGCCATAGGATGCAAACTTGCTTACACAGAGGACATTGAAACGCCAACTAATGTAGCCACTGAAAAGCTTCAGTGTAGTTTGCAGAAGGCATCTCAAAGAAGTAGGAGCCATTTCAAATAAAAAATAAGGGCTGAAACCTAACGCATACTGTCCTCGTTGCACTACATTAATGATGACACAGTGTTGCAGCAAGTATTTGGCACATTACATGAGGTAAGAATCCTCGCTGAAGAAAATGTGAGCACAAGCAATGAAATTGCTGTCAGAGGCTCACCAACAAAAGGATGTTCTGGAGTTAAAGAAAAAAAAAAGAAAGAAAAGGAGCTTCAGCACCACCAACAAATGGAGTTGAACTGAAGAAACTGCGATTGCACAAGGACCATCTACCCCAGAAGGAGCACTGGTCCTCGCGGGGAAGAGTGGGCAGAAAGGCAGAAATTATGAGGGAAAGTTACAAATCACTTTTGTTGTGATTTGTAAGCCTACGGAAAATGTTTGATGCTCTTTTTATTTGTTTATTTATTTATTTCAACCTTAAAGGCCCCATTGAAGGGGTATTACATGAGGGAGTGGGTTTCAGGGCATAATATTGCTTCGAGTGATGCTTTGAACATTGATGGGTCTGTATGGAGAGGCAAGTCATTCCAGTCGTTTGCTGTGCGAACGAAAAACGAATATAGATGCGCAGATGTGCGGGCTTGCGGAGGATGGGTTGTCTTTTCGTGGTTCGTGCGGCTGGAGATGCGGTATGCAGGGATGATAACAGATTCGTGCGAAAGATGATAATATAATTTATGAAAAAGAGATAGTCTTGCGATGCTACGCCGGTTAACTAAATTTGATAAATGAGCATTGCATTTTAGTTTGGTGACGCTTTCATGATAAGAATATGCAGAGAAGATGAATCTAGCGGCGCGGTTTTGTATTGCTTCTAGCGTGTTAGAAAGATTAAGTTGATTATTGTCCCAAATAGCGCATGCGTATTCTAGTTTGGGCCGTACAAATGTTACATAGGCTAGTGATTTTAACGATGGTGGTGCTAGACGTAGTGGTCACCGAAAATACCCCAGAACTCCATTTGCTTCCTTAGAAATTTGAGTTACGTGGTATGTCCACTTAAGATCATGTGTTAAGTCAAGGCCAAGGTATTTATGTGGTTACTGCTGCAATTTCTGAATTAGCTATACTTAAAAGGTAGTTCAGAGGGACGCCTGTGAAAAGAAAGTAAAGAAGTTTTTTTTTCACGTTAAGAGACATGAGCCATTTACTGCACCAAGTTAAAATGCGATCAGTGTCAGATTTAAGAAGTTGGCGATCACTGTGAGTGGTTATGGGACGGTACACAACACAATCATCAGCAAATAGGCGTATGTTAGAGCAGGTCGTTTATATAGATAAGAAAAAGCAGGGGCTCCAGGAGCTGTGCCCTGGGGTACCCCAGATATAACAGAGGAGTGAGAAGAAGAGCATTTATTAGCGAGGACAAACTGTTGCCGGTTAGTTAGAAAGTTACGAAGGCAGTCAAGTATCAAGGAATTTAGATTAAGCCGTGAAAGTTTAAAAAAAAGCCGCCGGTGGGGAACTTTGTCAAACGCCTTTTCGAAATCTAAGAAGAGGGCGTCCTCTAGAATGTTGTGATCAAGGTTGGAGCTTAGGTCATTAATAAATAGAGCTAACTGTGTGCCGCAAGAAAAGCCCTTTATAAAATCATGTTGGCTGGCGTGAAAGAAATTAACAGATAAAAAAAAAATTTCCTAACGTGAGAAAAGATTACATGTTCCATTAGTTTAGACGGGGCGCTAGTAATCGATATAGGACGGTAATTATGACGGGAAGATGAAGGCCCTTTTTTTTGGTACTGGAATGACTTTACCCACTTTCCAGTCGTGCGGTACAATGCCTGATGAAAGCGATTGCTGAAAGGTATGAGACAACAGGACACTTGTGATATGTTTTGTATTTTTAGTACCTTTGCGTTAATATCATCAATACCTGCTGATGATGTTAGTTTCAAAGAATCAATTAATTTAACAATGCCGTAGGGTTCGAATGATATATCGCGCATAGCAGGAAAACCAAAGGATGGAAAATCCGGTAGGTCCCCATCTGGTTCACGAGTAAATAGAGAACTAAAGGTCAGATTTAATACTTCAGCAAAATCATGTTCCGCAACTGTAGCCATACCATCATCATGAAGTGTTATTGGGTTGCTAGGGTTAGGATTGATACATCTTCAGAATTGGCGAGGGTTTGTGCGTAGCATTTCAGGGAGCGTGGTATTAGAAAATGATTGCTTAGCTTTAGAAACATGGGCGCTAAATTGTTTTTCGGCTACGTAATACTTCTGCCATGTATTAGGGTTGTTATTTCGTCTGGCTCCTCGAAAGACCCTTTAATGTATTATTGAACCAAGGGGCATTAACGCGCTCACTTACAGTAATTGTAGAGATGTATTATTTTACAAGACTATTCATTTTATTCTTAAAAAGAAGCCAGTTAGTTTCGGTGGACCTTCGCTCAAAGTCGATAAGAAACGAAGTACAGAAATTTTCGAGTTCACGGTTAATGTTTAGATAATCGCCTTTATCATAAAGAGTGAGTGTTTTAGTTACTTTTTTAGGTTTTGGTAGGTGGTTGAGAAACGTTGCGAGAATTATTGAATGATCACTAAGTCCAGGAAGATATGAAAGGGATAACAGATTCTCTGGATGTGACGTTAAAATCAGATCAAGTGTGCTAGATGACTGTGCACTTTGTCTTGTTGGCGAAGAGATTAGTTGGGTTATGGCAAAGGTTTGACATGTGTTCACAAAATGGCACTCGGCGGAATTTGATGCGATCTCAGAAGGGCAAGACCAGTTTATCGCTGGAAAGCTAAAAACCCCTAATATAAAAACAGTAATTTAACAGAGCACATTGTTGGGCTAGTCGGTCATACTGTCGATATGTCCTCTGCTCGTCCGTGTCTTTTTTAGCGCAACCCCCTTTTTTAAGTATAAAAACAGTAGCATGCGGAATCTTCGTGGTTACGGCATTAATATCATCATGAAATAGTGGAATAAACGAGGTGTCGCTGTCTGGAGCGCGGTAAGTACTGCAGATCATCATGGGCGGAAATGAGGCACGAGAGCAGATGAACAGTATTTCAAGGGGTGAGTCAGTCTGTAGATTAAAACATTGAAGGTTACGATGGGTGGCTATCAGCACGCCTCCGCCTCGCCTGCCTACTCGATCGCGGCGGAAAATCTCGAAGCTCGGGAAAATGGTCTGCACTTCTCTGTAATCTATTAGTAGTTCATTTAGCCAGGTTTCAGTTAGTACGACGGCATTGCATTGGGTGGTGTCTATGATACTTGTGAGGGCATCGCATTTAGGAAGAAGGCTTCTTATGTTAGTATAAAGGAAAGATACAGTGTTGAAAGTCGAGTGGTGGGAGGGACTTGTGGATAGCTATGAGGAGCTGGGAACTACCTGTTGCGAAGCTCGATCAAAAGTGTATGTTGTGTTTCCTATGGTCAACTTATCATGCCGGAGGGTGAATTTCCCACGTTGGCCCTTTGCAAACTGCACTAGGTTTTTACGGACTTGGCGAGTGCTTTGGCAATAGTCTTCGGAGATGCTAAAATTGGTTCCTTTTAATTTCTTTGCATTAGCAAGGACCTGTTCTTTGATTTTAAAGTGAGCAAATCTCACCACTATCGGTCTCTGTTTCATGCTGTCGAAACGCCCGAGTCGATGCGCTCGTTCTATGTGCAGGAGTTCAACTGAGATATTGAGGTTAGTATTTCAGAAGTCAATAATCAACTTTTCAGACTCCGCCCAAGTTTCACGATCAGCATCCTTTACGCCAAAAAAACAGAAGGTTAGGGCGGCGAGACTGATCCTCTGAGTGATCTAGTCGACGCACAATGTCCTCTATTTTATTTGCATTGTACTGCGCCTGACACTGGACGCTATCAACCTGTTGTTGAAGAGAGCTTAAAGAAGCGAAGTCGTTTTCAATTTCGACAAGTCTAGATTTGATTTCTTGAAATGATTTCTCATGTTCAGCCAGCTGAGTACGAATCGCTTTCATTTCGCTTAGAATGGCTGTTTGACCAGCCTTGATATCGTCCAGTGCCGCTAACACATCATTTTTGCTATCGACGCCTGCGCATGTCCCGGTGCTATCGGCTCCACCGCGAGTCAAAAAGGCCCGGGATTTTGCTCGATATCACCGCAAAGGATTAAAAGATCAAGCAATACACGTGAGCATTCATTTGCAATGGAAATACAGCAGTGTGGGCTCGGCAGTACAATCAGACCAGCAAAGCTAGTACGCTTAGCAAAAAAAAGAGGGTAAATATGATTTACCTGCACAAAGCAAAGGTGAGGCATTTTAGGCAAGCTGGTCGACGTTGCGCTGCCGAGCCCACTGACGTGGGTGCTGATTGCAGGCTGCCTTATATACTGTGACGTCGTAGACGTAGGTGGTCCAGGTGATGTAATGCGCGGAGGTTGTGCGCAATCGTCGGCTTCCGGGGGTGGTGCTGCAGCGCAAGACTGACGGACAGGTGTCGGTGGCTCCAGAGCTGGTGACGGGCTGTAGTGTCGGCTTTCTTCAAGGGCGATCGCCTCTTCGCGGCGCCATGCTTTCCAGGTGGCAAAGGGTCCAACATGATTGATGGTCGAACCGGATGGCCAAGAACAAGTGAGGACGAGAAGCTGCACAAAGCAAAGGTGAGGCATTTTAGGCAAGCTGGTCGACGTTGCGCTGCCGAGCCTACTCAGAGGCTCTCAGAATTAAGAGAACAGAAGAAAGGGAAGGAGAGCTCATACGACTGGATTTGCTAATCGCAGAGACAAAACGCACTGGAAATAATGAGATTAGCAATCAGGAAGGCTCGGTAGAGGCAAAAATTTTAAATTAAAGATCTGCAACAAAGGGGATCAGAGAAAAAGCACGTCCGATTGGGATCGATGATTGGTAGGGATATCCGGGCGCAGTCTAACGCAATTAGAAAACCAAGACTGGCACGAGAAACGCGCCGGCTAATACCCCACTTGGAGAACAAAGTACCACAGGTAACACAGAGGAAGAGGAAATATAGGAGGAGGATTTTAAAGGTAAAAAACCAGTCGTCTGTTTCCGTTGCCTGGTCATATAGTGACGGGTTGCCTTTTTGTTTGAGTCTAATGGCAACAAGTCGCGAGGCCTAGAGCCCTCCCGGCGGGAGCTAACGGAAAAATTAAACCGCGTAAAGTTCTCCTCCGATTAGACGTTCGGTTTGCGGAGTTCACAGGCGAGCATGCCTGCACAAGGCAAGTAGTTCAGGACTGAAATGTATGTTTGCCCATTGCCCGCGTCGAGATCGAGTGGCCATTTGGAGCTCCCCAACCCGAGGCCGCTGTCTCGCAAAACTTGCCCAAGCATTATACCTGTGGGTTCTCTAATCGCTCGGATATAAATCTGAGAGAAAGGGGCTTTTGTTATGGAGATCACGCTGTTCAGAATCTCACCCACTTGCGGCCTAAGAATAGCGCAGTGCAAGCAAGGTGCAAGGATTAAGAGAGCAGGAAGGAATCTGAAAGCGAAGGATACTTTTATAGTTATGAGGAAGAGGAAGAGGTGCGCAAAATTGACCCTGCAAGGGTCAATTTTCTGTGAGAACTGTGAGGGCTCTGTGAGAACTAGTGACGCGCCAGTGGAGGTTTCAGACGGGCAGTATCGCATAGAGAAGGCTACACTGGAGGGTTTCAAGGCAGAGAAGGAAGTTCAGGTTACTTTCAAAGCCGAGGTGAAAACAGGGAGGCTACATTAGCGCCAGAAATCGGCACCTAGGTTCTAGGTTCTACACGCGTCTCGTGAGAGAAACAGAAATTAGGCGTGCGCAAACACGATCAAAATTGCCTTTTGTTTTGTCAAAGGCCCGCCTGAAAGGCAGCCGCAAATGAGTTAGTTCAAGGCCTCTTATCACTTCGAGTATGTCTTCCCATAACATGAGACTCTCAGGTAGATATCCTTTGTCGGATGACATGTGCCATTTGCTACAGAGGGTGCGTGGCTGCCGCGTGAAGGAGCACTTTCTAAGCGCGCCCAGCGGAGATCCAAGCCAGCTACGGCACTAGCAGAGTCAGGCCGTAAAGGCTTTTGCGGATCTAAACGTTCAAGGTCCCTCGAAACTTTAAAAATGTCAACGTGTGTGTCGAGACACTACAGTAGTGCAGACAGGTGCCACAAGAAGGCTGCGACAAAGGGTGTCTGGCTGTCGCATGAAAGAAAAGCAAGCTAAGCGTCCGCTTTTGCAGATTTAAATGTTCAAGACCCCTCAGCGAGGCCTATTCCAGCCACCCTAACTCAGCACTTCGAGCATGTACGCTCTGGTCGTTGTCCCTTGCGAAGAAACGTGTCGCTTCCTCCAGAGGGTGCGTAGCTGCCGCATGACAGGCGCACAAGCAAAGCGCGCGCAACGTCGACGAAAACCACCTAGGGCGCTATCAGATCAGGCCGTGGAGGGTTTTGCAGATATAGAGGTACAAGTCCCCTTGATAGTTCGATCATGGCTACCTGTACCTAGATACACTCAGGTCGTTGTCTCTTGCCGGGTTGCATGTGTCGCTTGGTACTCAGGGCACGCAGTGGTCGCCTGAAAGGAGCCCAAGCGAAGTGCGCGTAGCGAAGGCTAAAGCCGATTGCGGCACGATCAAAGCCACAAAGGGTTTAGCAGAACAGAAAGTACAAGGAGCCGTTGCATTTGAAAAAACATCTACCTGATATCGAAACACCCTGATGGTTGTTTTTTGAGATGCGACATATATATGTGCTAGGAAGTGACCGTAGCGGTCGCGTGAAATGAAAACAGGCTAAGCGCGCGTTGTCTACGGCAGCTGCAAAGTCAGACCATCGAGGTTTCTGTCGATCCAAATCTTCTAGGCCCCTTAAAACTTTCAAAATGTCCACCTATCACTAGAGACAGCGCAGGAGTTATCCAATGAAAGGTGGCAGAAGTAGAAGGCGTTGTGGCTGCTTGAAAGGACAATGCAGGGTGCGCGTCAATGAGGGAGGGACGCTGCATGCAAACGGGATCCAAGACAGGAGGATCAGCAGACAACGCGTTCGCAGTCGCCCTATCTCGCGTTTGGCTTTCCAAGCTCAAGCCAAACTTCGGAAGTGTACAGTTAGAATGCGGAACAGGCCAGGTTCGCGAGCTGAAGTCCCCGCGGTTTTCTCAGGTCTCGGCTGCTAGAGCCGCTGTAGGATCGCGGCCGCTAAGGGCGAGGCTCAAGCATTGCAACCTGATAAGTTTGAATGGAATCTGGCACAAGGAAATACATTTCGTGCCCTAAAGTGACCGCAGTGTGGAGGTCATCCTCACCCAACAGGTAGACAATGAAGAGGAAACATCCTATTGTGTTTTTGAGTAGGAAGGCAACTCTACGCGAGCAGGCATGCACTGATTCCGAAAAGTAATGCGCCTGTCTTGTTTGGGTCATTCTGAAACTGCAGTATGATCCGGCAGAGTCACAGATGTTTGTAGAAACGGCCTTTGTCATCTCGGATAAAAATGATAATCTCCTTCGTTTGAGCGTGGTGTGCAGAAGTAACCATTTCCTATGGATTACAGAAAAGAGCATAATAATACCAGCACTGATGGCCTCAGCCTAAGCTTTTCGGGGCAATGTCCTCTTGTTTGGCTCCCAGAAGTTGACTCGCTAGGCTTATTTTTATTTCCTTTACTTTTCTTATCCGCAGTTCTTACTCATGATACGTCTTCACAAGCGGCTTTCTACGGCATTTTTTGTGTTACCACAAAGAGCAAAGTTTTAACCCGCATGTTCGCTTTTAGGCTGAAGCCTCTGATTTCTTTTTTTCCTAACATAGTTATTTCAGTAGAGGAGTTGAAATTATCGGGAAATTTTTTTTTGTTTCCTTTTGCTTTTTGAAAAGGCCACTTGTTCTAGAAAGCAACCTGGCATTTCTCAAAGGTAGTTCTGCGCTTGCTATTTGTCGTGTTTTGCGCGTTGCGTGGTTGAGACTGCTAACACTGCTCATCAGAGAAGCAAGAAGCAGAGGGCCAGGCGTGACTCGTGGTCGAAACGACCACGTTTCAGGTCTCTTCAGGGAGCAACTTAAGCTGCAGCCCTTTCGAGACTTCTTCGGGCGGCGGACTTGGTGTTGACTGGGGTCCCAGCCGAGGTTCACGCTGCTGGAACACAGGAATCAAGCGTGTCCGGCGAGCGGTAGCCATCTAAGACTCCCAGTCCGCGGCGACAACAACGCAGGTTTCATCGCTACCACGTGCTGGTGGTGAACCACCTCGCCGGGTCGGAAGGATGGGGAGCGACTGATTTCATGTATTCGCCTGACACTCCCAGGGGTGAACACATGGAAGTTTTCCCTATAGCCGTGTTTACATGAAGGTGACAGTAGCGCATCGCATCCCATGGGATTTCGTAGCGCCTCACGGTAATGAGATGCGACAGCGTTTACATGTAACGCATCGTCTCTAGCGCAGTGGTGGCGGCACGCGGTGCCGCATATTGAAAGCATTAGTTTCACCAGGTTTAAATGTCTTAAAATTTATTTAATATTTCATTTAAACATACCAGAATAAAAGGAAAGCTGTAATAAATGCCAAAAACAGCGTATTAAGCGAAAGTAGATACTTCGTCTATCCAACCCAAAGCTATTCGAATATCCCGCGCTCTCGGTCCGTGGCACCCAACAATGCTTACTAAGCCTATCGCCTGCATGAATTAAGAAGCTTTTTTAAAATTTAGGGCTTTTTTTGCCACAATTTTGTGGTGCGCGCATCTTCAGACATATAAAAAGCTTCGTTCATGATTCGTTTCCAGCCAACGCGAGTCACAGTGGAGCTGCAACGAAGAATTGGTGTTGAGGCTAGCGGTCGCCGCTTTGCCGGACGCCGCCACCTTGCCCTTAATGCGATGCGATTGGGTTTACATGCACGGAGAATGTCGACTTACCCCTCTCAATCCAGCCCTGCCTAGCGAATTAATGCGATGCGCTTTCCTAGCGCATTATCCCAGTTTACATGAATGCGATGCGCTAGGAACCGGGTGCGATGCGACGCGCTAGCTGTCGCATTCATGTTAACACGGCTCATTGTTGGCGAAAGTAACAGCACGCAGCTTTTCGCCGAACGGGAGTGCCAGCGACATTCCGAAAATTAAGTGCCGTGGGAAAGTGACCTTTGCCAGGGGCGGACTTCTCGAACATTCCGGACGGTCTCAACTTGCTGCCGCATTTATACCGCCAACTGAAGATCCCCATCGCCACTAAGGAAGTTCACCCTCGCTACATGAATGCGTACGAGGAGGCTGCCAAGATCAGGCAGCCAGAAACTGAATCGATACATTTCAGCGAAATAATAGCACTTCCGCTGCTATTTGTGTTAAACTAAATGCTCGCTTGATCAAATAATGCAGTTGCGAAGACTAAAATCGTTTGCAGACAACTTCTTTTGTGTGAAGAAGAGAGAAACAACCCGTATATTAATTTTTAAGGAAGCATAAAATATTTAAGTTAATTTAACGCATCGTAAGAAAGAAAGCATCGTGACGGAAGGACATGTTAAATTTGAGTTCACACGAGGCCGTACGCTTGCTTCAAGACAGGGCCCAAATTAGCCTTTAGAATACCCCCCAAGATCTGAGAGGAACGCGTTACAGAAAGATATAGAAAAACTGAAAAAAAAAAACTTTAACCTTGCCAATGAAAGACGCAGAAACTTTTTTGTCTGCTCTGCTGCGCAGGACAGTGACCTTCGGCGTCTTCGCAGAGAGGTGCTAGCAGCGAAAGCGTTGTTCTCGCTAATGAGGCTACCCGGTCGAGTTAAAACGCGTCTGACTTTTTTCTACTTCAGCTAGCATGTAAAACGAAACCCGTTGGGTCTTCATAAAAGACAAATGTTAAGCTGAACCAGATTTCGAAGCTGTTAGGCTAATGTATGCCAGCTGCGTCCACCGCACGTGGCGTAAGGAAGCGACAGCTGCCGCTTCCTTGCACTTTGTAAGAAATACTTGCACAGGTGCCGAACGTTACCTTGCCTGCTACAGGAAGTAATAAGAAAAAAAATGCTGACAGAGTAAATTATTTCGAAAAAATAGAGGTACGTGTGAGCTTTATTAGCGTTTCTTCTTTTGTACATGCTAAGCACCTGCATGTATTATTTCAATTTCGAGCCGGTACAAGGAACATTTATTTAAAAATGCGTGTTTCAGTTCAGTGTACCGCAAAAAAGCTTGGAATCCCACGTCGTACACAGCAGGGTTAAAGAGGCTAGCCTGGAAATGTCCTGGCAACCAAAAGCGAAATACCTGTTTGGAGCCTTCAGGTGTGTAATATAGCATGTTTCTTGGAAGTCTACGTATTTGGAACCAGTGAGAGAGCACAATTCATCTGTGTCTGAGGCGCACATTGCCCTGTCATATTTTTAATGACACTACGAGTGATTTTGTAGGCCTTTCTTTGATTTCTCTAAGCGAGGAACCTACCTAAAGTGAAAGCTTTTTGGTAAATACAGTTTGCTCTCTGATCCGTGTTGCCTGTACGGCGACTGGCTGTGCATATTCTTAAACACATTATCGCTCTACTTCTTCCCAATAAGAATAACTTTTTTTTTTTTCGTGGATAAGTATTGCAGTAGATTTATTTTTTTTTTCCTCTTTATACCGGTAGGGGGTGGGAGCGAGGAGTCTTGTTTCTTGTGAGGCTGGCTAGAGAAGAAAAGACCGCGGCCATCATGCTTGGTGCAGTCGATTTGTTGTGGCGACTCAGAGGTCTTGGCATTCAAAGTTTGTTTTAGCGAAACTAGTCCAGCTTTCCTAGTCATCACCAACTCTCGTCAACTGTCGGTCGCCCACTGCGAACACCACGTAACTGAAAGAAAACGTTTTCATTTGTAATTATAGGTATATTGCAGGTTGCAATTTTCAATTTATAGAGAAATATAGCCTCGTGTGAAGTGGTTGCCGAAGATGCTGATGTTGCTGTTCCTGCACGCCGAAGAACGTACATTTTAAAATCCTCCCTTCGCTTGCTGCGAATACTTCTGAAAGCTATAAGAAATACATTGCGTGTGCAAATAATTGAGTTTTCCGAAGCACTTTTGATGCTCAGTGCCATGCAGCACGTGGTGGCGGCAGCAGAAAATAAAAGCGCTTGTTCGCACTTCACTTCCCGCGCTTCCTTCCGTTAGGGTTAAGAGTAACGGTTCAGATGTCCCCAGATTGATTTCATTTGAGTTTCGTGAACCGCTTCAAAACTACAAGCACCAACTTACTGCTATGCAAATATTTCAATGCTCACAATTTTGCTGTCCTAGATAGTGACCATAGCGACGCCAGAGGAAGGTCGGTTGCTGTCAAGGGATACAATTTATGCATTAAAGAGGAGAGCTGTTATGGGTTTTCTCATTCCCTGAAAATTTATTTATTTATTTATTTTTTATTTATGCATGCATGCATGCGTGCTTGTGTGCATGATCTTACTGTGCCGTTAGGCGTTGCAGTGGAGGGGGATATATAACAAAGCAATATACAATCATGCATGTAGCAAATGTCGCAATTCCTCATGACAGTACATAACAGTAGTATATAATTTTCATCTCAACATCTCGGTACACAAGCGAGCCATTGTCTTTACACACTGTTTTAAAAAAATAATAGAAGAAAGGGGAATCCTAGGGAAATAAAACCTTAAGGGTTCAATGCTAAAAAGAAAGCGTCACTGGATAAAATAGAAGCGACGGAAACTGGCAAAATGTTGCAGTGGTCCACCGTTTTCGGAAAGAATGAATGTATGAAATAATTAGTTATGCATTGAAATGGTTTAACCTTACTTGGGTGGTCTCTTTTTTCCGAAATGTATGAAATAATGAGCTATGCATTGAAATCGTTTACCCTTACTTGGGTGGTCTCTTTTTTCCGATACATAGCTTGGAGATTGAAGGTAGTTTACTTTTGTGACGCCGATGGTGTCATGAAATATATTGTGCAATAACTTAAGATGGGGAGTCATTTTCTTCTACGGCTCAGATCTCGCCATGCCAAGCTTTGTTAAGCATGAGTAATGCTTAAATTCTTATCATGATTGCCTAAAACAAAACTGGCAACTCGGTCGTGGACAAGTTTTGTTCTTAATATTGAGGTGTCAGGATGCCGCACAGTGCACGCGTACTTCAAAATGGAGTGAACGTTTGAGAAATAGTCTTTTTTTTTTTAAGTGAATCGGGAATGCTCTTGAAATTGCGATGAAGAAACTTAAGCATTGTAGCACTTTTCCATACTGTGTAGTCAATGTGTTTGTTCTAAGGTAATATAACGTAAGGAGTACACCCAAATATTTGGACTCATGCACAGTTTTTATTAACACACCGTCAGTGGTGTAGGGAAAGTCAGGCCGTTAAAGACGTACTGAAAAAAGCATATGTACGGTTTTGTGAAAGGTAATATCTATATTCCACATCCGGCACCAATCGAATATTGAGTCAACATCGGTTTGAAGAATACCGGAATAATCACTGCCTCGGACCTTTCTATACAACACACAATCGTCCGCAAAAACACACAGAGTAAAGGTAATTGTGCCAATAATATCATTTAAGTAAAGTAAAAACAAGGGACCAAGCCCGGAGCCTTGAGGGACCCCAGTCATGACATCAGCGCATGCGGATTGGTAGCCATTCAGAACAAAGTACTGTTTATAGAAGAAGCAGGGCAGACACCGGGCCACCTCTGACTTCTTATAATCCCCGGCTGTCATCACATTTGTCAATGTGCCAACATGGCGCTCAATCTCTAACATGCGCCCCCGAGTCCCAAACCTCTTCTTCGCCCTCCTCGTTCGGCTTGTTGATTCCCACGCAAATCTGCAACACGCTCCACTCTCTGAGGTGAGAGGTAACTCGAAGACCGCGAACAGTGCAGAACAAGATGGATCCGTAGGGGCGTGGCAGCGCAGACTCGAATCACACACCCGTAGCCCACACTTCGCCTAAGTTCTTTTGAGCCTTCTTCTGCTATAGGCACTGCAACAGACTGCACTGATTTGTCGGCTGAGTGACCGCAGTGTACAACTCAACATCAATCCCTAGCTTCATGTATAGGAGTCAGGTATGTACCATGCCATCACCTGGGTAGTTTTCCTGCAGCCTTTGGCATCCCTTATGATGACAACCTGCGACAGGCCAATAACGTCGAAGATGTCCTCATAAAGTTGTACATCGGAAATTGCTGGCGCTCGTCGAGCACCTGCTTCAGTTTCGCGTCATGATCCACCTGGCGGTTCCAACTATTCTAAATATTATAGCTTATCTGCTTCAGCGCGGTCGTAGTCATGGGTCCTCTTCAATGTCGCACGATGTAAACGGGGTCCGGTTCTGTTGGGCGAGGACCGGAGCACCACCTCTTCAGGTATCGGCTGTGGCACCGCTTGCTCTGCTTCCAGGTGACATGGTACGTTGGGAGAAATGGGTTCACTCAGCAACTTGGATGACATCTGCTCGTTGGAGCTCTGCTCCCCGCCAAAATTAAAGGACTTGTTGTGTCTTCATCCCGCTTTATTGTAAGCATAATCGGCACTGATCTGGTTCATCTGCATCAACTGGTGAGTTCAATGCTGGAATGTCACAGTTGCATCTCGAAGTTGTAGAAGCACAGCCTTGACGTCACCACTCAACTCACACACACTGACACGACACAATCACACTCCATCTCAAAGTTATTAGCACAGTGTCACTCACATGTTCAAAAGAAAAACGCAACAAGGAGTCGTTCTTGCAATCCGAAACCAGTTCGTATCTCTCAAGAGCTCTTTCGCACGATTGTTCAAAAACCCATTGAAGGATATCCACTGAGATGGCACAAATTGCTGCACAACTCGCTCAGTTCTGTGTAAGAGTATCTAAACTTGAACACAATTAGTTCGTGATCTACCGATTCGCACTTATTCCATCCGCGTGTACTGAGAATTTTGTAAGTTTTGGCACATGTTAAACTAAACGCTCTACTTCAAAGACATAAAAATCTCTTCAAAAGACTTTCTAGCGCTGACCATCTCTACTTAATAAGGCCGTCAAGGAAAGTGCGCAGTCAGCGTGTCCAACAAATCGGTGCGTCCACCAGGATCGTATACGCCGACCTCCATTGTGAGAAATTCATCACCTGCGGCACAAGCCATCTGCGCGGAATAAATGTCCCGATTACACCATGCGCTTTCTGATTGCACGCCCTTGCAAGCTGTTAGTGCAGTCCGACCGCACAATGCAGCAGGTGGCACGAACCTCACATCGGCGAGAAACTTCACAGCCAGCTTGAACAACTTAGTTACTGCTATCCATTAGTCGGGCCCCGTCTCGTGCACATACGAGCCGGGATCACAGAATCATTCGCAATGCGCCGTCAACTGTGCCGGCGTTTCATAGTTCCTAAGAGGGTGATATACAAAGTCCCTGTTAACGCCATCATTAAAGCGAACCTGCCCCACTGTTTCCGCGCCAGTGGGCTTTGAGCGTTCGTACTCTTTCGCGACTATCGAATCACCTGTTTCCTCATGCGCACGAGATTCATCGTGACCATTTTCCATGTTATCAGGCGCGGCGTCAACCGCCTTCGCCCTGACGTCCTGCATATCGTCCCCTGTATACGCTAGCGGGGCTCGCCTGCATACTGGGAGCTAGGTATGGATGGCTCTTCCCTCTCTGCCACAACTGCGAACACAACATCAGGCGCCTCGCTGCTAACAATCTCTGCAATGTTCCCCGGGACCTGCACTTCTCTCGGGACGCCCTGAATATCAACGGGCTACACGCCGTCGCACTTTACCTGCGGCTCTGACTCTCTGCATAATACTTCGCTGGCACCTTTCCTTCGGGAGAAAGCCAGCGAAAATGTTCCTGCTATGGCACTATTGCTGTCACTTTTTGATCAGCTGATATCTCCATAAAACGACGAATGTCGGCAGCAGTAATAGGCGCCTGAAGGCCCTCGATGTGGTGGCGGAGGAGCGTCATCATTCGTGTGGCAGTCTCCTGATACTCTTGTACAGCTGTTATGTGTTCTGCACAGACGTCAACTTTAAAAGCATGCATTTCCTTGTTTAGTACGCGTAGGCCGTCGTTGCATGTTTCTAGTCTGGCGTGAATAAGCTTTAACGCAAAAATATCTCCTGCTTCGGGATTCAAAAGTTCACTTGTCTCATCGAACAGCCGCGTCAGAAAAGCGCGCTGGATGACGAGACATCATGAACCGCATCGAAAGGAAGTACGCTGGATGACGCGCTTTCTTTTGATGCGGTTCATGGTGTCTCGATGAAGCCATCTTCGTCTCTCTGCGGTGGGGTTCGTTGACAGAGCTCCTGGTGTCTTCCTAGATGGTCGTTGGCACTCCTCTTGCAACCTGCAGGAAGGATCGATGGATGAGCTCACATTACCCTCCCGGGTTTCGGTACCAAAATTATAAAGAAGTAGGGAAGACACCGGGCCGCCTGTGACTGCTTTTAATCTTCGGCTGTCATCCCGTTTGTCAATGTGCCAACATGGCGTTCAATCTCTGCTGCGTGCCCCCAAGTCCCATACCTCTTCTTCACCCTCCTCGTTCTGCTTGCTGATTCCCGCGCGGATCTGCATCACTGTTTGCGAAAGGACAGCTATTCGCGTATCTAGGATATAACCTTGCTATCCAGTTTGTACCCACGGAGCTTTTTTATTAACAAATCGTGCGGGACAACATCAAACGCCTTACTACAATAACGAAAAACACAGTAAATGCTTTTTCGGTAATGAAGAGCTGCGGCTATCTCAAGAACAAATTTGGTTAGTTGCGTGACGAATAAAAAAACCATGACGGAGCCTGTGTTGGGAGTTATCCAGAAGATTGAATCCGTTTACGTGAGCTATGATGTTCGTATATATTGTAGTGTGGTAATCTTCATCGTTATTGCCACTGACATGCATCGGGTGCTGGCGCTCTCGAGGACGAAGAAGTTGGTCGTTGTCTTCGTGATTCGATACGCCTGACGCTCCGCTGCGAATTCATCCTGAGCAGCTGAATCCCTCTGCGTGGACTGAATAAACACACCCCCTACAATTGGTGGAGGTGCTGGGAAGGGACGTCACACAAGACGGTATCACAAAGAGGTAAAAAGGAAACTTCCGCGCGGGCGCAGTCAATAACGGCATGATGAGTGGAAAGGAAATCGTAGCCCAGGATGATGTGTGAGCAGCGAGACAGTACAATAAACTCAATGGTGTATAAGACGTCTTCGATGAGAACACAGGCCGTGCACGCCGCTGAGGGATGAATGCGCTGTGATGAGGCGGTGCGAAGCGAAAAGTCGGAAAGCGCGGTGGTCACTTTACGATGACGACGGCAAAAAGCTTCACTCATGACAGATACGGCAGCGCCCGTGTCGACAAGAGCGAGTGTTGCGACGCCGTCGACGAAAACTTGTATTACGTTAGTAGGAGAACACCGAGGACTTGAAGAGTTCGAACCAAGCGCAGTTCTTGCCCCGGGAACTGCGACTGTTAGTTTCCCTCACCAGTGCCAGTAGAACGTCGAAGTGGGGACGGGGAACGGCGACGAGGGCGACGAGGGGAAACACTTGAACATAAAATGTGTTCAAGTGTTTTACAATTGCATTTAATCGAAAAGCCAGCGTCAATAGAAGTTGCGTGATTCGGAGCACCAACATTTCGCTGATCCACGCCCCGATGTTGCTGTGACGCTGGCTGGCCTTTGTAGCCGGTTGTCAACCACACCCACAGTCAAAGCAGTTCAGTGTTTGGAAAGCAGATCAAAATCCGTCAGAATAAACCACCGGGAGAACATTGCAGCCATAGTTCTGATTTGCGAGGCCGTCTTCCGGAAATGAAGTGTCCAGGCAGACTTTGTCATCTGTAATAAATCGGAAAGCCTGCATCAACAGAAGTTGCTGGAATTGCAGCACCGACATTTCGCCGGTTTCACGCTGGTTCCACGCCGGGCGTGGAGCCGGTGAAAATGCGGCGAACAGCGATGAGAAAAGGGACCAAAGAGGAGACGACGGACGCAGTGCCCGTCGTCTCCCCTCTTGTCCTGTTTCTTGACGCTTTTCGCGGAATTTGTCCTGAATTTATACATTTGTGCTAAATTAGGCTCCACTGAATTTAATGTGGTTAAAGATATTAGAGCGTTGCAGATTTAACCCTTTACTCGATGGGCATTTAAAATGCATGGTGGTAAAGGAAGTGTAGACGCACAAAAATAACCATTCTTCATTACTTTTATATCCTCCTCATTTGCTCTGCGCGGAAAGCCGATGCAATGCAAACTCTACGAAATGAAAGGCAATTTACTAAAGCATAAGAAAACACGCAAGCATGTACTCTGATGCAGTCTGTTTGGTGTCGCTGGTCCAAGATGACGTGAGGTTTTTTGAAAAGAGCTACATAAACTTAAAAATGCTATAAATGATGGAAATTACGAGCTATAATTGATTGCACTTATGAGTGGCAGCAAAAGGACCATGCGGGCTATTTGGTTCGATTCAAATATATGGAACAAGCGACAAAAGACGGGAACACACAGGATAACTCTGGTGCAATAATTGAGGTTTATGGAGGTGTAAAGAACACTGAGAACCAAAGTAGGCATGCTTATCAGTCCTACACAACCTCCGCGTGAAAGCCCATACCTTGGCCTCTGTACAAAAAAAAAAAAAAAATATCTGAGAAAATAAAATAGCTCCAGTGGAAGCAGCCACTAGGAAGAATGTCTCCAAAAAAATGCGCAAAGAATGGATTCTTGGAAACACACCTGACAAAACATTACACACTTTATTGACCTCTTGACACGAAGAATAGGTGTAAAAATGAATTATTCTCCTGTACAACATCACACCATGGCTGTGCGGTCGCCATTTGTGTCTGTCGCCATTTTTGTCGCCATTTTCTTTTAATGCGTAAGCATTGTAAGGCTATGTAGGCGGATTTCGTGGTGGCATGACTTCGTCGGCGCTGTAAAAGAAGAACTAGTTGGCAGTCATGGGCCGTATCGAAGATACATGTATCTTCGATACTATTTTAGAGACGTTTTGTGTATCTGTATTAGGTATCGTGTGTTCAAAACGAAAGTGTCGGAGTATCGGTATCGAAAATACATTTTTAAAGTATTGTGTATTTTGAAGATAATCGATACTAAAGAAAACCTCAAATATTGAAACCGCTGTGAGACTTTTGGTTGACGGCGCTCGCTCAGACGGTAGTACAGGCCCTGAGGCAGCTCTGATTGTAGTACCGTCTGAGTTCCCTACAAATGCCCCGGCCTCTCAGTGTCAACCACATTTCCAGATTCCCTTTCTTTAAAACTGAAGGAGGCAATGGTAAGTAGGTGCTCACGAGGCGCTTTACTTTTGAGCACCGAGTGCCACGAAGCTGCTAAGCCTTTTAACAGACACACAGAGAGATATGAACAAAACGCAAGGCGAACACAGAGTAGAAATCATGCGCACTGCTGTACCCCGTCTCTGCAGCGTTTGATTCTCGTCAAGCAGTGCCCTCAGTGTACTGTCGAACGCACTAACTTATGCACAACCCAACATCCCTGGGCTCGCTTGCCGGCTCTGCTTGGCGGCAAGAACACGAGCTTCTAAGGCCTCAGTCCACCACGATGCAGTCGGCTAACAACGTTATTGTAGTTACGGCGTTTGACGAGAAACAAATCCATCATTTGTAACTGCACAGGGAACGCGCTTCTACTAAACTTTTTTTCTGGAAAAAATATTACGTCCGAAATTTTATGAGATCCACGACATGAAAGCTATGAATGCAATTTTCCAGCACAGATCGAATAACAAATTATGCGTTGTCAAACAATTTTTTTTTGCAGAAACCATTTGAGCAAACCTTGAATAAAACTTGAAAAGATATCTCCTCAATAGTCTTCTACTGCTACTACTATCACTATCTTAAAAAAACAACTAATTTTTGAAATATGCCAATTGAGTGACTCCATATTAGCCACTTTCAGTTACAAAGAAGATAGTTCTATCTTTTATCTACAACCAGCCGTAGTTCACCAGCGACGTTAGTGAACCTCGAGTTTTCTAGCTACCTCCAGGATGCTTGAGTCAACGCGGCTATGGTTCACTTTTACACGCTGATAAAAGGCATCTTCATCTACCAATACTGCGGTGTGCTCGTGTGTGTATGTAGAAAGGCTTTTCTCATTTGCGTTGCTTTTAGCACGCCCACATCGCGCTCTTTCCGGACTAAATAACGTTCAGCCATTTTAGTTTTCTTGTTTTCCTTCTAACTTTTGAACAATATGTAAAGCTTCAAAAGTTTGCTATCGCACTAATGGCAATATAACTGCTCAGTTAGCCAAACGCACGCAGGTTGCACCTTTGTATTTGTATGTATAACCAAATGCTCACAGGTCGGTTCGCATGAAGAGCATTAGTTTAAAGAAATATTTCGCTAGGCTGCTTGTAGAAGCAATCGCTTAATTTAACCATAGCTTCAATTCAATGTGAAGTTCTGACAAGGACAGCTGCCCAAACAATAACTCTGTGCTGGCGTATTCGTTAAGCCATTTCTGAAAAACTACGCCATAGAATGCTCTAAAGATTCCAGAAAGCAAGGTAAAATTTCTCTAATGCGCTAATCGTATTACTATCATTATTATGTTAGGATTTTGGTGTTGTATCGAAGTATCGGCGATACAGTACCGAGTATCTGTATCGAAACTCGATTTCGATTCTGTATCTTGTATCGGCATCGGAAATACAATTTTCCAGGGTATCGAGTATCGGTATCGAAGATTTTTCGAAGTATCTTGCCCAGCCCTGCTAGTTGGTATATCGAAGATAGAATATACGCGCTACCCTAGGGTAGAGCGTCAAGGAAAGGTGCGCAAATGACAAAATGGTTTTTGTGGTTTAATTAGGTAATTAATTAGAACCAATATCAATAATAAATGGTTCACAGAAATAGAAAGGCGCAATGTTTGTCACACTTGTTCTATGGACACCTTAACCATGCCGTAACGGATGAGAGAAAGATGGGAGCAGAAGCGGAAAGAGTGAAAGGGGTGCCATAGTGGAGGGCTCCGAACTAATTTCGACCACCTGGGATCTTTAACGTGCACTGACATCGTACAGCACAAGGACGCCTCTTCATTTTGCCTCCATCGAAACTTAGAGCCAGTTAAATGGTTTACAGGAAAGGAAAGGCTCAGTATCTGTCACTCGCGGAAGAGTAACTAGTTGGTATATCGAAAAAGGAATGGTACCATCGGATAGAGCATCAAGGAAAGACGTGCAAGTAACGCAGTGGTTGGTGTGAGTTTATTATGTAATTCATTAAGAGACGATTAAGTGGTTTACACGAAAGGAAAGGCCCAGTATCTATCACTCACGGAATCGCGCTGAGACCTCTCACGAACAACACAGCATCGCTTAGGCTTACGCATTTCTCCAGTGCAGATTCTGCAGTGTTCTCAGAAAAGTTTTATGAACACCCATATCTGTTCAGTAATTGGTTAGTTTCATGCGGACGTGTGCCATTGTTGTAGCAAACGATATTGCAGCTCACAACAAGGAAAAAGAAGTCTACTCCTAGATGGTACAACGCGAGTGCCAACGCCGACATCTGCAGCGCAGACGACGCCAGATTTTACGCGAAGCGTGTACAGCCGGTTCGGCCGAAAAGCCGCCGGCGTTGTAAACTGTAAAAATCGTCGTAGCAGTCGGCACCAGTTGTCAGAAATATTCATGCGAAAAAATCCTGATTGGCCGACAGGGGTTATGACGTCACAAGCACGTGGCCCCGTTCAGGAATTTACAAAACCCTACACCCGAAATAGAGCTATATTACAAATTGGGGAAAGTTCCAGAGGAAGCCAAAATTGGCAAGGAGGTTCTTCTAATTTATGTATTTCAGAAATGAGAAGTAATTCAATGAAAAAAAAAATTGTCGCCAGGTTCTCTGCATGCCTGACGGACACGCTACGCACAGGTCATAAAGGGTATTTTTTATAAAAAAAAAACACATTTATTTATATCCATATATGTACATACATACAAGGCTGTTAGTCGGCCAAAGCGCGAGAGCGCTGATTGCTTAGCGTGTTAACATCGCTTTCAAGAAGTGTTTAGGGGTGCACCTAGTGAACACGTGGTGGTGCGTATGACTTACCAACGTGTGTATGGGATTTGTACTGATTTTTCTGTAATGATAACTTAAAATTGAAATGATTTAAGTTAACTTTCTTTAAATGGCGCAAGGAAAAGGTGTTAAAAGCGCTTCGCGTCAATTCTTAGGCGAAGCTTAAACGTCCTCCTAAATTTTCAAAAAACGGAGACTTTGCTGATATCGTGTTAAAATGCAGGTGGTAACCTCTTCACATTCAGCCTAGCTTATCAATGCCTTCGACCTGAGTTCAAGTTTATTGTACTGCGGTTGGAACCTTTTGATGGCATAAGTTTGGGGCAGTTTGTTTCTGCTTTTCAGATAGATACATATTTCCGGAATTCCTTTTTCCGGTCCTTTTTTTCCAGAACTCTTTTTTTTTTTTTTTTTTTGTAACCTGTCTAGAAGACACCCCTCGAATGTGACCGTGTGTATACAGGTCAGACCGAAAGGTGCATGATTGACCAGGCATGCGAACATAATTATTTCGCGAAAAGTTTTGGAATTCTAATAACCTTCCGCTTCACTGCAGGCAATGTGAAGACAGCGTCCCGGTTTTCGTCAAGATTTATATACTAGGAAAAGATAAACATAGAGATGAAAGCCTTCTGGAAGACTGGAAGCCTTCAACATTAGACTGCAAGGAAATGACTCATGCTTCAGTGCACTTTCTCTTTCGCTGACGAACAAGGAATTTCAGCTATAAAATATTGCACGCGAGTAGGGATGATAAAAAAAAAAATAATTTTCTGTCTACATGTTGGGTGCTTGAAAGTTTCGCGTGGTATAGGTACAGTTTTCATGTGGGAGTCGGGCGCACCTGATACGCATGCGTTGTTTGGTTTCTGAGATTCCTCACTTCTGAATAAAACACGAGTTTTTAGTCCAGTGTTCTCCTATCTACTGTGTACTCCTTTTTGTCTTGCCTTGTTGCTGGTCACATCATGATTGAAGTAGAGGCGACTAAAGGACTCCTTAGAGAAAAACGGAAAGGGCTTATTGTTAAAGCGTATCCTCTAAGACGTACCGCGATACCTAAATAAGTCTACTCTGATATATGCGAACGCACCAACAAAAATTAGGCAGAACACCGTGACCAAAGTTCTACAGGAAAATCACTCCGGATTGCCCAGTGTCGAAACCTGAAGTGGAGAAAATTGTCGTCAGCGCTTGACATGAATCTGCGCTTCGAAGTCACTCCTTTGAAGTTTTTGCAATAGCCCAACGGACCTTGAAAACAGTACTTGCTGTCAATTTTTTAATTACTGCAGCACTTCTATAGACTGTAGATTTTGTAATGATATTGCTGATGTTAAAAAAAAGTAAAAAATTGCTTGCTCTCGTGCAGAGTGCCTATCTACTGCACAAATAAATATTTAGGTGAGCCTTCTTTTCATTCTAGCCTCTGTATTTTTGTTGCCCGGTGGTGTAATCTCAGTTCAGTTTTTCATCCTGATATTACTTTCAATTGCATTGAGTGTTGAGTGTTGTGACTACGGCGTGTTGTATGTACGTTTCACTGCTATTAATTCTGTATTTTCTCTCATATATGCCCAAAAGGAGCGTCTGGCGCTACTGTCAGACACCAGCTCTATTCCATTTAAGCTAAGAGAAAGTGTGGGCTAGTTGGCAGCTCATTATTTTGAAAAGGAGGCTTACCACGAAAAAGCAAAAAGAAAGGGACACGCGCTCGTCCTGTGTCCCTGTCTATGTCCTAGGTTTTCTACGTATAAGTATGGAAAACAAAATTGTACTTTGGAGAACTTTTGTACATTTAGAGCTTGAGACAACTGTGCAGTGGATGCTTCGGACTGTCGCCCCGGTACGCCAAAGCAAATGGGCCGCTGCGCAGTGGGAAACTTGGCGACCTGAAGCCGGGTTTCGTGTTAAATGCTCTGCAAGCAAGCCAACCTTAAAAATCAGACTGAGATTGTTGTTCCTGTAGGCAAGGTATTGTCCACAAGACAAAACATTCCACAGACACATTTTGGGCCAACTGTGCGCGCATGGTGCAAAAGCTCTCTCGCACGATGCGCTGCCACAACGGCCGCTCCCTACGCTTCCTCCTGTGGCCCACGCCATCACGTGACCGATAGGGCGATTCTCTCTTTATTCGTTTTTGCTTCTCTGACAGCGCCCTCTTCACTCATGCTTCTCTTCAGCACCCGCTTTGCTAGGTCGCATGGTGTGTTGAGGTGATTAAGGCAAACAATGGGAGGTACATATACCGTACGTTCGAATCCTTTCGTAAACTAGCCTCCAAACTTACAAGAAGATGCAGGCTTAACGGAAAATGCATGACCACCCGCAATGCGGTTCGCGGAACCACAAATCGAAACGAAATACGGGAAATCTAAGGTGACACGGAGGTCCGTTTGTGACACTGTACGAGTAAATGGCGTGCCAGAGCCGACAAGCGAGGGGGGAGAGAAGCCCTGGAGCAGGACATTTATTGTGAATTCCGTCTCTCACTCGCCGTCATCGGTTTGGGCACCAACAAGTGCTTACAACAACTACGCCCAATGCATTTTGGTATAGCAGGGATAGTAATAATGTCCCTTTAAAGTGTACTTTTTTTTTAGTCGATATTTGTTGCCTCAGGGCATGAGTAGGTTATGAGATGAAGGATGAATAAATGATTAAATGAATGGAAAAAGGTTGGCTGATTTTATGAAGTCCAGAAGTGAGCGATGATGAGGTCCCTGCGTCCAAGTGACGTATGAGGCAGGATTGGTTGCTGAAAGGCCAGCTATGCTCAGGTGCCGGATTCGTGTTGGCTTGAGTGCTGTGCAGGCCCACAGCAAGTGGTGGATGTCGGCCTCGACATCTTCGTTGTTACAAATCGGGCATCCTGGGCGAGGATATAAGTGTTGGAAGTATGACCACGTCCTAGTTACAGCTGGTGTAAGAGCAACACCGACCCGGATCCTCCTAAGCGCAACCTCCTCTGCACGGGTGAGACCGCGGGGAAGGGATATCGCACACGGAGGGATAAGTGCACGTGTGCGGCGCCGGAGGTGCTCCTTTCTTGACAAAAGGAGGGTAGCGTCGTCGACTTCGAGAAGCCGTGGGATTGATGCGTCTTGGTTCACGAGGCGGGTTGCAAAATCAGCTTGACTTTGGGAAGGCAGCAGATCCCGTGGGACCCACTCAATGCGTATTGATTGTGGGATGCGCGCCGCAAGCTGGTGGATGTCCTGGCAAATTTCAGGGCAGCGGCTGACACGTCGGAGCAGACGTACTGCTTGAAGTGCGTCAGTGCGGATGACAACGTGGGCTGTAGGGAGCATGGTTATAGAAGTCACGGAGCAGAGTGCCTCCTGAACTGCCACAAGCTCAGCGCAGAAAGATGTAAGTGGTTCCGAAAGCTGAAACGTAGTTGTCTGATTCAGGCTAGGTCTCCGTGGACAGTAGATTGCCGTTTTGGCTTCACAGCCTTGCAGGCTTCCATCTACGTACACTACTATGGAATCTTGAGGCAGGTTAGTATCTTGCTCTTCAAATCTCTGGCGTAGCAACGATGCAGAGTTGGCAGACGTCGGTCTGCGGATGTCAGTTGGCTTGTTGTCTCCTAACTGTATAAATTTCCAGGGAGGGAGAACTGGCGCAGGTGGCTGAAGAATAATGTGTGACGTTGCATACGCCCTCAGTGCTTGCGTGGAATGTGACAAAGTGGCCTTGAGTCTGCGAGCATCACGACGCTGCTGCCCCAGTTCATCGATGGTGTTGAGCTGCGCATTCTCCTGTAAAGCTACGACCGGTGTGATTCGTCGGAGGCATGTTATGGTCCTCATAGCTTCTCGATTTACGGTTTCAAGGCGATCCCATTGTGCCCTTGTAAGATGCTGGAACTGGGCCTGATAAACAATACGGGGCTGCAGAACCGCCCTCACTAACTGGCGTGCAACAGAAGAGCCAGCGCCACCCGTTTTAGGTGCAATTCTTCTTATTAAACTTATAGTTTGAAGTGCTTGCTTTTTTGCCTGAGAGAGCCAAGCAGTCGCTGATCCTGATTGGTGAATTGTTAAGCCCAGAATTTTCAGGCTCGAACTTTCTTGTATTGGGGTGCCTGATAGAGAGAGACGAATTGGATTTGAGGCAAGTTTACGGCGTCCAAAGCGGTTGGCGACTGACGTGTATGAAGTTTTACACACACAAAGTTGAAGGCCAATGGAGGATGCGTAATCAGAGGTTACGTCTAATGCTGACTGAAGGGCGGCCTCTTGAGTGAGAAGATCATGGTGAGTGCTCCATACCGTGATATCATCTGCGTACTGTAAAAACTTGATTTCAGGGATATCATGTAAGCGTCACGCCAATGGGATGAAAGTAATATTGAACAACGTCGGAGACAATACTGATCCCTGGGGCACGCCACGTAGTGAAACGAATGAACCAACAGTGTAACCGCTGAGGCGTATTGCAAATTTTCTTCCGTCCAAAAATGATGCGACAAAAGTGCGTACTCTCGGAGGGAGATGAAGCATGTCAATGGCATTCAGGATTGCAGCATGACTGATGTTGTCATATGCCTTTTCAACATCCATTGCTAATATGGTACGTACATTGCGGCTGCGGGTAGATGATAGAACTGCTGATGCCAAGACAGCGAACCCGTCCTCTGTACCTATGTATGGACGAAATTCAATTTGAGCAGGGTGATAAAAACCGTGCTGTTCAAGCCACCAAGCAAGTCGTGTGGCTAGCATTTTCTCTGCGAGCTTGCAAAGCGTTGATGTTAAGGAGATTGGTCGTAAGTTGGCGAGGTCCGTTGGAGGCTTCCCAGGTTTGGGAATAGGGATCACGACAGCGGTTTTCCAGCTCTCGGGTACGACACCATCAAGCCACACTTTGTTTATGGTGTCTAGTAGTTGAGGAAGTGCAGCAGTACTGAGGTTCTTGTAAACCTCATACTGAATTTTGTCCAGGCCGGGCGCTGTTTTCCGTTTCGCATCGTCAATTGCAGCCAGCAGCTCGCACATCGAAAAGGGGCTCGCAATTCCATCAGCGTCGGCAGCAGATGGTAGTTTCTATGCGTTTGCAGGGATACCTGCCAAATTAAGGTTTACAGCTGAAGGATGCAGTATATCGTATTTTGGGAAAAATTTTCGAGCAGCTTCTTTGGCGAAATCGCCCGGCGACAGATTAGCCGCAAAGCATGCTGTTGCTGCTGCGTCAGTAGAACGACGACCGTGTTCCATTGCACGAAACGTTCGCCAGAGTGAGGCATTCGATGATTTATCAGAAAATTGTTCACACCATACATGCCACTGGCGTCGCGAGAGATCGCGTTCATATCTCCGAGCCTTCGCGGTAAGATAATTCAGTCGTATACGTGCCTGCCCCGAAGTAGGGTCTCGCGTAGCAGCCAGCACAGCTTGACGGCGGGCTGCCCACAAGTTAAGCAGGCCGAGATCTAGTGCCGGTCGACCTACATCAATCCAGGTAGTAGTCGTAGCGCTGTTTAGTGCTCTCTGTATACGGTCAACAAGGAGTGACGGCGAACCTGAAGACATACTGTCGAGACATGAGCGAAAGCTGTCCCAGTTTATCACAGAACATTTGCGGCGTAAAGGGCGGAGACGGGAGGGATGGAGACCGATGAGGATAGGATGGTGATCACTTCCCCAGCAGTCCAGCTCCATGTGCCATGAGGGAGTTCCTGCGCCCAACCACCACGTCAAGTCTGGAGCATAGGCAGCACTACGTATGTGACGCACAGGCCGTGTTGCTGTCCCAGGGTGATTAAGCAGAACAAACAGGGCATCAGTGAAGGCGTCCCGCACACGCCTACCACGAGGGCTTGCAGTCGAATACCCCCAATCTGGGTGAGGGGCGTTAAAGTCGCCTCCGACTAAAATTGGACACCCGGGGTATTGCCGACGAACACTTAATAACCAGCCAAGATTAATACGGGAAGAGGCGCCTCCAGCTGGTCGAACGTAATAAGAAACAAGAACAACGGTTCCTTTCAGAAATTTCGCAGCAACTGCTACTACCTCTTGGTATGATGTGCACCAGTTTTCGAGAGAAAGGCGTACATGAGGAATACGCGTTTCAACATATATCGCCGCCTTTCCCGGGGGAGAAACAGTCTGCACGCGACGGTCGGTCATTGAAGGAGACACGTAGCCGCTGAAGCCAGGAATAGATGGCAAGGCGTTCGTTTCCTGAAGTAACATAGCCCACACCCGAAGCTTGTTGAATCGCAGTCGGGTCTTGAGCTCGGCCACCTTCGTGGAAATGCCTCTACATTTCCACTGTAGTACACCAGGACGACCGGATTTCGCCATTTTTGTGTGCTAGTCCAAGCGCTGTAGTATCACGGATGTCAGGTTGGACAACTGGTTGACCATATAGCGGAGCAGCGATGTTGCAGAGTTATCATTGGGCGTTGTGGTACTCTGGGAAGAGGCAGCAAATGGCCCTGTTGCGCGGGATGAAGGCGGTTGTTTTGGGCAATTACTAGATTTGGCGGTTACTTCTGCAGCTCGCCGACGTCGAGCAAGCATTTCGCGGTGTTGTCGGAGCTTAGAGACTTCTGCTAAGAGACGATTGATTTGCTCATCCACTACAGCCATATCGTCGTCTGGTAGATCAGTACGCTGCTGTATTGGCTGTTGTCGACGGCGTTTCTTGAGCACCGTATCATTAGACTTTGTCTTAGCTGGAGGTTCATTCGAAGCGGGCTCAGGAAGCTCTGGCCACTCGTCATCATCATATTGAAGAGCTGAAAAGCGATTGGATGTCTGCACCGGTGTCATGTCCTCTACTGGCCAACGCTTAGTGTTCCGAAGACGTGTCTTCTGCGTTGCCTTTTGCTTTGTCGGACAACGTGGAGATGTTATTTCGTGGTCGTCCGATTTGCAGAGGCCGCATCGGTACGTAACTTTTCCTTCAGACGCACCTTCATCGGCAGTAGCAAAGGGGCAAGATTTGCGCATGTGCCCTGCCCGAAAACAGATATAACAGTAAACCACACTCAGTTTATACGGCCGTGGCCTTAATATGCAGCCGTAGTAGTACAGACAGGCTGGGAGTGTCGGAGGGCCTTGCAAGGTGATCATGCAGGAACGCCCTTTTCCTATGTGTCGGGCCTGTATGACTCGGTGCGTTGGGCAGTACAGCTCACGTTGAAGGGTGGTTTGATCTTCGTTTATATCGACGTTGTAAACGACGCAACGCTGCAAGTCGGAGCCTTCAACTAGATACACTTGCACAGGCACTGAGATCTCACTTGTGACTGAAATATAACTAAGCGCTTGGACACGTTCCACCGCAGTAAGTGTCGGGAGCCACACAGCTATAGTGTTTGACTTCTTCCTTGCCGTGAAGCCCCGAAAACCTCTGGTTCCGAGACACGCGTCCAAATTGGCCTGGATGATCCTGTTTGGTATATCGGTGAGGCTTTTGTTGGCTAGAGATTTAATCGCCACCTTATAAGATGACGATCCCGGTGTAGGTGCAACCTGGTTTTCGATAGTTAAACAGGAGCGCTTTCCTTGATAGCTACCACTTGCCGAGGACGAATTCGGTTGATTATCTTCCGAAGGACGCTTGTGAGGGGCACGGGTGCTCGTTGATACAGATGGTGGAGCCGATAGGTCCATTAGAGAGCTTGTCTCCTCAGGTCGCACTGTTGGATGTGCATCTCGTCGTGTTAGCTGAGTGGCTATAGCCGTGCTCCGCCCAGAGAACAGTTCACTTACGGGCTGTTGTCCATTTTGGGAAGGCTGAATGGGCGCTGGTGCTCAAGAACCGGGAGCACCAAGCTGGACCTGAGGCTGATGGTCAGGTTGAGGTGTCGACGGCAGAGCAGGAGTTGCAGCGAGCAACTCCGGCGAAGCTACCTCTGCCAGCGTGGCAGCGGCAGCACTAGGCCTAGCCTCCGTGCCGACCTGAGCTGCAATCATGCATGAGTAGCATGCGCCGGAGGTCTCGCAACCTGACGCGGAGAGGACGTCTGGAGCTTCCTCGGAAATAGAAGATCCGCTTCTCTGGAGACAGGACAGGTGCTTACAAGGACGGCAAGAATTTTCAGAGGAGCGATGAAGCCACCTTAGCAGGAAGACACTTCTTCTTGTTACTTGTTATTCGTACACCTATATGTGCAGCGCGTGGAGTTAAAACGATATAAAAAGAGCGCCATGTTTATTCTCGTTTTCACTTCGTATTCTTTCCTCACCCGTGCCTCAGAAAACAATTTGCCTGACTTTGTAGTGAAGTATCTGGCTAGACTGCAGACTTCAAGCAGCTCGTATCTCCTTGACACCCACTCATGGAGACTATGTGCACGGCTGTGTCGGGTGTAATGCCTTAATTGAAGAGTGGGATCAATAATAGTTTTGATTGAGCTTTACAGCCTGTTGCAAGATGTGAATGTGTCCAACTTATAATCATGGTTTCTTTAACTTTCAGGAAGCGAATTGTGCAGCTTGTCTGCAATGCCTATTAATATTACACTTATGCTTTCTACTGCCAGAATTACTGTGATAGCTATTTCCTAGTTATTGAGTAGGGGTTTACCTGACTCAGTTCTAGTAGTAAACCAGAAGGTCTCGTCAGGGTGTCTTGAGTCGCTGGCCTTCACGGCATGTTTTCTCATATTGAGCAACGTCGGCAGGCAACCGTGGCGAGTAATATTTCTCTTGTATCCTGGGCAACGTGCGCGCAAATCCGAGGTGCCCTGCTGTCGGTTCATCGTGCAGCGTCTGCAGAATATCGTGTCTGAGATTTTTAGGCATAACAAGAAGCTGAGCGATTCTGTTGGCTGCGAAGTTCTTCACGGCGACGCCACTGTTCAGGCCGGATAACGATAAATGACGCCGGAACGCAGCAAGAGGAGAAGCGATCTTTCCTTCGAGGTAATCAGCCAGGTCTTTCAACTCAGGGTCCGAGCACTGCTGCTGTGCGAAGCAGCTGGCGCTTACTGTTCCCAAGAAAGCGTCCTCGTCGTCTTCTTTCAGCGGATCATCAACGGGGGCTCGTGACAAGCAGTCTCCATTGAAGTGCTTGCGGCCGGACTTGTAGACGACTGTTATGTCGAATTCTTGAATACGCAGGCTCCAACGTGCAAGGAGGCCGGAGGAATCTTTTAAAAAACTTTGCGAGCCAGCACAGAGCGTGCTGGTTGCTCATTACCCTGAATGGTCGTCCGTACAAATAGGGGCGAAATTTTGATGTGGCTCAAATGATGGCAAGACATGCTTTCTCCGTCGTCGAATAATTGGAATTGAATGCATCTCTCTGACGAACTTTCTGGCCAATGGAACAAGGTTGCCGTCGTCCCGATGCAGTGACTACCGCATGCTTCACAGCTAACTTGTCTCCGAACGATTTTGCCAGAGAAGCGGCACGCAAGGTTTTTCCAAAATATGATTTGTTGCCTCCCTCAACTACCATTTCTAACGTTGTAGGGATTCCAGCACACATAGGCAGACTGCCAACCGCAGACGACATCGATGGTATTGCCAGTCCTTTCTCCATGCCTGAGTTACTTGGCGCAATAGATTAGGCCAAACGGAAGACATCACCCGGTCCGGATGCCATTCCTTAGGAAGTGTACAAGAACCTGACTAACGGTGTACTGCCTCAACTTCTGGACACAATTTGCAAGGTATGACTAGACGGCTCTGTACCCGAGACCTGGAAATCAGCCATTGTGATCCCAATTCCAAAACAAGGGAAGCCACCGACGGATCTCGGCAACTTTCGGCCGATTTCTCTAACATCAACACTGTGCAAGCTGACAGAAAAAAATGTTAGCCACATGACTGTCCTGGTGGCTGGAGCAGCACGGTTTCTACCACGCCGCACAAATTGGCTTCCCTCCATCCATAGGCACTGAAGATGGGCTGGCTGTTTTGGCCTCGCAAGTTCTGTCGTCAACCCGCAGCCGCAATGTGCGCACCATTCTCGCGATGGATGTCGAAAAGGCGTATGATAACATTAACCACGACGCCATTTTGAATTGTATTGACACGCTGCATTTCCCTCTTAGGGTACGCAGTTTCGTAAAATCATTCCTTGAAAACAGAAGATTTGCAATACGGCTTAATGGCGATTCCATCGGATCATTTGTACCTGTTCACGGTGTACTCCAAGGCTCGGTACTGTCACCAAAGCTGTTTGATATTGCCCTCATTCCCCTTGCTTGGCGCTTACATAATGTCCCTGAGGTCAACTTTTTGATCTATGCTGATGATATTACGGTGTGGAGTACACACCATGACATGTTTACTCAAGCGGCAGCTTTACAGTCAGCCTTGGATATTACTGCCAACTATGTTAAATCTGTCAGCCTAGAGCTTTCCTCGAGCAAAACTATGTTCACGTCGGTCTCCAACCGCTGGGGTCGCCATAAACCCGCGGCGACGCCGATCCGTCTCCAACGATCTGGAATCCCCCTTCACGAAAGTGAGACATTGAAAATTTTAGGATTATCGATTCATCAGTCGGCAAAGGGAACCGCCTGGATTTCTCAGGCTACAAAGTAGGCGATGCAGACCTTGAGCCTAATAAGACGTATTGCTCCTAAATCCGGTGGCGCTCGCTCCCACGTCGCACGGCATTTGGTGACAGCGATTCTGCAGCCACGCCTCTTTTATCAAGCACAGTTTCAGCACTTGGCAAGAGCTCAATGGGATCGTTTAGAAGCAGTAAATAGAGAGGCTATTAGAACCATTACTTGTCTCCCCCGCATCACACCGGTCGTGGCACCACAAGAGAACGCTCAGCTCAACACATTAGATGAATTAGTACAGCAACGCCGTGATGCTCGTAGCCTTAAGGCGACCCTTTTGCACTCACTGCGAGCACTCCGGGCTTATGCTATATCGCACACCATATTGCCGCCGACATCGCCAGTTCTTCCCCCATGGAATTTTGTTCAGCTGAGCGAAAACAAACCTACTGACCTTCATAGACCAACGTCTTATGCGGCATCATCCCTTCGTGAAATTGGATAGCAGAGCAAGACACCAAGCTGCCACAAGGCTCAATAATTGCATATGTAGATGCCAGCATTGACGATGTGAAACGACAACTGCAATTCATTGTCCTTGTAAGACGACGCTTAATAGCACATCCACATATCAATTTGCTGAACCTCCTTTTTCTTTCTGTGCTGAGCTGGTTGCTGTCACTCTCTCTTCGTCACGACCTTACTACCTACAGCTAAAACTGTCATCCGCACCGACGCCCTACAAGCAATACGTCTGCTCCGACGCGTCAGTCGCAGCCCAGAAATCTGCCAGAATATACATCGTCTGGAGGCTGGCATCCCACAAACCATTCGAATTGAGTGGGTCCCACGTGACCTACTCAGTTCTCAAACCTCTGCAGATTCTGCAACCTGCCAGGCGACTCTACCTTCATCATTGACACGCTTCCTCACTATGGATGATGCCACTCTGCTTCTCACAAGAAAGGAGCACCTCCGGCGCCGCACACGTGCTCTTGTCCCACCGCGTGCGATAACCCTCCCCAGCGGTCGTACCGGCGCTGAGGAGGTTGCGCTACTGAGGATCCGGGTCGGGGTTGCCCTCACACCTGCGGCGACACGAACATGGCCGCAATATCGATAATTATATCAACGTCCAGGATGTCCTGTCTGCAAATCACCAGATCACGAGGCAGGTATTCACCACTTGTGGGTTTGCCCGGCACTGAAGCCGATGAGAATTCGGCACCTGACGGCAGTGGGCCTTTCACCGAACAACCCATCTTCATACATTGCATGGACTCAAGGGACTTATCATCGCTCTATCTTGAACTTTATTAGAACAGCTAACCTTTTTTCTTTCCTTTAATACCCCCTTTATGTTTTACATATTCCATTATGCCCTGAGGCAAAAAACAACGCTATTAAAAAAATTGGCTTCAGCTTTCGACAGGGAACGGCTAGCGTAGGCGATAATTTTCTCCTGTCCGGCACTCTTCTGGACGAGAACAGCGGCTAGGCCCGAACTGCTTGCGTCGGTGTGAATTTCGGTCTCGGCGTTTTCATCAAAGTGGCCTAGAACAGGAGGGGACTGTAGGCAGCGCTCAAGTTCGGCGAATGCTTCTTCTTGCTGCGCTTCCCATTGAAAAGCTACCTCAGTCTTTCTAAGCTGCGTCAACGGTTCGGCGATGTGCGAAAGGTCCTGACAAATCGTCGATCGTAAGCGCTCAGGACAAGGAACCTGCGCACGGCTTTCTCAGGGCGGTGGAAACTGTGCGATCGCAGCTGTTTTCTCTGGGTCTGGGCGAACACGATCCTCGCTAAAGACGTGAGCTAAAAACCGCAGTTCCTCGTAGGCGAAGTGGCATTTCTCTGTTTTCAAAGTTAGCTCTGGTGACTTGATAGCTTCTAGTACTGTCCGAAGCCTTTTCAGGTGGTCTTCAAAGCTCGAGGAGAAGACATCACCCAAGTATACCTGACAAATCTGCCTCTTCAAGCGCACCAGCACTATGTCCATTACTCATTGAAACGTCGCTGGTGCGGAGCAGAGGCCAAATGGCATCACCTTGAACTCGAAAAGGCCGACCAGTGTGATGAATGCTGTCTTCTAGCGATCCCTTTCGCCAACCTCAATTTGCCAATAGCCGCTCTTTAGATCAATCGATGAGAAGTACCTTTCATTGCAGAGCCGGTCGAGAGTGTCGTCGATGGGAGGAAGAGGGTAAACATCCGTCTTCGTTATGCTGTTTAGGCGGCAGTAATCTACGCAGAAACGAAATGTTCCGTCTTTCTTCTTCACCAGAACGACTGCATGGTGCCGCCCAGGGTCTTTTTAATGGCTGGATAACGTCATCACGAAGCATTTCATCGACTTACTCGCGGATGGCTTAGCGTTCTCTTTGCGGTACGTGGTAGGGGCTCTGGCGCAAAGGTCGGACGTGTTCGTACGTTATAATAGGGTGCTTGGCAAGTGGTATTGGTCGCACCTTCGATGATGACGAGAAGCACTCACTATAACTTCGAAGATGTCAGGCTTCAAACTTAGGCGGACGAGATCGGTCAGGTGTGTCTTCCAGTGGTTAGTCGGAGAAGGCGACTACATCTTGGACGTCCGCTAATTCGTCTAGAAAAGCGATCGTCCTGCCCTTGTTCAGGTGCCGGTATTCTTCGGTGAAGTTCGTGACCAGTACCCGAACTTGTCCATGACGGAAATGGACGCTACCTCTTGTGATGCCAAGTCCTATATCCAGCAACAACTGGGTGTTTTCTTCAACGATGATTTCGGCGGTTTAGATGTCTGCGCTATCCACGCAAGCTACGACGCTTAAACGGGGCGGCATGGTAGAGGACGTTTCGAAGTCGTCGTAACAGGTATGGCTTTGTCCGTCGAGAGCTTGATGAGATTAGATCGAACGTAGATGATCGCCCTATGTTCATTTAGAAAGTCCATGCCCGAAATCGTTTCTCGTGAGCATTGCTGTAGGACGATGAAGCTGGTAGGGTAAGTACGCCCATTTACTCTAACCATTGTGGTACATCGGCCCGATGGCCTAATAAGATCATAAGGTTACCACCAGTGGTACGGATTAGCGGGCAATCCCAGTGGTCATCATTTTCTTGAGCTTGTCGGCGAACGCTCCATTGATCTGAGAATAGTCGGCTCCGGTGTCCACTAAGGCGGTAACAGTGCGACCGTCGTCAGCAACTTCGAGGTCACTTTTTCGTCTCCTCGTATTGCACGCTGGTTTCGGTTTTCGATCTCGGCGTCGTCTTGTGCTGGGGTCGGCTGGGGTTGGGCGGCGGTGTCAGCTTGGAGTCTGGTCACGTAGTCGTGGATGTTGACGTCGTACGTAGAGGCGGTGTCACTTTCAAGTATGTGCGCGTCGAGGGCGTCTTCATAAGGAGCGTCGGCATCATAGTGGCGTCGTCGTTACTCGTCGTCGGCGGCGGAGGATATTCGTTTGTTCGCTGTGAAGCAACCTGACTTCTAAAGGTTGCTACCTTTAGTTTCCCCTACGAGGGCTTGGGGACCTTCCTCGCACATTTTCATCGTAGTTGCGGCCTGGCGATGCAAAGCGGGCCCTGTACGGCGATAGGGGCCGATGGCTTGGTGGCGTAAACTCACCGCTATGCAGATAGTTCTCGATTTCTAGCGGTCGTTGACCAGGGCGGGGTCGTGGGGCGTTGACTGTAAATCCGCGGAGACCAATTTGTCGGTACGGGCAGTGGCGTAGAATGCGGCCGGCCTCACCGCAGTGGAAGCATAATGGCCGGTTGTTCGCAGCCATCCAGGCGTCGCACTTCCTGGGGCTGGAAGGTCGTTGGTGGGCTTGGCGGGCGGACGCCAAGGGGCGGCTTTCAGGAGTGGGACGATAGCGGCGAGGGCTTGGAAAGTCACATCGAGGCGCAGGACGATGTAATGCAAAAGCGTAATTCATCGCTATTGCTTCTTGCGCTGGAGCCATCGAAGCTGTCGCTTGAGGAACACCCGGCGCCTGATAAACGTTCTCACGGATGACGTCCGTGAGCGACGCAACCTGCGGCTACGCTTGCGGTGGCAGGAGTTGGCGCAGTTCTTCACGAACGACTTTAAGGATGATCTTGCGGAGGTTATCTCTGCTTGTAGGTGTGGTGTCGTAGTGACTTGCATACAGCCTTTCAAAAGCACGGTTGTAGAGTAGCATCCTTGCTACTAAGGTTTTTTCGATATTTGCTGCTTCCTGGCAGAACTCGGCAGCAGTCGTTGGCAGCTGGCAATGTAGACCTGCAAATAGCTGATCTTTCACAACAAGCATCGACAGGTTTACCTTCGTTTGATCTGTCATGCCGGGATGTGCACGGCCGAAGAGACGCTTCCTCTCCTCAACATAACCCAGGACAGGCTCATTTGTAAGCTGAATTCTTGATTCAGACGGAACTTGCAAAGGCCGCCACAAACTCTGCTTTGAATGTCTCCCAATCCTTCAAAGATGTCTCGTGATTTTTGAACCAAACTCGAGCAGGTCCTTTAAGAGCAAAGTAGACTTACCTGAGTATCGCAGCATCGTTCTAGCATTGAATTATTCCACACGGTCGAAGAGGTCCATCCAGTTTTGCACATATTCAATTGGCAGTCCTTGAAGGATTGGAGGCTCCATAGGCTGCACGAAGACAACCGGTGCTGTTGAGTGGGCCATTGCCGAAGTTGACGCCTTCCGGGGTTGAACGCGGTCCGGCAGAAGACCGTGTTCGGGTTGGAGCCCGTAAAGTCGGCGGCTGGTTCGGTGGCCTGTTGGCTGGTTGCCCATAGTGAGAGGAACAGGGCTGTGGGCTTGGCTTGGAGGGGTAAACTGGGACACGAGGGGCAGCACCTCCACCATATGTCACGTGAGGGTGACAAGGCCGATGACAACAAATGAAGAGCCTGGGAGTTCACTGAAGAAACCCTTTATTGGGATGACTTGCGCCCGCAAAAGAACTAAGTGAATTGGCGGCGGCGATAACAACAAACGTGCTCGTTGGTCGTCGAACTGAGAATGTCCGTCGCACCCGTCAACGCTCAATTTGAAGGCGGCAAGGAGGCATCGAGATAATGCCGCAGACCGTGACTAGCGTAATCTGAAACATTGCACAAACATACGCGAATAGCAGGAATCTTCTAGATTTCTCTCGACGCATCTTGCGCGACGAAGAAAGGGATAAAGCAGCATCTCGCGACAACGAGCATGAACAAAAGAAAAGGACAGAATCGACCCTCATGCTAGAATCACTGTGATAAGGTAGTATCCCGGCGGCTGTCTAACAAGAACCAATAAAGACTTGAATCGTTCGCGGCAATATGGCACTTCTGCTTTTCGCCGCCAGAATGACTAGGATAGCTATATACTTGCTCCTAAGTAGGGGTTTACCTAACTCAATTCCAGGTAGTCTAACTTCTGGTCAGGGACACAATAGAAATTTATGACAGATCGTTAAGAGGTACAGTTAGAGGTGAGCTGTTAGCTGAAAAGTGTAGCGTGAACGTGCTTACACGCCGATAATAGGTTTATTAATATGCACGTGTAAATAATTCCAATGCGTGCGTATATATATTTGCAATACATGCTGCAGCGTCTGCCACTATCATCACTCTTTGACCTAACTGTAACTTAGTACCGGCTAGTCATAAGAGTCTTCTGAAGTTAAATGCTTGACCATCTTCCATCATCATCACTCTTTAGAAAAACGATAACTTAATACAACTTAGTCCTAAAAGTATTCTGAAGTTTTGCCGCCTCACAGCCAATTCTGTCGCCCGTTAACATGGTTAACGGTAGCGAAAACACGGCAATGATATACTACAGCTCTTTGATAAACGGCTAAAATATGTCCCTCAAGTTGCACTCAACCCGCGCATCCTGGCTCGCTTTGTACACTGGGCGTTGTGCGGAGCATAATTACTATCATTTGTTCGAGTATTACACTTTTAGAAAGACAAAAATAAATCATTGCCAAACGAGAGTCTCCGCGGCATGTTAAACATGCAAAGTGCTAAGTAGAGCCCCACAATTCTTCGCATTTGATTGCCAGGAAAACGTTAGAAGACAAGGAATACTATTAGTTTGTATAAACTGATTCGATTTGGAATGCAGTCTCTGTTGATATGAGCACGCCCTTGGGTCGCAGACGCCAAGGAAACCGAGACTACCTCAGTAGTTTTTTGCCTGACTATAGCCAAAACAAAACTAATAATAGTGTTAAATTCAACACCGACAGTGGTGTTTAAGCAGGGGAGCCTCTTTCGGCATTCCCTCATCCGACCACCACAGTATGTTTGAGTTCAGAATTGTCATCATAAACACACGTGCAATACGTGATGCACTGCGTCGTCTTGAGCAGCTTATTGCCTACTTTAAGCTGTATCACGCCACGATCAGTAGTGGCGGCGTCACATACGAACTATTTAGATGAAAAAGGTACGAACACACATTTGCACGCACGCACGCACGCACGCACGCTTCCACAGACTGTTCTAACTGAAACTGGCAACTGAGAAACTGCGTAGAGCGCCTCTGTCTGGGTTTCCTATTTCTGTGTGCCGTGCTGTGTCGCTGTGTGAAGGAGCGAGGTAAGGTGCTCTTTTTTTGCCGAAGGCGCTGAGTAAACAGATGGCATCGAGCGTAGGCGGAATTTTGCGTAACATTTTTATGAATAAAATGATACTTCCCTGCAAGTTCAGTGTGTTGGTCGAGTAGATGTGAAGGATGTATGAGACTTCACTTGAAAAAATGTAGTTAAATAAAATGGTGGATTTTTGTCGAAGCTGATATTCGTTCAGGTTTTACAGGAACACTCAAAGCGACAGACACAATGTACAAGAAGAGCCACAGGATCAGTGAAATACTCATAACTGAAATGATTTAAGAATGTAAAACTCCGATATACATGCGAAAATGACGCATGAATCTCCTAAACCAAAGTGACCAAAGAAAAGCTATAGGTTTAAGACAGGCAGCCGTTTCGAAGAACCGATCAAGTATCACACTAACTCTGACTATGTATTACGTAACTCTGAGTATGTATTAGATAAAGCTGTAGGTGACATTAGGTCAGTCTCATCTGCTTTATGGACAGACAAGGCATTTTTCACGTCGCAGGCGACATCGCGGCCCTGTAACTGGATAAAGTGCAAGTGTTGCACGTGTTAAGAAATACCAAGTGACATGGACATTTCCACCAGTGAGTTACAACGCAGCTGTAAGAGTCATTTCTGGCGTCTATGGTTTGGCCTGTTGGTTCTACATTTCGGCGATGGCGGTCGTAGCAATTGGGAAAGGCGCTCCCAAGCCATCGAGTTCATCGTGTACATTCAGAAGTTGAAGGCCACGTCGTGGGCTCGTGGCAGTGTAAAAACCTATCCGTACGTATGCCAACGCGGAAAAAAGCGTAAGGTAGGCTGTAAGGCCGTTTTCGTTAGCGCAGGCCGTTTTTGGCCCACCTGCAACTGAAAAAGGAGGAAAGGAAGGTCCTAGAATGGACTCGAATGCACGATCTCCCATGCCTGCATTCCAGTGCATGGTCCGTAACATCTCCTCTCCTAGCGACATTGAACAGGCGGCGTGAGCGAACAGAGTGCTCCAGAACGTTCGAGAAGACGACGAGAAGACGAGAGGAGAAGAACGCAACCTCGTGAGAGTGGCGGGGATTGCACTCACTCTCAGCGCTCCGCTCATTTCTAGAAAATTTCGAGTAGGTTATTAAAGAGCGCGTTGTATTGTGGTCACGACTGAACGACTGAACTGAACTGAACTGTATTGTGGTAGTGGGTCCTTGGTGAGGCTTCGATAGGGGAAGTACGCAGGCCTCGGCTTTTGAAGAAGGTGTGAAGAGCGAGTGCAAACCTCGAGCGATATGTTTGACACCAGCTGGTGGTTTATATATTTTACAATACTGCAGCCCCAACAGAGGGGTTGTTGCAGGGTGGAAAAGGACTAACATTAACATTAGTGGGAGATGAAAAACAAAATACAGATGCAAGACCATTCAGACAGACATGCGAGGAAGAATTGATACCATGAGTGCCACAAAATTACAGAGTCAAACAATTTCAGTTATACTACACAGGTATAATGAGAAGAAGAAGATGGCTAACACGATATCAAAGAGCACTGAACAAGAGTGGGAACTTGCCTTCGTCTGGGCCAAGCGAAGACAAGTCCACTTGTCGAAACTTTGGCTCGACCTGCGAACTGACGCTTTCCCCCCTCTACCCTTGTTCAGTGCTCTTCTATATTACGCAGGTGTCACAAAATGCAGAAACTAATAGTGTACAAAATGCGGCAAAGCGATTACAGGCTCGGGAGAGCCATTGGAAAGCACTGTGAGAAGGCTCATACGCCAATCAGATATAAATTTATCGGTATCACTTTCTAAAACTACATGGTTATCAATTTCTTCCAATCCACTACTGTGCGTGGATGGGAAAAAATATCTGAAAACACTGTTTTTCAGATTTCGCTAAACCAGTTTTTGTAACTAGAAGCTGCTTGTTACCTGTCGGTATGTAGGTTTCTGTATTTTATGCATTATATAATATTCAATCAAGCTATGCTTTCATTTCTGGACATCCAACGCCTTCGTGCGTGCTACTAGTGCTCCACAAATTCAACGCGGACCTTGAAGCAACGAGATGGAAGAGAAAATAGTTCACCGTTACTTCAGCAGTAGCATCAAATGTGTCGTTAACCTGAGCGGTATTGACGCGCCAGTGCAAAACCTTCAGCTCAGCTTGTACAAAATCACGCTAACTGTCTAACATGCGAATCATCTGTCAGGACTCTGGGCAGTGTGGAACGCTGGCTATCAATGTGCGTCTTATAATGTTTTCGGCGCTTCAGTAACTGCTGTTCAGGTCGTATTCGCTGTATTACAGTGTAACAATACGTTGCTGTCGTAGGTATCCACACCGGATGGTAGGGTTGACACTGTTACCATTCGGATGAGTATGGCTGCGGAAGTGGCCGTGCATAAACCTTCTGATTTACAACAATCAGATTGCAGTTCCGAGTGTGCTGCCGAGTCAGGCTGCGCAGAGAGTTCATCTGTAATAGAGTAGAACGTTGAGCTAGTTGGTGTAACATCTTGGAAGAATGCAGCAGAGCAGGGAACAAAACAGAAGAAGCACACAATGTGAAGGTTTTGAGAAGGAATTTGGACAGGTTAGCAAGAGAAATTTTCAAAGCATGTTCAATCAGGAACTCGGGAGACCAATGTGTTAGCACGCCTTCAGTGGTATTATTGAAAAAAGAAATTAGATTTTTTACGCATACCGGTAGGACGTGTTAAAGATAAGGAAGAAGTCTCTGGAGTGGCTTCTCTCATTTTTATTACACACCAAGCTCAGTTTCTAGATTATCATTGGCCGTAATATAAGCAACCACAATTTGTATTTACTCATTCCTTGCTGTCCAAAATTGCAGTTTCGCTTATGTCAGTAAGACTTGTTGGCAATGTTCAAGCTACTTCCGCACTGTGCTTTGACCAGTCGTTGCCATCTATTGCAAAACACTTGACTACCATTGTAATAAATGAGCACCTTGAAAATTATCTATTACAGTATCCACGACACGAAGCTATTTTCACAGATGCCTCACAGCGGAATGAAAAAGCAGCAATTGGGATTTACTCCCAAGCACTTAATTGGAGTTTTTCTGTACGGATCCCTGATTACACACCAATATTTACCGCTGAATTGCTTGTAATTGGTTTGGCCCTTCAAAACGTTCCCGGTAATGTTACTCACGTAATCATACTCTCTGACTGCCTGTCAGTCTTAGCAGCATTAGAAAGCCCGAAAATGCGTCTTTTGAAACAAACCCTGATGTTTTTCCTTCCGATACATTTACAAGAAGTACGTTTTCAGTGGGTTCCGGGACACTGCGGCATCGCTTCTAATACAATGACGGATTATTTAGCAAATTCAGCTCTCAGTGGGCCTGTTGCCGATGTTGTACCCAATATCATCTTGCTAAATATATCCCGTTTTGAACGGTTTCAAACGTTAAACTCCTTGAGCCATGAGCCACTCCTTGCGACTACGAATTTTAACCATTTAAATTTCCATTGGAATGTCCGATACTGTACCTCAAGGCAATGTGAGGTCTTCATGACGCTCATGCGTTGTAGAATTCCTTCCCTCAATCTTTATTTATGTCGCTCTGGATTCACGCCGTCGAATCTTTGTGCGTCATGTAATGACGTGGAAACAATTGAAAATTACATCCTTTCCTGCCGCAGGTATGCTACTCAGAGAAGAAATTATTTACAAATACCTCTTACTCGCCTAGGATTGCCATTTACAGTTCCTGTCCTCTCCTTTGGTTCAACCGTCAAAGGGTATGCCCTAAAACCGGTGTGTGAGTTACTTCATAAATATAATGTTGCTACTGGAAGATTTGTGTGTTAGCGCTGATCTGTCTGAATTGAACTTTTTGTTTTCTTTTTATGATTATTTTTATTATTTTACAATTTTACTCCTTTTTTCATTGCTTTCTATTACTATTGCCTCAAAATTTCGAATTATTTCAGCAACACTAACTCCTAATCAAGTAGTTATCTATCATACAGTCAAATCGGCATTATCAATTATATTATGTCACCTACAATGAATTCTGGCCAATCCCCCACTGTGGGTATGTGCCATTACTACGAGGGAGAAGAAGAAGGTAAAGTGAAGGGAGAAGAAGATGTGCGGGTTCAGATCAATATATAGTTGTCAGTGCAGCGTTGCTCTGCTGCCTTCTTCCAAGAAGTTCATCTGATGTCGAAAAGCTCCTGTTGTTCAAACAGCGAGGCTCTCATGGGGTGGGATTTGGGCCGTGCACACATTGAAGTCAGTGGTGTCTGCCGACAAGGGCTTTTATTTATCGCTGTTTCAGCATCACAGATTTGTAGCTCGAATGTGCCTCCAACGACAGTTGATGGTTAGTGAGTGTTCGACGCTCAGAGGACGGAATTCGGTGGCATTCCGGCGTTCGTCTGTGGCGGCTGCGGTGCACACGCGTTCAAAGTTGCCAAGGCATAGCTCTCGCAGTCTAATGGCATCACGAGAAACTGGGCCAGGACCTCCAATTCCGCCAACGTTGGTGCCCTTGACGCGCCTTCCGCGTGTCTTCCACAACGCACATGATGCCACCTATTGGTAACACAGAGATTTGAGCTAGTTGGTTCATCATAAATATTTTACCGGCGCGGTGACAGGGGACGAGGAACAAAAAGAGACGACATCCGAGCGCTTGTCTTGTCGTCTCTTCTTGTTCCTCGTCCCCTGTCGCCGCGCCGGTAAAATATCGATGATGTCACCTACAATTGGAGTGGAACCGGAAAAATTAAAGAGCACTGCAGAATCTGCATTGGAGTAATGCGAAAACACGGATGCTGTTGTTGGTTGCTTCTGGTTGCTTCTAGTTGCTTAATTCACTTCTTGTTTACCAATTTTAGTCTTTGGTACCGTTCAAATTGCGCGCCAGTCCCTTCCTATGCCCTTTTTCGGCTCTACTTCCGGTTGCTTGACGTCCCATCCTTGATGTCACCATAATTTACTGACTTAATTATTTCAGTATTTGATACATTCAAATGTGGCACCAAGCCATAGGCTAATCAGACGATTTTCGTCTTTACTTTTACATTTTTTGCCTCTGACTAATTACCTAAATAACTCATTGGCCTACTTTTTTCGGACACAGCATTACGCCACCGTCTATTGATTGACAGCACTCATTAACCTCTACCACTTCTCAGTTACAACTGCTGCGGACACGATTTTGCATGTTTTGCCTGTAATCAATTTTGCCTGTACTCTGGCTTTATGCCTTGAGTGTTACACTAATTTCAGAGAGAGCGAGTTAATTGTGTTCTATTTCGCTGAGTATGGTAAACGCCATCAAGATATCTTAGTTCTCCTTGTTGTACCAGAGCTGTTTTATATATTGCATTGTTTATCAAGCAGCTCATGTAAATGTGTGGCATTTTCCATTTATGACAGCGCGGAAGGCACATTTACAGCTAAACGAAACTTACGCATTCGTCAAAAGCCCACAGCTCCCTGCGGCTTCACCGAAGCTGTCTCCGGGCCACATAGTGCGCCCCTAGAGAAACGATCCTGCTACACTCGACGCCCTTGATAGGAAGGCACACGATATTACTCCCTACGTAGAGCATCGAAGCGTCAGGCATAGCTGCAGGTGCTCGGCCACAAGTGTTGATGACAAATTGATTAGTCAGGAAACTGGAGAAAGAAGGTTGACAAACAGATTACAGATGTGCAGTGCAAGCGATAAGCAGGAAGGATGGAATTTAATCGGTGCCGCAATCTGTTTTTGAATCATTACGGAGACGCGTCTTTAACCGCAATAGCTGTATATACAGTCTTTCATTGGCGAGACCCGCTGTCTGTGTGACGCCACCACGACACCCTCCGGGCCCGAAAGGTGCATCTTAAGAAGCACGCACTGATAACATTGCATCTTCCAACTACGCTCTCCTGGACAACAACCACTACTCCTACCCACCAAAAGCCTTCACCCACCACCCTTCAGTTCAGTTCAGTTCACTTTATTTTTTCCTTTCAAGTGAAAGTGGAAGACGAGGCAAAAGGCGTGTAACCTGACAAGGCCTCGTCTCCCATGTGCAGCTCGCAACAGGCAACACGTTACGATGCATACAAAGGGAAATGTGCTGATTAACAATACAGCAATTTAAAAAAAAAAGAAAATAGATATACAAGATACATATCAACACACAATGCAGTTTACAGTATAACACCACTTTGGAGCGAAACAAACACATAAGAGAATATGTGACAGCACGAAGATGAGAAGAAAAATGCAATAAAAATATGGATCTCTATTTGACAGGAAATAACATGACGACATAGACTGTAAGGAAAAAAAATCATCAAGAAAAACGAAAACTGATCATTTGGATTCAGATGGGTGCACATATATTCAATAAATATATTCTGTGGTCTTTAGGAATGCTTTATATGCTGATTTGAAGGAATTAAATGGTGACGTAAGATCAATCCTGTGTTCATGAAGGTTTAGTAATTTTACTGCTTGATATTCAAGATCCTGTTTGCCATAATTGGTTCTGGCTTTTTTTGTTTTATGTGCAAGGGTTCAAAAGCTATAATGTGGAGATATATCTGTGTACCTTGTGTACAGCTTTCTTTTATGGAGGATTTGCATCAGTTTAGAGTAATATACCTTGTTGGCTGGTAATAAATCATATTTTAGGAAGAGTGGCTGGGTTGGCAAGTCACTTATTTTACATTTGTAGTTTTCAAATAGACGTAGAATGCGCTTCTGCAGTACAAGCGGCCTATCGTAATTCCCTTTCGTCGTGGTACCCCAGACTAATATTGCATAAAGTAGACGCGAGTAAAATAATGTGTAATACAAAGTTTTTTAAGCCAGAGAGGGATAAGAGGAGCTATACGGCTAATACAACCTACGGCACGGGAAAGATCGGTTAGAAGGTGATTAATATGCGGAGTCCAGGATAAATCTTCGTTAAACCAGACACCTAAAAATTTTTGTGTAGACACCTGAACAATATATTCTATTCTGTATTTAAGTGTAATGTTTTCTTTAGAAACTTTGTTAACTGGTTTGAATAGTATAAACTTTGTTTTGTGCGTATTCAGCTGTAAACTATTGTTCTCGAGCCAGATAGACAGCTGGGATAGGTAAAGATTGGCTTCCTTTTCGATCCCCTGCACATTTTTGCCCGTGAAAAATATACTAGTGTCATCAGCAACGATGGTTATTTCAGGTGTGTGTTTAACCTCAGTTATATCATTTATATAAAACAAAAATAGTGTGGGACCTAGTATGAAACCTTGGGGTACTCCAAGTTTTATTTCTAGATTTTCCGAGTGCTCTCCATTGAGATTTACGAATTGGTATCTGTATGATAAATAGCTTTTAATGAGGTCTGATGCAACGCCTCGAATTCCATACCTGTGGAGCTTATAAAGCAAAGTTTCATGGTTAACTGAATCGAAGGCCTTTCTTAAATCAAGAAAGATTCCCAGAGTGTACATTCTTGTTTCAATATTTTTTATAATTAATGATTTTACTTTAAGCAGGGCCTCTTCGGGCGTCTTGTTCTTTGGAAACCCGAATTGAAAGGGTGAGATTATCTTGTGTTTCTGGATGAACACAGTCAAACGATTATTTATAGCCTTTTCGTATACCTTTGAAAATACCGGTAAGACTGAAATTGGTCTGTTATTTGTGAACTCATTTCGCGTTCCTCCTTTGTGTATAGGTACCACTTTAGCTATTTTAAGCTGATCTGGAAATATGCCAGTTGAAATAGATACATTTATTAAATGCGACAATACAGGGCTAATCTCATACGAAACATACTTCACGGTCGAGGCTTGTATGTCATCATAACCACTCGGCGAATTTGGCTTTAACTGCTGTATTAGTTTTTCAGTTTCCGCTGGCGTAACAGCACTTAGTACTATAGACTTAATTTGTGTACATGCATTGCTTCTGTTGTCGGCTGGGTGTTGGGGGCGCATTGCTGTATTGATAAAGTACTTATTCATTTCATCTGCTAACTGTTTGCCGCTGTATACATTCCTGTTTAAAAACATTTGTTGCAATGGAGGGGAATTTAGGTTTTTGCCGACGAGGGCGTTAACCTGTTTCCATATTTTTGCAGGATTACTTTTTTTTTCGAAAACATTCCTTCATAATATTTGAACTTCGATTTCTTTATATCAGCGTTTAATTTGTTTCGAAATTTCTTGTACTCCGGAAATAGGTTTACGTCTTTAGTAGCATGAAATCTGTGGAACATTTTATTCTTAGCTGTTAATCGTTTAAATAATGCGTTATCTATCCATGGTTTTTTTATTTTCTTTTTGCGCTTTTTGATCTTTGTAGTGGAAACGCAGTCATAACAATTCATGAATATATTTAAGAACGCTTCGTATGCTTTATCTGCTTCAATCTCTAAGTATACTGGACACCAATCCACTTGTTGAATTAGAGCTTCAAATGTGTTGAGTGACAGCTCATTGATATTTCTATGCTGGAAATAATTGTCATTAGTTCTCTTTTGTGACAGGGGATGCGTGACGTAAAAATGAGATGATCACTAATGTCGGACGAAAGCGTGCCAGAAATGAACTCTGAGGCAACATGGTTCGTTACACAAACATCAATGGATGTAGAGCAGCTGGGAGTAATTCGAGTTGGTTCGGTTACAGTATTTACACAACCGTACGATGCAATAAGATTATTAAAATCACGTGAATGAGTGTCATCAGAAATTATATTGATGTTGATATCACCCATGATAAAGAATGGCTTTTGACAAGATTTACAGTATTCGAGCACCTTCTCAAACTTTTCCAAAAAACGTCGCTTATAACCGGTTGGCGGTCTGTACACAACAAGTATAAATTTGTTTGTATCAATCCCTAAGAACTCAACGTCAGGATTTGAATCCGTAATGTCATCAATTACCTCACTTGCGTACTGGTGCCGCAAGTAAATGACGACACCGCCACCTTTTCCGTTTCGATCCAACCTCATGCACGAGTAATTACAAATTTGAGGGAAGAATCGGTTCTATCTAACCAGGTCTCACAAAACAACGCGTCAAAATTCACCTCTAGTTCATCCAGATAAGTAATCAAGTCATCCTGTTTGTTCCGTATGCTTCTCAAATTCAAATAAAACAGATAAAAGCATGGTTTAAAAAGGCTGACCCTTTCAGCAAGTGAAACACATTCTGTAGAGTCATCCATTGACACGTGCAGCATGAATTAACCAGTGGAGTTGATAGAACTGCGGTTACAGTCAGTGAATAAGGGCAATGTCATTCTTCGTAGCAGCATGAATGATATTGAACGATTCATCCTTGCGCGCAAAGATTTTGCCCTCGCTTGTCCAGACAAACTTCCATTTAGCTTGCTTTTTCTTTGCGACAGTAGCGCCAAGACGTTGTTTGTTCTCCCTTGTCAAATGCTCGTTAACATAAATCGGACTACTTGACTCGTCAGCCATCTGTGGAAATGTCAAGGTCATCTGTGGCAATTTTCTTTTTCTCAGTCTTGGCAAGCAGTGCATTCCTCATTGCGCGACTTACAAAACGGACGACAATGTTCTTATCACTTCCATTCATTGTCGACACTCTGTGGCAAATATCTATGTCTGCGTCGTGTATGGTCTCGCCCACCGGTTCACCGATTTTTTTTACAATGGCAGTCGAGTCGTGTTCTTCTGGAACACCCTTGATTTCCAAATTATTGCCTCGATGATACTGCTCAAGCTCATTAGGGCGATTTTCAAGCCTTTGGTTTTCGGCTTTCAGCCTTTCATTCTGCGCAGTGAGTGGCTGTATTTCTGATCTGAGGGCCTTAATGTCACTTCCTATTTCCTTGACCTCATCACAGGTGTCTCTGCAAAAACGTATGCTCTCCTTAAGTTTCCTGATGTCTGCTCGTATCTCTCTGCGAAAATCTGCTAGCAACTTCTCCATTTCAACTTTGCCTCCCACGCTTGACAGGTGCAGAAAACATGCTACAGATAATAAACACTTCACAATGAAAGAAATCTTTCGCTGTGTTCGGCAGCAGTGCAACGCATTCTACTAGTTAAAAGAGCTAATCAATGATTGTTTGTGCTCGCCTGTGAAAAAATACGTTGATCAGTCCACCGCAACGTGCGTGCACTGCTGCCGAACTGAACAGCAATTCTACAGCGGTGGGCTTTTATAGCCAGTTGTCGCTCGGGTGGGCTCCAATTGCGCAGGCTTGGACGTATTCGCCGGTGATGTAGCGGTAGATTAGGGCAGGACTGATTACGGTGGTAGGGCTTCCAAATGTGGTGCGACAAAGGCCTGTGAAAAAATACGTTGATCAGTCCACCGCAACGTGCGTGCACTGCTGCCGAACTGCTGCCGAACGCCTGCTGCCGAACGCCCAACATCAGCCGCCAAAAGCCTCCGCACACTATAGAACACGGCGGAAGCAAATTAAGAAGGTGCAGTAGGAAAGCAAGCGATGTCAAATGAAAAAATACATCCAGCGCTGCAAAGGCAGGCCTGTATGATCACATCGTGTGTTCTGTATGATCGCAATATACAGATAGAAGGTATATGTTCGCTGCCTAGTGCAGTTGTTTTAAAGTTGACACACTGTCGGTATGTAACGCCTGAAAACAGGTTTTCGGCTGTGCATAAGTACATAAACTAGCAATAAAGAATTAAAAAAATTGAGTGCTCAAAGTGAGATCAACATTACTTTTTGCTCTATCGCTCTCCACATAAAAAAAAAAACAAACAAAAAAAAACGGGCCGCTTACCTTTATAACAAACATTTAAGTGGCAGCTCTTGAGGCACTTTCATTTCGTGATGTATTGAACTTATTGGAGAGTGACATGTTTGTGTCAATGGTTATAGAAGGCTATTTTCAGTTCTCCCCACATATGCTCGCTCCTCAACTAGCACTGCTCTCCAATTCATCGCTGTAGGCGCCGCAGGCGCATAGCCGCTCACCTCGGGCGCTGGTGCGCTTTGCAGCAGCACTCTCAGATGGAACGTCCCCATTCCTCAGTTATCGTCATACTCTGCTTCCTTCATCCGGGTTCTTCCCTTGGAAACAGCCCTTAGGCTGTGCAATCCATCACTTTCGCCGTACCCTCCGCTATACTGTTCTTCCACATTAGCTCCCCTCCGCCGTTCTTCCACAGTGACATCCTAACGGTTGATCATTGCCCCGATCTCGCTGCCCTCTCCTTAGGCCCAAGTGCCCCGGCAACACCTTTTCGTGATGTTCCCGGTGCAGCCACCTTCCGGTTAAGCATTCTTCCTCTCTCTTCATGCTCTTCTCCTTTAGCGGTCGCGCTCCACTTATCAAGGGAACCATCCTCCAGTTGCACACCCGTCCACTGCAGTGATACCCTCCTCCTTCCACGATATCCTTACTCCTGCTTTCTCATGGTTACCACCTTCCGTTTAACGCTGAATACTACCCCACCCTTTTGCGGCTACTACGACCACGACGACGACGCTAAACGCACTACGCAAGGCGTTAACGGATGCTGCTGTAAGATGCCAGTAATAGGGAAGAGACATTCCCTGAAGACTGCTGAGTGTTCTATGCCATAAAAAGAGCGCTTGTTAGAAGTTAATGTGCACATGCCCTTCGAGTCCCTAGGCGCGAAGCTACCTGCATATTTAAAGATCAGTTCACAGAACATGTAAGTTTCATTATAGACAGGCGAACGTATTGGCTAAATAAGAAGCGTTTAGAGAGCGATAGCTAAGTAGGTTAAACGTGTTCTATGTGTCACGTTGATATGAAGAGCACTTTTTCTCTTTTTTTATGTTTGCGCGTCTAAATGCATTAGCCACGGTGCCCGCTTAGGATTGGACTGTTATAACTGTTTGTTTGCGTCTGCGTGGGAGTGAAATCTGATAATACGGGGCTTCAGCAAAGTGAACTAAAATTTTTTTATATATATAGGCTTTTGAGATATAAAAGCGGATTCGGCGGCACAACCGTACCAACGTCGGCGGACATCAAAAAACAGGTGAATAATAGTAATTGATAAGTTGGTAAACTTAGTTCTGATAATTAACATTTAAATATAACAGTTTTGCGTCTAGCTGCAATTGGATGTTTGTAACCGGTCATTACGCAACAGTCTTTAGAACTTCGCAAACGCTATCACACTCAGTGCCGCGGCTCAGCAAATTCTGGTTATCTAGTGGCAAAAGACAAGCGTGCTCGAAAAACTCGCCCTCTAAGTGCTTCCCCTAAAGCCGTCTATCAATGGCGTAAGTGACACGTCTCCTTCTTTTCCCCGTGTGGGCTGGAGCCTTGAGCAACGGTTAGCGCCGCAGCGCCGGCAGTACAGGAGAGTTGACGGGGCAGTTACGCCATGCAGTGACGGCGCTAGAGGAAGCACTTACGGAGTGAGTTACCCAGTTTTTTGAGCCATAAACGCCGACGATAACCAGACTTTCATAATTCTATAAACTGATATGACTGTTGCTGATGGGCGGCTACACATCTAATTAAAACTGGGTGGTGAACTGTTATTTTAATGAGATATTTATCAGAAATTGGTTAATCACCGTTACAGCTATAACTCTGCGCCTTTTTTTCTTTTTTTTTTTGAAGTCCACCAAAAGTGGAATGGTGGTTTCTCCGAAGTCGCGTTCATATATTTAAAAATTCTGGTTCATCCTCATTGAAACATCAGGCAGCTTCAACATGTATGTCATTGCAAAAGAAATATTTTGTGCATTGCGGTAAAAAAAAAAAAATGCTATCACCAATACACCTACTGCCTGAAATGTGACAACATTAAAGCCTTTGGGAAGGAAGCTACTAATAAAACGAACTATCTTCAGTAAAAGGAAATTGATATAGATATGTTATTCGCTACCGCAGGAAGTGAACAAGAGGTGCTGAAACATGCACACCAATGTACTGCAGACTCCCGACGTGCCTAGCTTGTTTAGAAACTGTAATTGCTGAACTTTTTCTTTCTCTTTCTATTTTGGTGGCCACGAGGAGGCTGCATCGCTGGGTAGAGGCAGGAGACGCTCAATGAACAAGCCCGAGATTCTGCTCCTTCTCTGCAGGAGCGTAATTAACCACTCAGACCGACTTCTCTTTCTCCAGCTACCAATCGCGATCCCGTGGATAACGAGAGATCAAGCCCTAGATTGGTTGCCTTAAGACATAATAGCGGGTCCCTGCCCAGCCTGCATCTTCCTTATCTCTCGAATCCCCGCCGCCATGCTAGATGCCTTATTCGAGCGCTTAATGCCGGGACGGGAAGGGTAGCGACAAGATGAAAAACACAGGGCATCGAAGTATCCATAGCTAAAAAAACTATTTGTGTAAAAAAATAAAAAATATTATAAGGAACACGCAAGAATGGTGCTTGCTGTACAAGGGAGTACATAAGGACATGTAACCACACTCCGCCTGCTGACGTCACCATCAACCGCGGTGTTGCAGAGAGTAGTGCTTCTGTTGGCAGCTTCATTCATGAGAGTTTGCTCTCGGTCACCTGGGGGACCTCTTTTAATCGATAGGGAATTGTAGGATGGTCGGAATTCAAAGGAACTTTAGCGCACCAACAAGGGCTAGCCAACATTTTTGTAGGGCTCTGTGCTGCAACCTTCTATCAAGCCAGTCAATAGGTGCGGACCACAGAACTTGCTAAAAAATCCCAGTGATTAACGGAGCTTTTAAATCAACTTTCCCGCGACTGAATAACTATGGTCTCATAGGGCCACTATAAAGATATGGGAGAGTGTACTCACTTCAGAGTCTACAACTTCCCAATGAACTTCAGCAAACACAAAAGAATGGAGACAAGCGCTGGCATACTGCTGTAATCAAGTCATCGCGCAGTAGCTGGCAGAGGTCACGGCCACAAGTTTTCTGCTTACAAAATTACTCAAATAGGGTGAGTCAGTGGACACACATGTAAAAGAACGAACTGACGAATGAATGGACAAACGCATCAGTAAGCGCAGGTTAAATGAACATACCTGAAAGCACGATAGAATAGCGAAGGTGATATCAAGAATCATCGAGTGCACCAAATAACCAGCTGACAAGCGTATTCCAGAGCAATGTCTGTACTCACCAGAGAAAAAAATATTTATCTCCTTTTTGAGGAAGATGGATTTGGGGGGTTACCTTTACTGTTCGGTATCTTTGCAATACTTTCTCTGCGTCGTATGAATGATACTGACGGCTAAAGGAAAAATTTAATCTCTTGTGTACGGTAGTCATCTGTCAGTGTTCTAGATAGCCAGTAAGAAATTTCTTTAAATAACTGCCACATGGGACACCAATACTGCCGTCCGAATGCCATTGTTGGGCTGACCTGTATGATTATACAAGCAGCTTTGGACAACATTTTTTTATGGTAAAATAAAAAATTAAGCTATGTCAACAGTAGGGTCAGCACGGAGTTTGTAAAGCACTTTCCACTCTCATACAACTAATCCAACAGCGCATTGTATGCTCTTTGGTAGTGGTCATCAAAAAGAAGTCGGCCTCAAGTAATTAGACTATTCAAGAGCCTCCAACAGCATATTGCATTAGAAGCTCATTACAAGATTGGGATGGAGCGCATTTGGCAAGTACTCGCCGATTATGACTAGCAGCTTACCGGTATCGCTCAAGAGAAAAGTATACAACAGTTGCATCTTACCTGTACTCACCTGTGGGGCTGAAACGTGGAGGCTAACCAGGAGAGTTCTACTTAAGTTGAGGACAACTCAGAGGGCTATGGAACGAAAAATGGTAGGGGTAACATTAAGAGATAGGAAGAGTGCAGAGTGGGTCAGAGAAATAACTCAAGTTACCGACATTCTAGTGGAAATTAAGAAGAAGAAATGGACATGGGACTGGACATGTAGTGCGAAGAGAGGATAACCGATGGTCGCTTAGGGTAACAAAGTGGATTCCAAGGGAAGGAAAGCGTAGCAGGGAGCGGCAGAAAGTTAGGTGGGCGGATGAGGTTAAGAAGTTCGCAGGGATCAAGTGGATGCAGCTAGCACAGAACCGGATTAAGTGGAGAAATATGGGAGAGGCCTTCGCCCTGCAGTGGGTATAGTCAGGCTGATGATGATGAATATGATGATGACAATACGTGAAGCAACTCTCGGTAATAGTAATATTTACCGGGTCTCTTTTTAATCGTTTTTAAACTTGCATTTTAACGACTACGAAAGATAAGTCTGTGCGGTTTCTGCAGATGGGTTTTACAGCAAGGCGGACATCGTGCACGTGATAGAGCTTGACATTTTGGTGAATAAACAAAAAAAACTAATCAACGTTTATTTTTTTACTTTAAGGAGCACTGAGCTTGTTCGACCGAAAAAGCGTCGCTGTACCTTAAGTATGCAGATATCACGTGAAAAAGGTGACGGGTAAAATATACGCACATAATGTTTCATCAATATTGTGACGCAGCTGTTCTTTGTGCAGCATTCAAGATGGGGATGTCGTACCATTTCTCTTCCCATTTATCATCCACCTAAGAGATTCGAACCGACGTGCTGTGTCTGACCATGCCAGGAATCATATCGTACCGGTGATTGGAAGAGAGCATAACAAGTTTGTTGTTTTGCTGAAGCTGGAAGACAGCATCTCAACCTACTTAATATACCAACAACGAGAGAAAGTTCAATACGGAAAGCACCTATGTTCGGATTCCACTTTTAGTTTTTGTAGAAGGGAGCACTTAGAAAACGATTCGTCGTAGAATGGTGGATATTATTCCGAAACTTCATTTTGAAATTCTCTCCTTTTCTGCTACATATAAGTTTGAAAATCAGATATTTCGCTTTGCTTACTGAACTGACGAAATATACCTTTGTTTATTTCATAACCATAAGAAATTCGTCTTGTTTTCTCTGGTCTTGAAGTTCTGCCCAATGGGCCTCGTTGGAGGAAGCCCTGCTGGGGAAAACAGCGTGACCATCGTTTTGAAATGACTACTTAAAGAAGAAAACAAAAAGCGAGAACGCGGGCATCAGATAAAAATAAACCGCGGGCCAGCACTGGGACTTGTTCTTCTAGACACTGTATCTGTCGGCTGCTCGGAAATGGTACAATACAAATGCTATCAAGAGGCTTCGTGAAGCCAGCGGCGGAGTCTTTCACCGTATAAAAGAAGGCTCGCGCTCAAGTGCGCCTCAGCTTCTGTTTCGTTGTGTTTGTATCAGCGTTGGTGGCCTGGAAAACGTCAGGGAAAGCCCACCGCAAGTGCGTCGTGAGCCGAATCCCGATGGGCTTCAATGTACCCATGTCTGGGGCATGCCTACATCTTCAAACGGCTGCGTGGTCAAAATCGGAATGTTCAATGGCAGCGACACTGCGACCCCCGCTTTTTCACTTCCTCTTCTTCTTCTGCCTTCTCGACAGTTTTGACACGTTCATTCTGAGAGGCGATACGGCCGCAGAACAAGCCTCGGTGGACTTCGGGCGAGCGCACTCCGATTCATTTCCCCGGAGGCTGCCGGTGATGTAGCTGTCCAATAAAGTTGACTGATGTCGAGCGATCGCGCTTCTCATGGATAGCATTGTATGCGATTTTGCTGTTCGGTGTAAGGTTGCAATCTAGCTTGTGGCAACATAAGGATCACACTAAGATACTTGGCTCGAGGGAAACTGGAGGCCAGAAAACAAGTTCACGGCGGCACAAAGCTCAGGGATGGGTAAAGACAAAAAAAAATCACAGACAAACCGAAGGTCCATTTCACGGAAATAAACACTGCAGCAGCATTATCCCACTGCAGAATAATGAAATCCCAAGAAAACGTGATGAGTTAAGGAGTAGCGTAGCAGCGGTGTAGTAGGCGAAGGCAAAAAAAAAAAAAAAGAATCAAAGTGAGGGCGCACAGTGTTCCACGGTCCCTCAAAATCGGATTGCCCACCAAACCTCAAAAAACTGGTTACTTGCTTGAAACTTTTAATAGAGGCTGTTTTTCTTTTAGAGCTGCAGCAAATGCAGAATTAATTGCAGTTCTGCATATTCTAATTAGTGAATGACCCTTCTGTGAATATCAAGTACGATTCCTTCGCATAAGTCAGTCTTACTATTTTCTGTCACGGTGGCCATGTGTCCTGCCGAATTTGACCAAAGGTGGTAGCGACTAGGTGAAAGCTTGGGGCTCTCTATGGATAGTTTCAGACCATCCAAGCTGTACACTTCATAAAGATATGGTAGCAACAAAAGGCTGCCTATTCGACCAACGGAAGCTCGGAATCAGTGCATTCAATATCTTGCGAACAAAATGTAAAATTTATGCATTGCCGACAGCAAGCGGGTAGCTTGAGAAAGTGCATCGTGGCTAATTATAAGGAAGACATCCAAAATAGAGGTCAACAAAATGTTCAAACCCTGACTACTAACTCTTGAAGTTTATCTAACTAAACTGATTTTCAACGGAACAGCCGAGCTCTAAAAGGCACACGAGGACAATAGGTACACTTTCACAGTTGATCCGCCTTTGATCGCTAGCAAGGCACAGAGCTTGTTGTTAGACTGCGCAAGTGGTCAGTAATTGCGGTTTCACTCTGTAGAGTCTATTGTTCACACGTTTTAAGAATGAATTGAGGCAGGCACGACCATTTGTCAAAGTCGCGGAAAGCTCTGCCGTAGTACCGGACAATGCCGCTCTTCATTTATTATGCGAAGCACAGCCAACGCTACCGCATTATTAAACGAGTTAAGGTTTACGCCCACGTCTTACGTTCCACAGCCAGCGCGTTGGACCCGAGACCTTGTTACATACCTTTTAAGGTTGCCTACCTGCGCAATCTTCGTCGCAAACGCCTCCGGAGGATCGGAGTGTACGTGTGTTCCAGTGCTGGTCCCTATCGATACGCAGCCTGCTCTGCTGGGAGCGAAATCTATGCTCGGGATAGCGACAGGCCCTAGAATAGAAGGGTACACCAGAGTCCGAAACGAGGAGCAAGTGTACTTTCGTGGGCGTTCTTTTTCTCTCTCTGTAAGTGCGTGCATAATGACAGGACATTGCCCTGTCATCATATCAGGCCGGCGCTTGCGACACCGAGTCAAGGACAAGCGAAAGTAAAGCACTGAGAATAAGGCTATTTTTGATATCACTAACAAAATAAAAATAGGTGCGAGGACAGCGCATATAAGCATTAAACAAAACATTGACAGCTTCTTGAGGTGGCCCTGTGCAGCCGTATTTTATGATCAAGAGCCATTCAACTGGTGTTGATGCGTTTCAAATCAAATGGTCGTACCGGCCGTTTAGAGAATCGGTGTGAACCTGTCTGTGTACGCGCTGCGTCTATGTTCCTCTGCTTTACCCGCTTCCAATCTGTTTCTCCCTTTACTCCTCCTCCATTGGTGCAGGAATAGCCAGTCGGACGTAAGTATTTGATTTCCATGTTTTCTCTGTCGCTCTGAGTGGGCAAATAGAGGTTCACAGCAGGGGAACGCAAACGCCTAAAACGGGATTACTAATATTTTATCAATAACCTTGAGCGAAACTGCGTACGAGGGATATTAGATATGGGTACTTAATATTCTCAACTTAACATAGGGTATTGCTGGGTTCTGGGCCATGCCGAAATTGATGAGAATGAGAAATCACGTGTGCGTGCTGCAACAGAAAAACACCTGGAAATTAAGAAAGGGGGCATTCCTTACAAGAACAGTTTAAAGTTAGTGCATGGTAAGCTGAGAGAAAAAATGCCAGTCAGAATGGAATAAGGAAGTAAAAATTAAGTCATGATCTACTCCAGCACGTTTTTAAAGTCATTTTATGTCACCTGCATATTGGACGCACAAACCTGACACACTTCTATCCTTGTGAAACAAGATACGTAGGCATCTGGCCTGTTTGGAGAGGAGATGACAATAATCCACATTTTAAAATCATGCAAAAAAGAAAAAAGAAACGAACAACTGGGAAAAAACACTTCCTACAATATCTTGATGGACAGATCCCTTTTTATCCCAGATTCCTCTTAGGACAAAATTCAGTCGTCAATATTTCATGTGTTGTTTTATTCCTAAAACATGGAAAGCTTTTAAACCAGTTATAATTAAAAACGTCCCATTAGATGTCTCTCGCGCATATGGAACACTAAACCTCGTTTTTGGAGCATAATGACCCTGGCTAGCAATAATGACTAGCAGCTTACCGGTATCACTCAAGAGGAAAGTATACAACAGTTGCATCTTACCTGTACTCACTATAGGGCTGAAACGTGGAGGCTAACCAAGAGAGTTCTACTTAAGTTGAGAACAACGCAGAGGGCTATGGAACGAAAAATGGTAGGGGTAACATTAAGAGATAGGAAGCGTGCAGAGTGGGTCAGAGAAATAATCCAAGTTACCGACATTCTAGTGGAAATTAAGAAGAAGAAATGGGCATGGGCAGGACATGTAGGGCGAAGAAAGAATAACCGATGGTCGCTTAGGGTAACTGGATTCCAAGGGAAGGAAAGCGTAGCAGGGGGCGGCAGAAAGTTAGGTGGGCGAATGAGGTTAAGAGGTTCGCAGGGGTTAAGTGGATGCAGCTAGCACTGAACCGGGTTAATTGGAGAAATATGGGAGAGGCCTTCGCCGTGCAGGGGGTATAGTCAGGCTGATAATGATGGTGATGATGATGATGACCCTGGCAGCCTATTGCCATTAAACCTAGCACAGTTCAACAAGTTATCTAGACTGAGGTAACTTTCAACCATTTTTTTCTTGCGCAGCATTTGTTATAAATTTTTGGTAAGAGTCAAGCTCACCGGAATTTCCTGTCCCGCATTTCTCGGGGGAGTATCTGTAATCAGACGAGAGAAAAGACCTAATGAAGGCTTTAGTTGACACAGTTTTTCCCGTACCCTTGTATCGCTCATCCTTCACGACCGCATCCGGGTGAAACGTGTTAAATGAAAAAGATATGGGCCACGCCTGCAAAGAAAACCTTTTTCTTTCACCTCCACATAAGTACATTGCCAGTAAAAGCCCGGCTGACCGAAAAGGGCATTTAAGTGCCTTGTGTTACGCAATATTTCCTCTGAACAGAAAAAAAAGAGGAGAATATAGAACACGTTTTCATTCACTGCAACAATGCCGTGTTCTTCTGGGGTATGCTGCAATGCACACTGAAGAAAGATCTCCCGCTCCCACCACACCGGATTAGTATTTACCTGTGATGGACGTAAAAATACCATACGACACAATTTTCCTGCTAGGTTTGCACGCAGTGTGGTGCAGTGTAATGGCTTTCTGGCACTGCGACCCGAGGACCCGATCTGCATATGAATATTTGGCGAAGAGTGTTACGAAAGTCCATGAAGTCCTGATCGGCAGAGACTGCAGCGATGAAACTGCACTCCTGTTTGAAAACCTCAAGCAAATAAAAAAGTTACATTACACACTGCCACCTGGGAGTGCTACAGATGTATGAAAACATGGCATCTATTTATTGCAATGTCTTATAAATGTGTGGTATTATACTGCATTGTATTTTATTGTGTTGTATTGTATGTTGCATTCTATAGTATTATATTGCAGTGGTTTGTTAAATTGTACCCTACAGCCTTAAAGGCTATAAACTTTTATCGATCGGTCCTTATTTGGTTTTATGAAAGAAGTTTATGATTCAGTTCGTTTTCTGGCAGTTCACTTTTCTTATGAGCTTCATCTCTGTTTATGAAAACATTTATACAAATACTTGATCTCTATGTCATTCACACCTCCATTATACCGTGCTCTCTATTCTAATTGTATGGGGCATGGTGTGTTGAAAAGAGTACTAAAATGCCGATCTCGCCTGGTACTAAAAGGGTTTTCTTTAAGCTTCATGCCGAAATTATACCTGTTAAACTGTGGCTCCAGATGTTTCTTCTGTTAATTGTCATCTATGTGATACACTTGAAACCATCGAGCTTTGTTTTATTGCCTGCAAAACTGCGATATTATTTTGGGACGTTTTGCAAAGAACACTGAAGAAAGATTATGTTTTGAATTCTCACGGTATGCGTTATCTAATGGCCACCCAAAATGACCGTTAGTCCATTGATATTATTTTCCTCCTAACACTCATAGCCTACGAAAAACGCGTACGTTGACCAGAATGCTGAACCTCTCGCATTCCCCAGTACTCGTTTCGGCCAGGTGGAGCACCAGCTGAGAGACATTTATGAAGGTAGTGACTGTCAACCGGACTGGCTCCCTTTATTGATGTGCTTTCATTGCCACCGGATTAGTGAAGTTGTACTAAGTTGTGTTGTAGTTGTGTGGTGTTCTGTTGTATATTTCAATTGGAATTGTTCGGCTATAGGCTTCTACTTTGTAAATTATGTATACAGATCTGTCTTGAATTTAAAATAGTATAATAAATACCATGTTGAAAAAAAAAAATACCGGGCATGGCGCAGTTGGTAAGACGTTCGGCTGGGGATGCAAGGGGTGGTGGTTCGATCCCCGGTGGAGACAGGATTTATCGATTTATTTTAACTATCATCCTCAGGGTAGGCAAGGAGAATTATGACATGCGTTTTACGATCCCAGGCGTGGCGCAGTTGGTTAAGTCACTAGACTGGGTATCCAAGGGATAGAGGTTCGATTTCCAGTGGAGACAGAATATTTTTCTTCTGATGACGTCAACGTGACGTAATTTAATTGACAGCTGTAGTGGGACCAAACGAACGAACGCCGACAGTATGAGCCAAAAGGCTTTCGCCTTAAAATCATTTTCTCTGTATCGTGCCAGAAGGAAATGTCGCCGTGGGAGAGACGGAATTTATTAGAAGATGTAACATATCGGAACACGTTTTCATCCCGAAGTCATGCCCTCCTATCAGCTGTCATTTTTGTTTCTAAAATTGGGGAGGATACCAAAAATGGCGTTCCAGCGTTCCACTGGTCATAGACGAGCAGGGTAAATAGGCATTCTAACAGTCTCACTGCGTTGACAATGTAATGTATGTCGTATCTTCAACAGGAATACAATTCAGACACATTTTATGACGCTGACGCGAGGCGTTTTTAAACTGACCTTTTTGTTGTCCCACTAAAACATACAAATGTCCCTCATTGGAGTGGAGAGTTGGATGACACGCTATTGGTTAATTCTGCCGGAGAAGGTGAGCGCGCAAGCCAGGAAGAAAAGGCAAGAAAGCGCCGAACAAAGCCGTAATATATATATATATATATATATATATATATATATATATATATATATATATTATGTTCATTTTTTTAAGTGTTTTTCGAGTGTATTTTTGTTAAATTGTGGGCGATTCCTCTGCCCGAGGCACGACAAACACACAGTGGGCCGTATAGCAAACATCCTTTATCTCACGTTAAGCGCGGGCGTCGTCGAGGCTGTCCGGGGTCGTCGTCTGGGTGGCTGCGGGTCGTTTCCGTGGAGAGAGCCAGGAGCGAAGCAGGAACGAGGAGGCAGGGTCCAGGGACCAAGAGAGGCGAGACGGCGGCGCGTGCCTTCTTTTATAGCCCCCTCGCGCGGGACCGGTTATCCCCGCGCGAGCGGGGAGAGGGAAACGCACGCGCGCAGGGAGCATTGGGAAGTGGCGCGGCCTTCGAATGCGTGGCGCGCCACGAGCCCTACATCTTCCCCCCCCCCCCCCTCAGCGTCCGACCCGGGCTCCGCCAACAGCCGGGTCATGTCCATGTCCGAGCCCGGGTCGGCGTAAAATATGAAGGCTTGTCGCCTGGCTCTGGCGGGATGCCATCTCAGCTGGTCCCTCTCCGGCAGCGGCCACATCCTCGGGGTCACAGCGCAGCTGGGCTTGGCCCCGGATACGCCTGGCAGCGGCCCTGAGCTGCTGCCCTACATCGTTGACCTCTTTCCACGTGGCGCCGTGCTGGATGCACATTGCAGCAGGCGTTTTCGCCCTGGGCACACCTGGCTTCCTGAGGCCCGTACTCCAGGCCTGGGCAGCGGGCTCCACTCCAAACGCGTTGAAGACGGCCAGCATGGCCGCGCTGGTCACAATAATGGGCCACAAACGACTACAAACTAGGGGGGTGCCCCCTGTTTAAGTGGCCCCTCCTTGAACCAAGCGCTGGGTGCGGTTTCCCGCCCCAGCGACGGGGGTTCATCTGGCTGCTGCAAAATCTTATCAGAATGCATTCTGAAAGAAGCAAAGACGTTAGACAAAGTAGTGCACTACCTTGACCTCAGGTTATAGCGTCGGTTGCGAACCGGGTTGCTACCTGTACGCCTTACTTTGGGGGAGATCGCTGCATCGCTTTGAGCTTCCCCCGCTTCGCAGTTATCGTTCTTGCGAAGGTGGTAAGCTTTCAAGTCTGCGACGTGCACCGGACCAGCGGTTTCACCGCTCTCCAACAACCGCAGCTGGTAGGTGAGTGGCGTAGTCCGTGCCGTAACTTCGAACGGTCCAACCCACTTGTGCGCTAGCGACGCGGCGAAACCACGCGCTGCGTTACTAATCGGGTGCGTTCTTTTCAGTACCAAGTCGCCCGTGTTGAAAACGACGTGACGACGACCTTTGTTGTACTGATCCGCTTGCTCCATGCGCGCGACATCGAGGTTTTCACGAGCCGCGCGCTGCGCTGCCTCAAGGCGCTCGCGTAGCTTTGCCGCGTACTGTGTAAGCGGAGGGGGCGCGGGCCCCGCCGCGTCAAGTAGGGCGTTCTCTAGCGGAAAAGCGATCTTTTTCCCAAAATTCAAGTAAGCAGGTGTCATACCCACCGACCTGTTCACGGTTGTTCTAGTGGCGAAAGCCAGTTCGGACAGCCGTGCGTCCCAATCTCTGTGCTGCTCGGTCGTCGCGACCAGCATACTCTTAACATTCCGATTCACTCTCTCGGTTATGTTGCTCTGAGCGTGGTAGGGACTCGTTTTCCTGTGGCGGATCTGAAGCGCCCGACAGGAATCAACAGACTTTGCTTGTGAAATACGAGGCATTGTCTGTAATCAAGTCGGAAGGGAAACCGAAACGAGTGAATGTCTCCAACAGCTTCTCCCAAATCCGTTCTGACACAAGCTTCCTAAGGGGGAAAACCTCAACCCACTTGGAATAGTGGTCCGTTATTACCAGGATATATTGGTGTCCGCGCGCGGAGCGAGGGAGGGGTCCCATGATATCGCACGCGACCACTTGCCGCGGATAGTTGCTAACTACCGGCTTCATCATGCCAGCGGGTTTCCCCGCCCGAGGCTTGGCTACCTGGCAAACAGGACATGTACGGGCGTAACCCAGCACATCCTTTCTCATACCTGGTCAGGTCGCGACACGGCATAACTTGTCGTAAGCGCCTGCCAGCGCTGAGTCATGGAAGTACTGGAGGAATCGTTTCCGCAACTTCCTCGGGACCACGACTCGGAAGGGGGATGCAATCGCCTCTTCCTCGTCAAGTTGGGGGATGTAGCGGAGCAGTAAGCCATCATCGCCCAGCAGATACGCGTCGTACTTGCCCTCAGCGTTCCCGGTGCAAGCTGCACTACTCGCAAGCTCTGTCAGCACCCGCTAGCATAGACCGTCTGCTTTCTGGGCCTCAATTAGCTCTTCCCTACTGACCGCTACTACCCATGACATATTTCTCTCGGCCTCGCTTCTTGGCAGGCGAGTAGTCGCCGCCACCAGCTGCTGCGCCTTCTCTCTCTCGCAGCACCGCGCGGCAACTCTGTCCGCCTCCTTTCTCTCTTTAACTACGTAGGGCGCGACACTCGCGTCCGCCCTCTCCTCCTCTCCACTAGCGGCGACGCCGCTTTCAGCAAAGCTGGTCTGCGCCTTTTCTGCGCTTCTGCCAGCCTTCAACGGTGCGCGCGATAACGCATCGGCCACCTTATTCATGCTGCCCCGGCGGTACTCAATGGCGTACGCGTAACGTTGCAACGTCAGCGCCCATCTCGCGAGTCTGCCTGCGGGGTTTTTCAGCCTCTTTAACCACGAAAGTGCCTGGTGATCTGTCTGCACGGTGAAAACCGCTCCGTCTAGGTACATGTCGAACTTTGACAATGCGAACATTATCGCCAGGCATTCCTTTTCGGTCACGGAGTAATTCCGCTCCGCCGATGTGAGCGTGCGGCTAGCGAACGCGACAGGGCGCAGCTTGCCCTCGTGTTCCTGCAACAAAACAGCTCCTACACCGGCATCACTAGCATCTGTCTGCAAGACAAACGGCTTGTTCAGGTCGGGGAGGCGCAAACTAGCGGTGTTCGCTATCGCGCGAGCCAAGGCAACAAAAGCGTCGTTCTGTTCCTTGCCCCAGACCCACTTCGAGCCTTTCCGCAACAGCTGGTTCAACGGCCTAGCGAGCTCTGAACAACTAGGGATGAATTGTCTGTAGAAGGCAACCATTCCCAAAAATCTCTGCAAGCTTTTCACGTCCGTCGGGCAGGGGTAGTTCAGAATTGCCTGCAGTTTGTCATCGTTCGGTCTCAAAGTGCACATCAACCACAAATCCCAAGAGGTTCACTCTCTTTGATGCCAACTGCACTTTCTTTGGGTTGATCGTTATACCCGCACGTCTCATTCTTTCAAGAACGGAATTCAGGTGAATGAGGTGCTCTTCGAACGACTGTGAGAATATCACGACGTCGTCGAGGTACGCCATCGCGTAGTTGAACCTTGCATCGCCCAGCACGATGTCCATCAATCGCATGAACGTGCTCGGTGCATTAGACAAACCAAACGGGAGTCGAGTAAATTCGAAGAGCCCGCGGTGACAGGTGAATGCGGTTTTCTGAATGTCACCTTCCGCCACCTCAATCTGCAGGTACCCTCTGCTTGCATCCAGGACTGTGAAGAACCTTGCGTTTCCTGACGCGTACATCACAGCCTCGATCGACTGGAAAGGGTACGCAACCGTAGGCGTCAGTGAGTTGAGCTTTCGATAATCCACACACAGCCTGACCGAACCATCTTTCTTTGGCGCTAGAACCACTGGGGACGCCCAGGGACTTTGTGAGGGTCTCACCGCGCCAGTATCTATCATCTCGTCAAGGGCGCTGTCGAGAAGCTGTCTCTTATGCGCGCTTAACGGCCGCGGGTTAGATCTGAAAGGACGCGCATCACCCGTTTCGATCTCGTGCTGAAGCAAGTCGGTTCTGCCTGGTTTCTCTGTGAAACAATCCGAAAACGGGAGTAAAGTTTCTACGAGCCTTCGGCGCTGACTACCGGTTCCTGAGAAGGACGCGATAATTGCTTCTATGGGCTACCATTCAGTGTGGCAGGGGAGCTGTCTGCCACAAAAGCGTGGACGCTCGCTCGCTCAGCGACGCATTCCTGTTGGGGTGCGCTTACAAAGGGAATGAGGGGGGTGAAGGGGCTGTAGCGATAGCCGTTCTCCCCCATGTCAAGCACAATGCCTTCGCTCGAAAGAAAATCTCTTCCCAGAATAACTGGTATGGCTAAGCCGGGCAGATAGACGAAGCGATGTCTCCGCTTCCTGCCGTCAAAACGCAGGACCAGACGTACCGCTCCCGCCGCTTTTGTCTTCCCTGCTGCTAAGCTCAAAGGGGTTTCTGCTGGCCTGACACGGATGTTACATCTACGGCAGGCCTCGAACACATCATGACCGACCAGTGACAGAGTTGAGCCCGTGTCAATGAGGGCCGAGTAGCTTTGACCAACTAACCGCACTGGCATAAAAGGGCTCGAGCGCGACAACATTCCTTGCGCTCTACAGGCGAGGAGGACAAAAGCCTCTGCGCCCCCGGGGCGGTCGCCCGGCGACGCGGCGTGGGAGTACATTTCCCATTTTCCGCCGTGGCTACCACGAAATTCTCCCGCCGACGGCGACAGGCTGGTGTTACCAATTATGGCCGCCGGCGGTCCGCGTTTCCCTGCATACGCCTTGCTTGACACTCTCGTGCCACGTGGCCCGGCTGGTTGCAATTCCAGCAAAGCCGATCGTTCACCTGCCGCGCGGCCGGGGGATGCCGCGTTCCACGAAGCGGCTGGGGACGTCTTTCCCCTCTCTCCGCGCCTGTGCGGACGTCGCTGGCGAGCCCAGCTCGACGCCGCTGCTCGAACGCATACGGGTCAAGAGCGCGAGGAATCGCGGAGCCTTCCGCTGGCCTTTCCTGCCCTACCGTCATTACGTCTGCGCCTCTGGCGCGCGGCACGGAGTCTTGGCCTCCGGCCCAGGCGCATCGCGGCTCTAGCGATTCGGCTGGCCTGGGGGGTGGCTGGTAGCGCAATTCAGCGAGTAAATCCGCCTGTACTACCTTCGCTTCCTGTGCTAGGGCCTCGAGGTTTGCAAAACCACGTCCCCGCAAATACGGCTTGAAGCGCGGATGGCATTGCCTCATCACGCGCGTGACCTGTTCTAGATCGGTTGCCGTGGGATCTGCCCTCTTGTAGAGCTCCTGCATTGCACGTACATACTCGAGGAGGCTCTCCTCTGGGTGCTGTGTGCGCAACGCTAGCTCCTCAAGCATCCGGCGTTCGTAATCGGGCGGCAAGAACTCGGCGCGGAAGCGATCTGTGAAGTCTGCCATCGACTGAAAGGCCGGCTGGCAGCGTCTCCACCGCGCCGCGCTCTCAACAAGTGCCACGGGGATTACCTGCGCTAGCACCACGTCGTCTGGGGAACCCAGTGCCGTCTGATAATCCTCGAGTTCTTGCAAGAACTCGTGGGCTGACTTCACGTCCGTGTAACCGGAAAAGGAGGGAACCTCTACATTTATCCGCGGACGCGAGACTGCCGCCGCAGCTGTAGCTTGGTTGGCGCTAGCCACCGAACCGAGCTGAAGGGTGAACACCGACAACACTTCGTTCATCTGCCTCATCAGGGCGGCCGCATCGGTAACCTGCGCAGACTCTACCGCGTCCTTTACCTCACTTCCGGACGCACTGGCATCGGAAGCGGCGGCCCTATCTGGCACGTCTTTTCTCGGAGGCATTGCACTCAACAACTAAGGCCGGCCGGGAGCCTAAACGCGCACGACTACCACCTAGCCCGCATCAAGAGGCTAGTCACAAAGGCTAAACACTTCATAAAACTAACATGCACAAAAACAATTTAAAACACAAACCGCCCGACACTAACAAGCACACACATAACCCAAAACAAAATAAAGCACTGTACAAACACTACTACACTCCGTGTCATCTGCCCACACGATAGCCCTAAACTCAAAATGGCGTCGCGCCTAACATACAAAGGACCGGCCCGTCGTGTTGCCGTGCGCTGCCACGTTGGCAGAAAAATCGTCCACATGGGTGCTAATTCAGCCCCACGTTGGGCCCCAGTTGTGGGCGATTCCTCTGCCCGAGGCACGACAAACACACAGTGGGTCGTATAGCAAACATCCTTTATCTCACGTTAAGCGCGGGCGTCGTCGAGGCTGTCCGGGGTCGTCGTCTGGGTGGCTGCGGGTCGTTTCCGTGGAGAGAGCCAGGAGCGAAGCAGGAACGAGGAGGCAGGGTCCAGGGACCAAGAGAGGCGAGACGGCGGCGCGTGCCTTCTTTTATAGCCCCCTCGCGCGGGACCGGTTATCCCCGCGCGAGCGGGGAGAGGGAAACGCACGCGCGCAGGGAGCATTGGGAAGTGGCGCGGCCTTCGAATGCGCGGCGCGCCACGAGCCCTACAACATGGATGTCTTTTTTTTTTGCCTTGCGCTCTATTCCGGTTCAAAATATACACAAAGCTGCATAGCGACATATTGCACTGAACGAGACTTCTTTTTTCAGTTGCAGTTTATCGTAATTATCAATTACCCAGACATTAAGTGCAGAAGAATGTAGTTAAACCATAAACTCGTTCTCCTAACGGGTTGCTTTTAGCAGGGCACAACAGTACATCGATTAGGGAAGGGACATAGTGTGATCTGTTGAATTCGCTTAGAGGTATATTAAAGAAGTGTGACCCGAAGAACTTTCGGGAGGCTGAAGCTTCGTCCTTAAGAGCAGAACGCACCGCGTTATCGGGTCTCGTTCACATCGCTAAATCAACATAGACACGACTCCAATCATGTGACACACCTCAATATTTTACTGTACAGTATTCAGTCCGTATTACTGTATTCACGAAAGGGAAATAACTAGGAGAATAAGATTGGGATGAAGCGCATTTAGAAGGTACTCAAACGTTATGACTAGCGGTTTACTGGTATCACTCAAGAGGAAAGTGTAAAACAGTTGCACCCTGCCGGTACTCGACTAAGGACCCGAAACATACAGGTTAACGAAAGGGGTTCTACTTAAGTCGAGGACAACGCAGAAGGCTATGGAACTAAAAATGGTAGGTGTAGCATTAAGAGATAGGAAGCGTGCAGAGTGCGTAAGGGAAATAACTCAAGTTAGTCACATTCTAGATGACATTAAGAAAAAGGAATAGGCACGGGCAGGACATCTAGCGTGAAGAAAGGACAACCGATTGTCTCTAAGTAACCAGTTTGGATTCCAAGGGAAGTTAAGTATGCAGGTGCAGCCGAAAATTAGATGCGTGGATGAAGTTAACAAATTCGCACAGTTCAAGTGGATGCAGCTAGCACAGGACCGGGTTGATTGGAGGAAAATGGGAGAGGCCTTCGCCTCGCAGTGGGTGTAGACCGGCTGAGGATGATGACTGTGTTTAGTCACCACAATGCACACATTGTAACTACATTTGCCTCCAATTACCATACACTGAAATTAAATCATTTATTTTTTTTTGTACAAAAGAGAGGGGAAGCCGCAAAAAGCTGCTGTCAAAGCAGTTTGACGGGTCGACTGCCCCAGTTCGGTCAGCGCGACGCCTTATGCACACTTTTCCACATTTCGTATAGCGTGCACACATTGTGCAGATAAATAAATACTGCCGAAAGGAAGTTGAAAATGCACTTGCAAACTAATGCAGATTTGTAAATCGCTTTAACAGCAGGTGTAAAATACACGAATAAATATATGTTCCATAAAAATAAACAGATGAAGGTATATAAAGTCGAAGAAAAAGAGCTTGCAAGCTTTTTGGGAGAGTTTCCTTGCGTGAGATATATTCGCTTCAAATTTAGTTAAGAGACTCGGGAGAGCTCAACTTATGTCTCGCCAGTAGTAATTGTTGTGGCGTTCGGCGTAAGTCATCTCTCTGTAATACATAAGCTTGATCTTTATTTTAATACTGCTAAGTGACTTAAAATGAGCTTCTGTTCTTCGTAGCCGGAATAAATGACCGGGCTAAATAATATTCATGCAGGTTGTGACATTGATCATGCGATATGATTGAAAGAGTTTTGCAGTGTGGTGTAGAAATGGAACACTTGCCAGTATCCTGATTGCCTTTTTTGTAAGAAAAATAACTTGTATAAATTTTATTTCCTGTGTAAGGTGGGGATTTATTCCTAGAGGTACTGAACTATGCTGGAGCAACTGAAGCAGGCGTAGCGGTAGTCACAAATCAACGAGACCAGCCAAGCGCGCGAACAGGCGAAGACCACGCTGCTCGTGCACAAGCTCGTCTTCTTTTTACAATGGCCCCCGGCTACAAAAGGAGCCAACCTGGCGACTTGAGGGGATGTGGAGACCAGGGGCATAGTAAGGCTTGGGGCGTTGGACGTGCGCTGTCTCACGGCCGCCGCGGCGGCGGAGATCAGGAGATGGCATGAGGGGCTGAATAACGTAATTTACAGGTGATGTCCGCTCCAAGGCTCGATAGGGACCATGATATTTTGCCAGAAACTTCCTGGAGAGACCCGGTGTACTGGGTGGTATACATAGCCAGACGAGAGAGCCAGGCGGGAAAGGTGGGGCAGGTGGATCTTCTGCGTTGCGAGCTTGTCGGAGCCAATAGGTGGCCGTCGTGAGAGACCTTGCGATCTGGCGACAAACTTCGGCATACTTGGCAGCTTGCGAAACGGTGGTACACTTAGATGTCTTAGAGTTGTAGGGTAACTCAATATCGATGAGAATGGAGGATGGCGACCATAGAAAAAGAAAAAAGGCGAAAATCATGTAGTAGATTGTGTGGCAGTATTGTACGCGAATGTAATATAGGGAAGGACCAGGTCCCAGTTCGTGTGGTTCGGGCTCAGGTACATAGCCATCATGTCACCCAGAGTGCGGCTAAAGCGCTCAGTGAGGCCGTTTGCTTGAGGGTGGTATGCAGTGTGTAGCGATCGCGGAGAACTGCGCATCCCTCCGAAACACCGCGCGCCGCGGAGGACGAAGGGGACAAAAGTATTCCTTCTCCTCCGAGGATGAGTAACCCAAACGGGTTGCTCGATAGCGCCGCGTTTCCCTCTTTCCTCGCCGGGCGCAGGAGCGCACCGCTAGGCGTCGTAGCGACGCTCATTGACCAAAAAAGGACAAAGGGCAAGATGCGCCGATATCGGCGGAAACCGGCTGCCGCCGAGGAGAGACGACAGCGAGCATCGACAACGGGAAGACGCAAGGTAAATACCTCTCCGCTTTACTTCCTTTGTTGTCGCCATCTTGCCCTTCAACCAACAGGCTCCATCCAAACGGATAGGGTCGCCAGCAAGATCCTCACCAGCGTTTTTGGGAAGAACCAATAAATATCTGGTCCCGGGCAAAAGTCCTGTTCTGTGTTGTGTCATACTTTGCATTACCACTTTGAGGCCGGGAGAACGGTTACCCGTGGAGTGCGATCGCGGGAGCTCGGAGTTTGCGGCCTAGACCTTAGAAAAGGCTCGACGGCTTTGTAAGAACCCCTACAAGTGCAAGTCCGATGAATTACGTTGCATTGTCGGGGCAGAGCTTTAATGACGTCGGTCGAGAAGATGCGGCTTCGGTCGCTGAGCAGCTCACGAGGGGCGCCGTGTCTAAGGATGAACCGGCGCAGAAGAAAGGATGCCACATTCTGGGCTGTCGCAGCAGGGAGAGTGGCGATTTCAGCATACCGCGTCAGGAGATCTATGGTAGAAATAATCCATCTTTTACCAGATGCCGCGTACGGGAGGGGCCCGAATATATGAATGCACACGGTCGAAAGGGCGAGGCGGACAAGGAAGTGGCTGCAAATCTCTAGAAGTACGGTGAGTGGACGTCTTGCGGCGTTGGCACTCGAGGCACGAGCGTTCGTACTTCAAAACGAAGTTGTACATGCTACGCTAGTAACATCGGAGGCGTAGGCCCGTGTACGTCCTGAAAATGGCCGCGCGACCGCATTGCATGTCAGTGTGAAACCATGAGCAAATGTAGGCCCGTAGTACCCAGAAATGTTGCGCAACAAACACAAGCGAAGAGACACAACACACGCGCACCAACTGGCCCCTCAAGCCCTCAAGCCGTTATTTTGAGGTAGGCCTATAGGTGTCGTGGAATGACGAGGAGCCATTTTCGTCCACCAGAATGGTAGTTGCGACGGTAGAGAAGGTTGTCATGGATGTCAAAATGTGAAGCTTGGCGACCCAGTGCGCGCGATGGTGTAACCGCCGAGGGGTCGGAGAGAAAGTCGAGAAGAGCTCTAATCCAAGGATCCTTGCACGGCTCAAAATGCATGCCCCTGATAGCGAGAGACGATGCAGGAGTCTCGATGTCACAAACGCTGGCTATTTCTGGCGGTAGCGGGGAGCAGGACAAGGCATCGGCGTCCTGATGCTTACGGCCCGACCGGTAGACGACGTGAATATCACATTCCTGGAGCCGCAGCGCCCATCGTTTCAAGCGACAAGAAGGATCCTTTAATGAAGAAAGCCAAGAGAGGGCATGGTGGTCCGTAATGACCTCGAAAGAACGGGCATACACGTAAAGGCACACGAAATTCGCCGACGGCCCACACAATGGCGAGGCATTCTTTTTCTGTCACAGAGTAGTTCTTCTCGGCTTTGCTAAGTGTGCGGCTGGCATACGCAACGACATATTCGTCGAATCCAGCTTTGCGCTGGGCAAGCACTGCTCCGAGGCCAGTACCACTGGCGTCCGTGTGGTCTTCCGTCGCAGCCGCCGGGTCGAAATGGCGCAAAATGGGAGGGGTTGTAAGGGGACGACGCAAGGTATTGTAGGCGTTGTCGCATGCAGGTGACCGAGCTGAGAAAGCGGTATCACTGCCGAACCACTGAGTCAAAGGGGCAGCAAGTGATGCGAAATCGCGAATGAACAGCGTAAAATAAGAGCAAATCCCTAAGAAACTTCGTAGTTCCTTTTCGAAGGAGGGTTGGTACGAAGTTTGGCGGGTTAAGGGTGCACACCATCGTTCGAAACATGATCTAAATTTGTGAGTTCACGGATAGCAAAAGTTCATTTATTTAGGTTCAGCTGCAGATCGGCGTTCGGGAGGCATATCAAAACGTGCTTCAGGCGACATAGATGCGTCTCAAAATCGGGCGAAAAGATTGCGATATCGTCCAAATAGTACCACCGCGTTTTCTACCTCAGGCCACGCAAAAATGTGTCCATCATTCGCTCGAATTGTGGCCAGAGCGTTGCATAGGCCGAAAGGCATGAGGGTGAACTCATAAAGGCCGTCTGGGGTCACAAATGCGGTTTTGGCTCGATCTTCAGCTGCCATCGGTACCTGCAAATAACCAGAGTGCAAGTCGAGTGACGAAAAGAGCTCCGCACCTTGGAGGCAGTCCAGAGCGTCATCGATGCGTGGCAGAGGGTAGACGTCCTTTCTCGGGATCGTGTTAATAAGGCGGTAATCGACGCAAACCCTGACGGAATTATCCTTCTTCTACACGAATACCGGTGATGCCTAGAGGCGGTTGGAGGGCTGAATAACTCTACTTTGGAGTATTGTGTCCACCTGTTCTTCAATAACTTGGCGTTCGGTGGCGTAAACGTGTTATGGACGCTGGCGCAGAGGAACATGGGCACCGGTGTCAATGTGGCGTTCGACAGTTGACGGGCGTCCCAAAATCGGTTGGTGACTATTTAACGAGGCACAGAACTCTTCAAGGAGCGCAAGAAGCTGGTTTCGCTGAGGTGAAGGAATTGAGGGGCCGATAGAACGAAGAGATCTGGCGACAACGTAGCGGGCGCAGGTGGGCTGAGCGCATTCATGTCTAACAGAGGTGACTCTCCGGCGCTGTCTGTGTTGAAAACAGAACTGAAGAGCTGTACGATACCGAGGCATTCACCGCGGCGCAAAGCGAAATGGCTTGAAAACGGGTTCGAGGTCCATTATGATGCGAGGCCGGCGAATATGGTGAGCCGGGCATATGGCAGAAGCAGACTGTGACGGCGATGAAAAATATTAGACGTAGTGAAGACGACACTTGCATCGCGAACAGTCACAGGAGAGAGACACAATCGCATATGAGCACACAGAAACTTCACTACTGCTGGCGACAAGAACTTTTGTATAGACAGGGGCATCGAAAAGCTAAACGTCAGGCACGGGATCGGGCAGCGCAGAGAGCGCTAGTTGAGCCCGGACACAATCTATGACCGCGATAGGAAGTCTCAGCCCAAGATGATCGCATGCGAACATGACAGCAAACCGATGAAATCGATTGTATACAAAATGTCTTGGATGAGCACTCGAGCAGTACATGAAGCTGACGGCTGAATAAGGTGTGCACTCGCAGCTCTTAACAACAGGTGAGGAAGGGGCGTATTCACTTTTCTCAGAGTGGCAAAGCACTGCATCCATCACAGAGACCGCCGCACTGGTGTCGACAAACACCATCACAGAAGCACCCTCTACGAAAACTTCAATAAAAATTAGCTGCAGACATCCGAGGCCTTTTAAATTTCGACAACAGCGCAGTTCTTGCCTAAGGAACTGCGGCACCTAGTTCTCCTCTTGGGTTGCCTAGGGACGACGTCGCACCGGAGAAATGGAACGCCGACGCGGCGAAGGTGAACGGCGACCAGAGGCGAAGTGCTCAGTAGACAGTGGATGGCTTTGGGGTGGCCAAACAGGAGAGGAGCACTGGCGTTGGTTCCAGTAGCTGGAAACGACGAAAGGCGGACGAGGGAAGTACATGCATCGATGGCAGTTCCGCACCACATGACCCGGGAAGCCTGAGAAGTAGCAAATCGGACGATTGTCAGTCGTGCGCCAGGAGTTTACAGGTTGAGCAGGCGGTAGAATAAACTTCGCAGGTTCTCGAGCCGGACCAGAACGAGGCTGAACGTAGGCAGGTTGTCGAGGCTGAGTATATGTAGGTGGTGGTCGGGTCGCAATGGTCGCATATGTCAACGGGACCCTGACAGGGATGGGCTGAGGGGCTGGAGTAAGACCTTCAGTTACTTGTTCTTGAATAATCTGGCGCAAACTGGGAGCTAGGTGTGATAAAGGCTCTTCATGGCGGGACATAAGGGAGAGCTGTCGAGCAACTTTTTCCAGAATGAAGCTCTTGATTTGTGGCAGGAGCGCAGAATGTTCACCTTCATATGTCAGGTCAGCAAGCGACTCAGTGTGCATGGTGTTCGCGCGAGTCAGGGCTCTTTGTTTGCGCAGTTCATCAAAAGTTTGACATAGTGTGACAACTACTGCGATAGTGCGGAGGTTTCGCGTTAGCAGCATCTAAAAGGTGTCGTCATTGATGCCTTGCAGAATGTGCTTGATCTTGTCAGCCTCTGACATCTGTGCGTTCACACGCTTGTACAAGTCGATGACGTCCTCTATATAACTCGTAAAAGTCTCGCCAACCTGCTGAGACCACGCACGCAAGCGCTGTTCAGCGCGGAGTTTTCTCACAACCGGACGGCCGAATACTAGAGAAGCTGGCTTTGAACACGAGTCATGACGGAATGTCCGCTTCGTGGTTCCGAAACCATAAATTTGCTACGCTGGTGAGATAGAAAATCACGTTACTTAGCTTAGTTTCCGTGTTCGATTTCTTGTAAGCGCTCACCCGCTCATAAGATGTGAGCCAATCCTCGACGTCATGGTCCTCAGTACCGCTGAAGGTGGCAGGGTCTCGCTGGCGGAGGGAGCCGGGACAAATGATGGCCTAGCCAACATGTACGGCTTGGTGGTTGGCGTCTTCAGGCATCGTAGTAGGTGGTAACGTGCTGCTGCAGAGTTCCAGGGCGAGAGGATGGACCGTAACCAGCACCAACACGAAATGTAAGGTGGAGGTTTATTTTTAGAGGAACTGAACTAAGCTGCAAGAACTGAAACATGCGTAGCGGCAGTTATAGATCAACGAGACCAGCCAGGAGCGCGAACAGGCGAAGACCAGGCGGCTCGAGAAGCTCGTCTTCTTCTTTACACCTGGTACACGTTCCTTATACTACATTAAGGAATATTCAAATTACATTGTACACAATGAAATGTGTACAATGTGTACGATATATTACGCGTACTCATGCATCCAATTGTTCAAGTAAAATGAACCATCAAAAGAAGCCTCTTTCATTTCACATGGTTACCTAATTCCTAATTAGCTTGTTAATGACTACTCATGTACGCATCATTAAATGTCTCTGAGATATTCCATGACGCCGATAACCACTACGCATCCATTAGGGTCGTCTCTATTCAGCTTGATCCCAACGAGCCTTCGTGGCCTTCAATAAAGAAAACAAAAAAGAAGCCTTCGCGGCCTATCGGTAGCGTACCCGTTCCGCATTCTCATGATGCTGGGTTCCATTCCCACCCATAATAACCCAATTTCGCTTTCAGCTCAATTACTTTTCATTGATTAGTAGAGCCTCGTTAAAAAAATTTGGCCTTAATTCGAAAATTTTGACTACTTCCCGAATTTTATTAATACTTCGTTTCATCGGGAGTTTTCGCTATTTTCGGTCGTGGTTAACGATGGCAGCGACGCGCATTGCCGTTCCCCGAAAACTGCAGCGACGTAAGTGCCGCGTGCGTCACTCAAAAACAAAACACAACCTTATGTTTTGTTCGAATATGAAGTGCAGTACGGAAACTGAAGTGCAGTATTAATAAAATAGTTTTATGGATTAAAATTACTTACTGTAAAGAGCGCAATACATCGATGGCGTCCGTCGTGCCATCTTTGAGACGTTGAATAAGAGAACTTGAAAAATCGCCACGGTGTAAATCCGCAAAAAAAACTTTAAAGAATGTTAAAAGGCGATTGTTGCTGAGACCTGTCTCTGAACGCAACCTAAAGGTAACATACACTCACTGAAGATAGGAATTGATTACGGTGAAGGTAATTGAATAGTGTAACCGTTGTCATACCGTCACATCCTGGCTGCGTTTCCGGCTAGTTTTGTTGCTGATAAGAACAAAAACATGGTATTATGCAACCTAAAGGGGAACATACTCCAGAAAATACGGTCGTAATTTATTGAAATGTTGTGAATTAAAAAAAAATTAAAGGAGAAAGTGTACCTACAGGAAACGAACACACGTCTTACAATCAGGTACGTGGTGTTAATCCATTGCGCCACAGTAGCTTTTTTTTTCCTTTCTTTATTGCCGACTTGGACATTCAAAGCAAGACGATGAACAATAAAACGTGCCAGCACACTTTCGCGTGACAAGGCGGGTTAAAACTTTTTCAGTTTTAGCAAACTGTCAAGCACATGAATCCATTGTGGCTGCTCGGGGAGTGTCATATGCACTTCCCTGAACCGCACAACACTGTGTATGAAATGTTCTCGTACAGGATTGACTTGTATATCTGCATTGTTAAACTGCATTCTCGTTTTCCACAGTAGCGACGGGTAGTTCTGTCTTTAAATGCGCTCTTATTCGTTTTGATTCAACGCACTTAAGATTGCGCGACGGGCACAACTGGCATGATCAGAGGATTACTGCAAGCAATTTTAATCCAGCAAACTATTCTATTGCGTATGCATTTATTTTATGCACTGCAATGTATACTCAAAAAAAAAAAAAAAACATATAGCTTTATTGACTTCATGTTTGTTTTTTTTTTTTTTTTTTTTTAGTGACGCCACTTCCGTTGCTACAGTTTTCAGGGAATGGTAATACGCGCCAGCGACGGAGCTGGCTTTTCTGCAACACAGTACCGTCAACGCTGCTGCGGTAAAAGGCCGTTCGCCGTTAACCTGCATCGCACTTTTTTCTGGAAGTGCCGTTGTCCCCGCAATTAACGCCAGATCCGTGAGCTGTGCGTCGGCATACGAGCGCGCCGAAGCACTCGCTGGTTCGCAACGCTCAGCCTAGTGTCTAGCGTGCCGGAGTGAGTGGACGTGGGCAAGAGTACAACCGCTCACCGACACTGTATCAACTCTGAGCGAACGCTCCGAGTAGCATACCTCCGGTGCCCCTTGCATGAGCCGTATTCGCGAGCTGTCGTCCCGCGGGTGCACGGCTTCCCTGCATGCATAAGCAACATTAGCGACAACCTGCCATTCTTGGGCGCAAGTCCTTCGCTCGCTTTCCCAGCCCCGGACCAGAGACGGCTCCCGCTCGCGGGGCCGAATGCCGCAAGGTGTGGCCGAGTGCGTGGCGCGCACCTCAGTAAATAAGCCGACAAGCTCCCTCCGCGCGGCTCGCTTGGCTGACTCAGAACAAGACAGCGGCGGCCAGGCTGCCGCGCGGGGCTTTGCGAGGCCGGTTAAAACTGCGATAGCGCAGGCGATAGCGCACGGTGCCAAAGACAAAGGGGAGCCCCGGGGTCGAAAGAAGAGAAAGACAGGTAGCGGTGCCCGGCCGGAAAACGGGCGCTGCGTAAATGGTTTTTTGACTTCACGGAAGCGTGAATTTATATCAGAGGCGCGGAGAAGCACTGGCTCCCGCGGCCGTTTCGAAGCGTCGTTCCGTGCCCGCTGTCTCGCGGAACGTGGCTCTAGGAGCATCCGCGTACACGTGTTCAGAGCAGCGTAAAGCACTAACTGTCCAAATGGGTCGTGCTGGCCCTTATTCTTGCGCGCGAAACTCGGCCCAACCAACCCCTCAACCCTTCCCCCCATTCCACGCTGTCGGAGTTATGGAGCGCCGAGCTATAACACTAATTCTAAACTAACGGCGGTGCCTGTTTTATTGTTGAATAGGGCACTGTTCCGCGTGGTGCGCGACCTTTTTCGCTTTTAAGTCTCAACACTCCGTCCCCTGGACGGCGGCGATTTTTTGTTCCTCTCTTCACGGCGCACCTTACGCCCGTAAATTGTGTAAGTTTCGCTCAAGCGTAAGTGATTTAGTCTAAGCTCAAAATTTAGATTCATGAGTAAGTCGAGGACCTCGCGTTTAATTAACACTGAGTGCGCCTGCACTTGTGCGCTTCACGTGGATTTAGCTGCTACTCTTGTGTTACGCCGGGTGCAATGTGCGCTCATCTCGTGTTACGCGACGCAGTTAACAGGCGTGCATCAAAGAAAAACGAGAAATAGCCCACCACTCGGCTGAGTATATTTATTGCCTGCCTGGGTGGTGCTGTGCAGTGCATTTGTCACGTCCTCTCGCCCAATGTCGTTAAACTCGGGCCCATCTGAGCTTGCCAGCAACAACATGCAAGTAATTCGGCCCGAAATAAAGCATTTTGCAAGTCGTTCAGGGACGGCAGAGGCATTTCTCTTCCCCCGTTTGTTTCGCAGCGACGAAAAAGTGGGCGAAGTGGGATGTTCAAGTTTTCACGCGATCGGGACTTATTTTTTGGCATCCCGAAATGAGCGCCTTGAACTTTGCTACGGGTCAAAAATATAACGTGCGACAAAATGAACTAAATGCCGCATGGAACATGAAATGTTTACCCCTTACTTATTTACAGTAACTGTCGAGAATTGCATACTTCCATTCTTCACTGACCATTTCGAAAGCATCTTGTGAAATGGACGCTGAACTTTACAGGGCCGCAATTTCTGCCGGTAGCCTAGCGGCGGGACATATTGCAACAGGCTGCTAAGATACTCAGGGAACTGGGGCAGTAGGACCAGGAGCAGATGCATAAGAGGAACGAGTGCAAGGCGAAGCGGTCGGGATGGCGTTCCGCGAAAGATCTACGAGATTCTATTTTTCGTTATTACCGTCGATACGCCCCAAGCAGCAAGTTCGAGTAACGACGCAAATCAACCAATCTATTTGCCAGTTAATTCTACCAATCCGGGCGCTACAAATATAAAACAAGAAAGACCCTACACATTGCGAAATAATTCACGCACACACGGCTGACTACAACTGAACTTTATTTGAGCAAAACAGGTACATATATAGGTGAATGAAGGAAAGAGAATCAGAAAGAAGGTGAGAAAAGCGAGGGCGGGCAATCATATGTAGTCACGTCGCAGGGTAAAATCTTAGCAAGTTGTGCGCCACAGTGTAAAAACGTTGAAAAACAGAGGGTGTAAATTGCCACTCCGGGAACAGAAGTAGCCGCATCACTGGGTAAAAACAGTCAAACCCCTGGAGGTGCATCCCGGAACAATCAACCCGATGCAGAAACAACCAAAAACAGGATAAGTAAAAAGCGAGCGAATAATGAAAACAAGCAAAAATGCGCGTGACCACAGGCACATTAAAAAGTGAAAGACGGCCAATTTCTAAAAACGATAAAACTGCCTAAAATATTTCAACAGTTCATCGGTAAGCGCAACAAACGGGGTGCTGATGCAGGCTTCCTTCCAATCAGCTATCGCTACTGCCTCCAAGACTTCACATGATATTTGGTCACTTTTCTCGCAATAAAAAGAGCGGACAGCATCAGCTTGGCTGGCATTGCTTGCAATGCTTAAGCAAGTTCTTCCCCGATACGTTCTTTAGAATCTCGCATGCTCCATTGAGCGCTCGTTGAAACATCTGCCGGTCTGTCCAATGTACTACACCTTCCCACCAAGATCACCGGCGGTCCAAGGCTCAAGGGCAGCTGTGGTGACTTCGGGGGAGGTGCAGTTGTCGACCAAAGCCAAAACCATGCTTAAGCACGGGTCTAAGTTCGCGGTTGAGCCTAGGCTCGAGGCTACAGACAAAGTGGGCCTCCTGATTATGCGGGCCAAGAATTCCAGCCAGATTGTTTCCAGACGTGTTATCAACGAAGGAACTGACTGCATCTCTTCTCCACGGTACCCACAGCGAAGAATTTCAGTTCTGCCTTTCGGAAAAAGAAGGCGTTTTCGTGGTCCTTGAAGCGCGAACGTACGGAATGAAGGCAACTGAAGCCATCTGGAAGAACTTCACCGAAGCGGATGAAAATCAAGCTAAGCGAGCCAAGAAGCAGATTCTGTTTTCGTCACAGCAGGGAGCGATCCGCAAGCTCGCCGCCCAAGTGAATGAAAACAAGAAGCACGCTGTCCGTGTTTTGCACAGCTATAACACACAGGAATCCAGTTACGTTCCACGCCATTGTTTCGCAGAAGGGCACCTGACAAGATAATGTCTCAAGCTTCCGTGTAAAGCACCTATCACAACTTAAGCCGCAAGATCTCCAGATCAGTAAATGCAACTCTGTCCTGGTCACTGCCTTCCAGCGGGAGAGAGCTGCGGGTGTTGTTTGCCATTGATATTCAAGACTTGCTTTATTCTATACCTCACGCAAACCTCCTTGCAGAAGTTCGGATGGTCTTGAAGAGCAAGTGGTGATTGCGTTTCAGAACTCGGTCGAGATGACATTGGTCGCATTTTTGGAGTTGCTGAGCACCTGCTTGACTGCAACAATGATGGGTTTCGAGGGAAGATGTTTCATCTAGAAAAGTGGTATCTGCATCGGCTCTCGTGTGGTCCCGCTTTTGTGTGCAATCTTCATAGCTGTTCTTGAGGAAAGGTGCAGGATGCACTTTGCGGTGAGTAGGTGCAGGCGGTTTTCCGCTAAGTCGACGACATTATCGTCCTTGGCGCTAGTGATGCCTTTCAGTACAAGGACAGTGTACTGGAGACTTTCCACGCCTGCTGTCTGGATTTGGGATCTGCGTAAGAACTCTCGCAGGATTTAGCTGTTTCTGGATTTAGTGTTGAGTTTCGGCTATAGCCACGTTTGTTGGAGGTATGAGCCCCGCACCAAAAAACAGTCCCTCTCTTATGAGTCCTGCTATTTGGAGACTATGAAGCAATACTTGGCGTCTCGAGCACTATCTTCCGCGCTGAAGCGTTCGTGTGAGCATTCGATGGGCCCTAGCTTCGCGCACCGATAGCGAGGCTGTCTGAAGCTCGTTTTCTGAAAATGATTTTCTCGGTTATGTGCGAAAAGTTGCTTCTCCGGTACAAAGCTCTTCGCAACGGCCGAATGAACGACCCTGCCACTGACGTGAGCGTCCGAAAGTCAAAACTTGCTATTTGTTACTTACATAGGCTCACAAACATTCTTAAGAAAATTGGCGCAAGGTGTTACCTTTCTGTCCTTTTTCCAGGAAGGCTCTCTCTATGCACGCGAATGTGAACAACGGTGATGCGGAGCCCAGATGTGATCCGCAGCATCAGACGCCATACATGTCGTGTGAGGTAGGTGTCGTCTGCAAGTTTTCTGTGCCATGTGGGAAGGTGTACATTGGACAGACTGGCAGATGGTTTAACGAATGCGCAATAGAGAATGCAACATCCTTAAAGAACGCATCGGGAAAGGACTTGCGTCAGAATTCTAAGCAATGCCAGCCAAGTTGATGCCGTCCGCTCTTGAAGGATCCTGTTTTCTTTGCGAGAAAAAGTGATCAATTGTCACTTGGAGTCTTGGACACACTGGCGATAGCTGATTACGAGGAAGCCTTCCTCAGCACCTCGTCTGTAGCGCTTACTTATAAATTGTTCAAATATCTCAGGCAGTTTTATGGGCCTTTCACTTGTAATGTGCCTGTGGTTGCGCGCTTTTTGGCTGTTTTCATATTCATTTGCTTTTGCTCATCCTGTTTTTAGTTGCTGCTGCCTTGGGTTGATTGTTCCAGAATAGCCACAACACCTCCGGGGTGTTAACGTTTTTACCCAGCGACGTGGCAATTTTTCTGTCTTGAGTGGTCCTTTACACCCCGGGTTTTATTCCAATAGCAATACTGCGCCAGGTTTCAGCCCATCGCGTCGTCTCGGGAAGAGCCACGTTTGACCTTGAACAGTCGCGAAGAAGAAGAAGAGGAAGAAGAACGCTCGGTCACCGGCAGCTAATTCTTTCGCTCCATAGTCGATGCAGCAACGTTGAACACTTCTCATTAATATGTGGGCTGGTAGCTTACGCTCTCGCGTCATACTCTTAAAGGATGAGCTTAAGTGTCCGCAATAATGTAGCACCCTTACATTGATAGGGCGTGATAGGGGAATAATGTAACAGGCAAAGGGAGCTCCCGCCGTTGCTTTCGAAATTCAACTAGTGTTAACCGGAATTAATCGACAACAAATTGTTTTAACGTTTTCGTCCTGTGACGCATAACTTTTTAAGATCTTACCCTGTTACTTGACTACATCTGATTGCCCCGCGCTTGCTTTACACACCTTGTTCCTGCTTCTCTTCTCTTCATTTACACGTATGTGCCTGTTTTGTTCAAATAAAGCCGAGTGGTTAGTCAGCCATGTGTGCGTGAATTGTACCGCACTGTGTATAATGTCTGTTTTGTTGACTGTTTGTGTTGTACCTTCATGAAGTAGCACACATGAAAAGATAGCACTGCATAAGCCGGTGTTTATTCAGACACTGTATGGCCCACGAATGAACCACCAAGATAAAGTGCAGCTGCTTTTATAGCCGCTATCGTCTAACCCGTGACGTCACACAATCATGGTGTGAGAAAAATGACACAGCATTCCTTCCCTTATACAGTGTTCGTCGTTACGATGGCCGATAGCAGCCTGAGGCCCTAGTCTTACGAGTGCTACGACGGAGGGGCGGTTGAGTATTAGGTTGCGCTTGAGGACAGCATGCTCTCACAGCATGCTTGTGTGACGTCATGGGGCAGACGATAGCGGCTATAAAAGCAGCTGCACTTTCTCTTGGTTTTTCATTCGTGCACCAGAAAGTGTGAATAAACACCGGCATATACAGTGCTATCTTGTCATATGTGCTACTTGATGAAGATAAAACACTGCCGACGACGATGCGATGGCCAAACGGTTACTCTGCCTCTTATCGTTGTGAGTACGTACTTCACAAATATGTGAAATTTTACTGTTGGGTCGTGACTGGCTGGAAGCTTTGAAATTAGACTGGATGAGCATGTACGGCATCAGGGAGGACAAGTTAGCAGGCCTAATTGAAAAATTCTTGGAAGTATTAAAGCGAAAGCCTTTGATGCCTCATCGTTGTCGACAGAAGGTTGTCAGTGGAGGTGTCTCGCTTTCGAGAGCGAGAGTTAAAAATAAATAAATAAACTTTGTCTCTCCACCGGGAATAGAACCTCCATCCCTTGGATCCTCCAGCCGAGCGCTTTACCAACTGCGCCACGCCCCGGATCGTAAAACGTTCATAATTCCCCTTGTCTACCGTGAGGATAGCGGGATTCCGCGAGTGACAGATATACTGCGTCTTTAATTTCCTGTAAACCAATCATAGAACGCCGGTGAACTTTTTTATGTGGTTATTTTTTATTATATATTCAAAAGGAAGGAAAAGGTGTTTGCCATCCCCGGTATCTGCTATCTGATATCTGAAGCACCTGAACGGGGGCGTTCAATGAAATGCTGGTTTTGGTCGACAAGGGGCGTGCCATGTACTGTCACGACTCATCATGACGTCACCAGGCTATTCATGCATAGACGAAGCTGACCCCACCGGGTGTCCGATCCAGACGTCCGTGCGGCGCCTTTCATTTGCCGCTTCCTCGCACCACACAGCAAACAGAAGCGGACTCAGATGTCTAGAAGGGGGTAGTACAGAGCATCAGCGGCATTTCGAATTGATTTACAGGATGGAAAAGGCGCAGTATCTGTCACAATTCTCCGCGGACACATGTGCCACGCCGTAAGGAAGGGAGGAAGGCGGGAGTGAAAGAAGAGAGGGAGATAGAGGTGCCTTAATGGAGGGCTACGATCCACCGCGCTTTCGCCTCATCGCATGTCAGCAATCCAAAGTGCCCTCTAGAATTTTTTTGAGCCCGCATTAGGATTAATAGACAGAGATTCAGTGAATCTCCTTTTGAGAGACGCCAGTACTTTTGTGTTCTGTAAGCACCGCCCTGTGCCCTTTTTCGCTTCGCGAAGCAGTAGCAAATGAGTTGCAGTCCTTAAGTTCTAGTGGGCAACTCCTTACGTTGTCGTTTCCGAAGCAGGCGGGAAAGTAAGAAGATATGGAGATGACAAAGTTACGGAAAATCCGTGCCTCAGAGCAAACCCTCATCCGTTGCCGGTAATAGAGGACGTATTTGCAACGTTACATGGCAGCAAGTGCTTCACTGTGCTTGATTTTTCAACAGCTTACTAAGAGCTAAAATTGCACCCGGATTGCCACATGCTTGTAAACGTAAACACGCATGTCGGTTTGCTTAAATACCCGCGTCTTCCGTACGGAATAACAAGTACACCGTCGAATTTTCCGACAGTAATGTATGGGTGATGTGCTCAGCGAGTTGGAAAGAATGCCCTGCTATCTTGGTGATGTTTTGATAGCCGCGAAAACGTTGGAATAATGCCATCAGAAGGTGAAAAGTGTGCTGGCAAGGTTTAAAAGAAGAGCAATTAAACTGAAGAAAGAAAAATGCAAGTTCTTTCAGACGTCAGTAATGTACCTGGGTCATGTGATCGATGGCAAGAGAGTACGTCCTTCCTACGAAACATTACAGGCTGTCAATGAAGCACCAAGTCCTCAACCGCCACTTGATCCTCAGCCACCTGGTCCTCAAGCGCAACCTAATCCTCAACCGCCATTCCATCGTATCATTCGTAAGACCAAGGCCCCAGACCGCTATCGATGACGAACACCGTATAGAGAAAGGAATGTTGTGCCATTGCACTCACAGCATGCTTGTGTGACGTCACGGAACCGGCAATAGCTGCTATAAAAGCAGCTGGTTTTATAGCCGCTATATCCCGTCCCGTGACGTCACACAAGCATGCTGTGAGTGCAATGGCACAGCAGTGAACCGAATAGCTCATAAGCAAAGTACTCATTCTACCAATGCTCGCCAGGTAAATCATCCCACTGATAACTTTGCTGGCAGCATCACCGTTAATGTCTTAGCGATCACATGGACTTATGGATCACTCCTTGCTTCACTTTGATGTAAAAATTCATGTTCCTAATCGCCACCGCCATTTCAAGTTTATTAGTGATTACAAACGGGCCTACTATGATGCCATTAATCATGAACTAGCTCTTTTTTTGAACAATTTATTACCAAAATTTTCACAGCGTTTTGTTGGCATTAACTGGCAATTGTTTAAGGCCACTGTTGAACTTCTCACTAATAAATTTGTGCCGATAAGACTTTCGCGGTACAATAAACAATCTCCATGGTTTAGCAACATTTTAAAAAGTCTATCCAACAAGAAAAAGCGTTTGTTTCGCTTTGCCAAATTATTAACCTCCCAACGACGTTGGAATGCCTACCTTTCTGCGGCCGCTGAGTACAAACTGGCTTTGAAAAACGCTAAATACTCCTTCTTTAACACTACCTTGCCTGCTCTACTGATTAATAATCCTAGACAGTTTTGGAACACAACAAGAAAGATACTTTATCAATACTACTTAGATCTTCTGACGGTGTTGCATTTTCACCTAACGAATGTGCGAGTGTTCTTAATAGTCTTTTTGTTGGTGCTTTTTCTGACAATGTTTGCCCTACCAATCATGAGTATCGTGTTCTTGATGCTTTTCCCATAGATCCAATTATTTTTGATGCAACTGCTATTTTGAGAATAATTGAAAACCTTAAGATTTCCTCCTCCTGTGGCGTCGATAACATTAATTCCAAATTTCTTGTTAATACAAAGGTGTACACTCCAATGATCTTTACGAAACTATTTGACCAGCCTTTGGAAACAGGTTGCATTCCCGATGACTGGAAGGTTGGCAAGGTGATTCCGCTGCACAAGTCTGGAGATAAACATTGCCCTGATAACTTTCGCCCTGTATCGCTCACCAGCATTCCGTGTAAAATCACGGAACATGTCATCCATTCTCATCTTGTTACCTTTTTAAAATTATTCGCTTTTTCAGTAATGCCCAGCACGGTTTCCGTAAATAGTTTTCATGCGAAACACAACTCAAATGTTTCACAAATGACTTGCATTGCATTCTAGATCGTGGGTCTCGGGCTGATTGTATATTTATGGATTTTTCAAAAGCATTTGACAAGCTTTCTCATGAGCTTCTTTTTCTTAAACTAAAATGCCTTATGGATTCCACATTGCTTGCTTCTGTACTTAGGCTGACAAGGATTTTAGCTGCATGTCACAAGTTTCTTTCTCTCTCTCGCACGCACACACACACACACACACACACACACACACACACACACACACACACACACACACACACACACACACACACACACACACACACACACACACACACACACACACACACACACGCACACGCACACGCACACGCACACACGCGCAGACACGCGCAGACACGCGCAGACGGACAGGACAGGACAGGACAGGACAGGACAGGACAGGACAGGACGGACAGGACAGGACGGACAGGACAGGACGGACAGGACAGGACGGACAGGACAGGACGGACAGGACAGGACAGGACGGACAGGACAGGACGGACAGGGCAGGACGGACAGGACAGGACGGACAGGACAGACGGACAGGATAGACAGACTACTTGCATGGTTGCATTCTTTCCTTTCTAACCGAAGTCAGTTCGTAACAGCTAATAACGTTAATTCAGAGCCTGTTTTCTCTGGTGTACCTCAGGGGTCCGTCCTTGGGCCCCTCCTCTTTCTCATTTATATAAACGACTTATCAACTAATATATCGTCTTGCATTTGTCTTTTTGCCGATGACTGTGTTATTTACCGCGAAATTATTGATGATAACGACGTATCTGTTCTTCAGTCAGATATTAATAAGGTACTGGAATGATGTCTCCTGTGGAATATGAAGCTAAACATTAGATGAGGGTTCACGTCTGTTCTAACTTTTCTTGGAAAACAAATGTTGACTAAATCCTAAATAACGGCAACCCCTTCATTTGACAACTTCACAGAAATTTTTGATGTGCTCCAAGTTCATTAAAATTACTACTTTACAAAACATTGGTCCGTTCTAAATTAGAATATGCGGCATGGGTCTGGAACCCCGGGGTCGAATCTTTCATTCATGACTTAGAATCTGTTCAAAACCGCGGTTCTCGTTTCATACTTTCCAACTATCATTGCACTAGTAGTGTTACTGCCATGAAAGCTAACCTTTCCCTCCCCCTTCTTTCTCATCGCCGGTCAACAGCTTCTTTATGTACTTTTCACAATATTTATCATAATCCTTATCTTAAAGACAGGTTATTAAAAAGAGCAGCATATATTTCAGTACGCATTGATCACCATCTCAACGTTTGCATCCCTCCTTTTCACAGATGTTTTCATGATTCATTCATACCTAGAGCTTGTGTGCGCTGGAATCACCTTCGCCATATATTGCTGAAATTACTGATACTGTTGCCTTTCGAAATGCTGTCATAGATTTTATATAGGGGTGTGCCTGTACTACTTTTAATTTATTATCTGCTGCTTTTTTGTGTCTTTTCATGTATGTTATACCCACTCCCCTCTGTAACGCTGAACGACCCTGAGGGCAAAATAAATAAATAATAAAATGTCAACTCTGTTATAATCAGTGCAGATTTCCTACGGATATATTTTCTATATTCCGGTGGTTCCAGTGCTGTAAGTTATTTATTACTGGAGCTGTCACAAACAAGTTTTAGCTAAAAGATAGAAATAATCAGAGGCGCGCTCAAAGCTAGTTAAAGCGCGGTTCAAAATAAGTTCATCGCGGCATTTTTTAAAAATGTCTTTAGAGCAATAAGCAGGTTCAGTGACCATATTGTGCACTGGAGCACCTTTTACGCGCCTGGGACATTGGAGAATTTGGCTAGTTTTGAAGAACAGGGGAGAAGCCCGAATGAAAGGTGTCACACAGTCATGTTGAGATAGTGAGGACTGTCCTCCTCAATGGTGTGATGAGACCCTCCTCTTTAAGTATCACTGAATTTCCTGCCCTATCCTCCTTAGTCCAGATCACCTACAGAGTGCGATAATCCTACAGGAGCTTCATCACGCTATCTAATCACTCTTCTGATCAGACGTGATGCGACAGCGATAATTAGCCGTGACACTCCATGCGATATGGCATCTAGAGGTGAGCTGCGGGACGCCAAACCACTGTCGCACATCGTGTCGCTCAGGTTCTCGGTTTGCTGAAAATTTCGCCCATTGCCTGTAAGTGGTTCGCGATATTGGTCAATATGAGGAGGCGTAGCGGGTGCATGAGCAATTTCCCATATGCTTCTCTAGCCAAGCTCGTTTTTTCTGATGCGGAACAAACAGCCGACACCCACTTCATCAGTACCAGTGCACCAAGACAGTTCAGTGAAAGCGCAGTAGGAGTTGTGGAGCAGTAAACGGTGTTGTAGGGTATCCCTCTTTGATGTGGTTTGAGCTCTTTAAAGAACTAAAAAAATACAACCCCATTTAGCTTAGGTGGCCAAATGCGAAGTATATTCGCAAGCACATGACACGCTTTTGACGTCTCAGCTTCAAGCGCACCGCTCGCTGTGCGGGCGTTTCGCTTGCCCGAATATCTCGGCCGCCGCGATGCACCCTGGGAGGTGTGACGCTCTGGCTGGCGGCACTGCTGGCGCGTCGCGTCGTGTACCTTGCAAGCAGCGCTGTTTGTATCGCCCCTCGATTCTTCGCTGTGCGTATTCAGGATTCACAGGACAGATGAATTCTTCTGATCGCCGCCATATGCTTTGGAAAATAAGGATAATGGTCTGTAAAAACAGTGAGTAGAGGCTGGTGACAGAGGCAGCCTGCAAAGCTTTGTTAATCAAATTTCTCTTCTTGTCCCTATAAGCCATTGTTGGTTGGCATAGCGTAAATTTTCCAAGTCTTAATCGTGGCACTACACGCAGAAGGGCTTTTCAGTTTATTTACTTAAGTTTTATGGGGTTTATGGCTCATAAGTAGCTCTGGCTATCATACACCAGAAGTACCTTTCAGTTGCCGTCAAGTTCTGCTACAGTTTTGCAATTGTCATCGTAATTATTATGTTCGCTGTACATCGCAAACACCGCCTTTATAGCAATTTTGTCATAAATTGGGCTAGTTGGTACATATTCTTTGTTAATAAACAAAAAAAAAAGGCGACGAGAAAGTACATCTTCCTTTTCATTTTATTTGCTTTCGCGTCTGTATACTGCACTGTTTAGTCTGCTGAGAAATGCACTACTAGGATGACCTGAGCCCAGCATCAAATTTTAATGCGCTGTAACTCTGATTCTCTATGCTGTTTCGTGATGTCATTAGGGCGAATGTCATCATTAGCCACAACCGGTACCCTGGCCCCCGTTCGAAACTCGTAGCCTCCAAAAATCAGGAGCATGCATCTGGTAGTTGGCAGGTAACAAGACTGGGCATTGATTGGTCGGCGAGTTGTGTGACGTCACGAGACCGGATGGCATGATCGAGCTGGACGAAGCTTCCGGCCCGGATAGTTTCTTACATATAGAATGATGAGACAAGAATAGAAAACACCGAGACTCTTGCACCCTTTGTTTGAAGACTCGCATCCTCAAAAAATCAAGAGAATGCCTCTGATAGGATGTATTGCTGCACCGTGACATGGCTGGGCACTGATCGGGCGGACCTATGCTAAAAGAAATTTTGCCCAGCACAATAAATGATTCGAAGCGAGAAATGATGTTCCCGCAATTTCTTTACATAGGCGATGATGTTGCATACTGTAGAAAACTAACGCTCACACGTATACGCCGCATGAGTCTCATTGCCCGCCGTGTAAATTTCAGTCTGCTTAGAAGTACATGGGCGGGATCACTCAAGACGAACATTCGAATTGCGTTTGAGGCGAAGATAATCGTTACGCTTACTTCTGCAGATTTTGTGACCTGCTCAGTTCCTCGCTGAACGCGAAAGGAGTGTACACAAAACGGATTGCATTAGATGCCTATGTCTCTTCTTTTTTTCATTCTTGGCACTAGTACTGCTTCTACCGCTGTCTTCAGCTGTTTCGTGACGTCACAATCAAGTGTCCTCGCACGGGTAATTATTAAATCTAAGACCGGTATAAGTTAGCCTCACTGCATGACCAATGACTGATCATGACCTCATCTGTGACCTTGACTAGACTTTTCATTTAACCTTTCACCATCACGTTAACCATGAGCCAAACCAGTACTCCTTAGCATACTGCCATTGGCGTAACCGTGTTAAGCCTCTGTTAGTTGTCTTTCGTAGGAGCGTTCAGTTGCGAGTGAGCCTTTGCTGTTGTTGTCGAGAGCTTGCGTTGCGTTCTATTCTACTTCTTCTTTGGCGACTCGTGCTTGTTAGCAACGATTAAAGCTTTACGCCCGATGTGGCTGGGAAAGAAGTGAAGCTTCAACGCCATATTCTATCTTTAGCGAGACGTTAGCGCTCTATGCGCTCATTTACTGCTAAATCATGACTCATTCTGATACATTCGCGGTAATGCGTTTTTGTGTGTGAAATGAGAGCGGTCAAAGGGTAATTTGATTTTTACGTCCTCCTTTGACTATGCATAAACATACTAACGCACACGCTCACGCTCGCACACACGAACGCACGCGGCGGTGGGTGATGACTGTCTGGGTAGTGCCGCCAGTCATCCACAGCACTACAGGATGTCATGCTTTTGAAACGGGACTACCTTGTGCTTTTAGAGTGAAAAGTTTAGGCTTCTAAAGGGATGATTGCAGAAAGAAATTAATTTCATTGGGGCCTTTACATCCAGCCCGGAGTAGATGATATACACAGCCTGATTCGGAGCGTTTGAGCTGTACACTGGGCTATTCAAGAACAGTTAAGGAGTACACAGCGTCTGCCAAAGCAAAAAAAAAAAAAATGAAAAAGATTCAACGCTACTGAACAGAATGTGGAGCGAAAAAATTAGCTGCGGGTGATCGAGAGGCGTATTGCTATTCCCTGAAAACTGCAGCAACGGAAGTGCCGGGTGGCATCACTAAAAAATAAAACACAACAAAATGGAAGTCAATAAAGCCATGTTTTTTGAGCATATATTGCAGTGCATAAACTTATTAAGCTCTCTACCGTTAGTAACTTTAAAACAGATACTATTTTATTAATAATGCATTTCAGTTTCCACACTGCGCTGTATGCTTAAACAAATCATATGGTTGTTTTATTTTTTACCGACGTAACCGGCACTTCCGTTGCTGGAGTTTTCGGGGAACGGCAACACGCGACCGAGAGTTCTTCGTCTTCTTCTTCGTCTCTTCTTCGTCGTCGTCTTCGTCTTCCACGATGTCACGGTGCCACTGTGTCACGGTAGCGTGTTTCCGTTCCCCTAAAACTCCAGCAACGGAAGTGCCGGTTACGTAAGTAAAAAATAAAACAACCATATGATTTTTTTTAAGCATACAGCGCAGTGTGGAAACTGAAATGCATTATTAATGAAATAGTATCTGTTTTAAAATTACTAACGGTAGAGAGCTTAATACATCGTGGCGTCCGTCACGCTATCTTGCTGCGTTGAGTAAGTTGACTTGAATATCGGCGCGCCGTAATTCCGTTTTCTCAACGGTAGCGTTCCGCAAGAACTTTCTCCTCACTGGTTGTCTGTTAGCGAGTTAAAAGGCGATTGTTGCTGAAAGCTGTCTCTGAACGCAACCTAAAGGTAACATACACTCACCGAAGGCAGGAAATGATTACGGTGCAGATAATTGCTTAGTGTAATTGTTGTCATACCTTCACCTCCTGGCTGCGTTTGCGGCTGGTTTTGCTGCTATTAAGAATCAAAAACATCACATTATGCAACCTATAGGGGAACACACAGTAGGAAAAATGTCAGTTATTTATTTTTAAGGCTGTGAATAAAAAAAAATTAAAATTATCACACAGGATTCGAACACATATTTTAGAGGTTAGATACGTACTTTTAATCCATTGCGCCCAAGAAGCGACGGGAATTGCGTGTTTCAAATGCGCTCTTATTCGGTTTGAATCAATGTACTAAAGATGGTGCGACGGACGCAACTTGCATGATAAGCTGATTAGTGAAAGCATGCAATTTAAATCCAGCAAACCTTTTTATTGCGTATGCATTTTAGATTATGAACTGACTTTATACTCAACAAAACATATGTGTTTATTTACTTCCTTTTGGTATGTTTTATTTTTCAGTGAGCACCCGGCACTTCCGTTGCTGCAGTTTTCGAGGAATGGCAATACGCGCCATGGTAACACGAAGTCACGCCGACGTCTTGAAAGCCTAGCGCAGTGTAGCTTTTGCTACAATAAATATATTCGCCAGATTCGCGTTCCATAAACTTATGATGGCAGAAGTACAAGCTACCGGCTAGGATACGACGCGAGACGCGATTCATACTGGGCCCAATACCTTTAACATCGGCACATGGCGATTAAGCGACATATAGCGGGCTGCACACGGCCTCATAGGTGTAATGATACTGTCTGAACTAAGACGAAGAAAAACCAGCTTTACCAGTGTTGAGATTCAATCAATCATTCAATCAATCAATCAATCAATCAATCAATCAATAATTCAATCGTACTAACGCGTTTTATTTGCTCCGCTCGCGCCGCCGCACCTGGTGCCAACTTCTTCCTTGTCCGGCACCGTACAGTGGCTTGCAACCGAGCGTGGTGCGAGGGGCACTGCAATACTTCACTCATTGTGTCCTGGTCGGCTTTGAAGGATAGGGGATGAAGAAGCCGAAGAGGTACGCGAAGGAGAATTTAACTCTGAATGGGCCTGCTGTCAATGTTGTAGCTAACAATATTTTGCGAAATATACCCGGTTTTGAACGGTTCCAAATATTGCACTCCTTGAACCATGAGCCACTCACTCCTTGCGAGTGCAGATTTTAAGCATTTAAATTTCGATTGAAATATCCGGTATTGTAGCTCGAAGCCATGTGAGGTGCGCATACCACTCTTGCGTTGCAGAATTCCTTGCCTCAATCTTTATTTATGTCGTTCTGGATTCATGTCGTCGAATATTTGTGCGTCATGCGATTACGTGGAAACCATAGGGCATTATATCCTCTTCTAACGGAGGTATGTTCCTGAGATAGGAAATTATTGAGAAATTCTTCTTGCTCGCCTAGGACTTCCGTTTACAGTTCGCTGTCCTCCTCTCCTTTGGTGCAACCGTCAAAGGGCATGCCCTAAAACTGGTGTGTGAGTCAATACTCCTATAATAGTGCGACCGGAAGGTTTGTTTGTTAGCGCTACTCTGTCTGAATTATACTTTCACTTTTATTTGCAGTTTTTAAATATTCCTCTTTTATTGATTATTTACCATTACTGTCACCTCAAAATTTTTTCCGAACTATTTTAGTAGCACTAATTCCTAAATAATGAGTTATATATCATACAGTCTAAGTCAGGATTATTGGCCATAGTTCTTTGCATATGTGTAAGTATACTTAACATATGCAATGAACTCTGGCCAATCCCCCACTGCGAATACGTGTCATAAAAGAAGAATAAGAATACAAGATATTTAATAGGAAACCGGTAGGAAAGCGCTTTTTCACCAGGCGCACCCAGCATTTCGTTCCTGTATCTAGAATTTCTTTAAAAACGATGGTTAATCGCTTTATGTTAGTATGCTTTACCCACAACGTGGTTTCTCGCCAGTGACTGACGCATTGGTATTTTGTGTTCGTTGGGACTGTTTCCTCTAGTTTTTGCAGCGCGCTGTGTGCGAGACGTTTATGGATTTATGAAAGTTTGTACATATGGGAGTAGCGGTGAACCCGGTCGTATTTCTTGGTTATTCTTCAATCTCGACTTTGAGTGCAGTAACAATTAAGAGCAATTTTAAAGCTTACCTATCACTGACGTGCGCACTTTCCTGCTCTTGCTGCAAAAGTATTTTATTTTCACCACCAGAAGAGCGCTAGCGAAAAAAAAATAATAAAAAAGCCTGGAGATAGAATTGCTGCCGCCGAAGGTTCCTTCGAGCAGAACGCTTCAACAGACTAGCAATAACAATAAAGTTATGCAGGGTCCGTGTTCCATGCGCTGGAAACCATCGGCCGACATGCTAGCACAAAAGTATTTGAGATACCTCATTCGAGTGATGTGGCTGCTTTGCAAATAACTGCTTAAACTATGTTCCGCGTCCGTGACCTTAGTCATCCTATAAACCGGCTCAGAGTTTGCGCTCCATATCGTTGTCATCTAAACCCTTCAGTGGACTTGTATTTACTTACATTTTTTTTATATTTTCTCTATATTGTTGGTGACATTGTGCAGTATTCTATTGGCTAGTCCTTCGTCCATCATAGTGTTTTGGCACTGCAGCGTATGCCGTAAAAAAAAGGAATAGATGAATAAAATTTACTACCGGCAGTCATGGCCGATGGGAAAATATGAATAGTTCTGAGAGATCTAAAGACGAAATCTAAATTACAAGTTGGGAAGAGAAGCCTTGGGAACTGCTTAAATATACTTGGTTTTAGAAAAATGCCGGATCATGATCGAGCTTGGAGAGAAGTTAGGTTACAATGCTTCAATTGCAGAAGGCAAATACATGATGATGAATACGCGATAACGGTGACCATGAAGGCTTGGTTAGGAGCTTCAGTATCACCTCACTTCGTGCACGTTTACTCTTCCCCCACGCTGCCTCTGTTCCCCGTCGCCCTTGCCGATTTCTATATATAGCTGCCCTCCTTCGCCCTCACCTGACAAATTGAGGCCTTTGGGAGCACGAGAATGACCATGGCCTCATGATGACGAACCCTGGGGGGGGGGGGGGGGAGGGGGGGGGATCTGTTCTTCACTGAAGCGGAATAAAGGCGACGGCAGTCCGGGCTCCCTAAATAATCCAGTTGCGTGAAAAATAGATCGGCAAAGAAAAAAAAAGGAAGAAAGGAAAGAAAGACGAAAAATGCGCACAGAGTACAGGCCAAGAGTGTACACGCTGCGCTCATACATTTACAATCGCTTGACTTGATATGAAACGAGTTGCCATGTGTGCATATGGCGCAAGGAAAAAAATTGTAAATGGTTATTTGTACTGGCAAGTACTCCGCCCCAAAGTGCATCTGTCCGTCTTGTTTGATCTGCATGCCTGCACTTCTTCAACCCTCGTTATTATGCCTTATCTTTTTCTTGCGTGCACCGGTTGGAGCCGAGGAATAGAAAACGTGCGACAAGAAGCTCAATGTAAGCTAGGTTCGCATCTGCTGTGTAAACACAGCAGATACGTGCGTGCAGTGCTACCTGACAGCTATGCTTTTCAGAGTTCCGTTTCTATGGCTACAGAGTTTATCTACCTGATGTTTTAACAGTATACGGAGGAATAAAAAAACACCGAAGCGCTGAGTACAGGCAACTGACACAAGCGTTTAAGCACTCCCCACGCTAACAAAGCCTCTCAAATTTGCACCCCAGTATGCGAATAAAACTTTTTGAAAGCCCAATCGAGTATGAATATGTGTGTAGCTTGCAACAATAACTCGAATCTAATATGAATCGAATAGTGATAAACAGAATCCAGTTCTGTGAAATATTTTTACGCATGATTGCAGCAGCAGAGAATATTCATATGAAACGATCAACAGTGCGAAACCGAAATGACGATGCTTGCGGTACGCTGGTATAACGCATGGAGGCATAGATATCGTAAAAGAGGTAACACTTATTTCACTGAAAGGTAACAACATGAAATTACTCTACTTCTTTCATGACCATCGTGTTATAGGAAAACTAAATTTTGCTTTTTTATGGCTTACGGCACCCCTGCACAATGCTGCGTGGGATGAGCGCTTATTATTCTACGTGATTGGGTGCAAGCGAATGCATCCAGTTGCAATACCACTACACGTGTGGGACAAATTCCTCGATGGCAGCGTGCTGAGAGATGTTCCAGATTGCACTGGAGAAAGCATTTGACAAGGTCCCACGTGGTGTTATTTGCGATATATAGAGCCCATAATCATCGGATCGGTCCTGGGGGAGGGCGTATGCATGACGGACAGGACGGGCAACACCAGACTAGTCATGAACGATGTATTAAGAGGATGCTTAATCAGTTCTCAGTGGCAAGGTTGTAGTGACCAGAGTTCTGGCCTAGGTACGCTAGTCTCTCCAGCAGGTTAAAACACAAATGGACCTAGTGGACACCGGCAAGCGACCACTGCAAAAGGCAGCGAAGCGACGGCGGCGGAGTGACCTTTTGTCTCCGGATGCGGCGGCCACCCCTCCCCGCCTCCTCCCCTTCATGACGGAGAAGAGCTACTTTTTTTTAATCCCCCTTGGCGCTCACGGCAGCGACAACAGGGAACCTGCCCTTGTTGGAAGGATCAGAGGCGCGTCGCCGAGCATCACTGCACCACGCTCGAGAAAGGCGGGTGACCTTAAGGGAAGTACCGCTGGGGAAATGACCTCCGCCAACAGACGACTTCTCGGGCTCCTTCGCCTTGGTGCAAAATCTCCACCGCCAGCACAGGATCGTCATCGACATCGGAGAAGTGTAAGTGTGCCCTCGTCGCCGAAAGATGTGCGAGGAAGTTCGAGCACCCCCTTCGGCAGTGGGCGGCAGCCCTAATGAAACAACCTGAGGAAGAAGACCTAATCAGACACACGATCGTGTGGACACCGGGACACACCGGGGTAAGGAAAGACGAGAGGGCGAACGAAATAGCTCGAGGTTATGCTCAATACCGGGCATCTAACACGTGCGACCCTCTGGACAACGACCCCGTACCCCAAGAGTACTCGGCAATCTTGAACTACTACAAAGGCTGCAGAATGCGGTATCCACCCTCGCACAGATCCCTCAGCAAGGAGGATTCCGTCACGTGGAGGCAGCTACAGACAGGCTCCTTCCCGAACCTACACACACTACACAAAATGTACCCCACACAATACACAAATAAATGCCCATGGTGCTTAGAGACACCCACGCTATATCACACGACGTGGGAATGTCAGGGAATTCCAGTAGCGCCTATCATAACAACCCCGAGTGTGGAGCAGTGGGAGGGAATGATCTCCAGCGACCGGCGGGAAGACCAAGAAGGTCTGATCCGACGGGCCCAGCTGGCGGCGGCATCCTGCGGGGCCCTGGAATAAGGGTGGACGACCACCGCTACGGAATATGGTAGACATCTAACCACCACAAACTCTATAGATGAAGTAAATGTTTATTCTCTCTCTCTCTCTCTCTCTTGCGTTAAATATATATATTGTAGGGGTGTGCTTATTCGGTAAACCCAGATGGATCCAGCCGCTCAGGAGGGACTCGCAGCGGAACGTCAGGCGTGGCGAAAGAGCAAGGCAGCGAACACCTTCTTCGTCCTTGAGAGCGGCAGCACGCGACGCATGTCAGTGGTTATATCGATGAAGATTACCACACTACAGTTTCCCCCCGGGCAGAGAAGGAGCCATCCTGGCGACTCATGGTGCCGAAAGGACAGACGGATCGTAGTAGGGCTTGATCCGGTCCACATGAACTATTTCGCGTCCACGGCGACGCAAGTCCGCAGATGGCGTAACGGGCTCAACTACGTAGTTCACAGGAGATGTTTTTTGATGGACTCGGTATGGACCGTGATACCGAGCAAGAAGCCTCTTTGACAGGCCGGCGGTTGTGGCAGGAACCCAGAGCCACACCAGGAAGTTGGGCGCATATGAAGGCGCCTCGCCAGTGTCACGATGGTGTTTTTGTTGCCACTGATTTTCCTTTCTAAGCGAACGAGCGAGCTGACGGCATTGTTTTGCGTACTGGGCGGCGTCTGAGAGTGGCGTCGATTCAGAAACATCAGGGCGGTAGGGAAAAAGTGCGTCCATTGTGCAGGTTGGCTCGCGCCCGTAAAGCAGAAAGAAGGGAGAGAATCCAGTGGTGGTCTGTATCGCAGTATTGTACGCGTACGTTACGAAGGGAAGAACGTGGTCCCATTTGGAATGAGCGTCGTTGACGTACATGGCCAGCATGTCACTCAGAGTACGGTTGAAGCGTTCTGTCAGGCCATTCGTGTGAGGCTGGTAAGAAGTAGCGGTGCGATGAATGATGCGACATTCTTTCAGTAGGGCCTCGAGAGCGTCGCACAAGAAAACGCGTCCGCGGTCACTGAGCAGTTCCTTCGGAGTCCCGTAGCGAAGAATCAAGTTGTTGAGAATGAACAAAGCAACGTCTCTTGCAGAGGCAGAGGGTAACGGTGATGTTTCAGTCTAGCGAGTAAGATGGTCTACTGCCACAATAATCCACCGGTTTCCAGCAGGAGTAGTAGGAAGAGGGCCATAGAGATCTATGCCAACGCGGTCAAACGGACGAGCAGGGCAGGGTAACGGCTGCAACGAAACAGGGGACTTCTGAGGAGTTTTTCGGCGTTGACAAGATTCGCAAGCGCGCACGAAATGTCGTACGAAGCGGTACATTCCACGCCAGTAAAATCGCAGACGTAGGCGCGTGTAGGTTTTCAATACGCCACCGTGAGCACATCGTGGGTCACCATGGTACGCAGCCAAATGTCGGCACGGAGATGACGCGGGATGACTAGAAGCCACTTCCGTCCATCAAGCAAATAATTGCAGCGATAGAGAAGGCCGTCACGAATGGAGAAGTGGTGGGCTTGGCGGACGAGCGCTTTGGATGAATGACCGGGAGTAGGACTTGAGAGAAAATCCAAAAGTGCATTGATCCAGGGGTCATTCCGCTGCTCGGTAGCCATGTCGATAGTGGTAAGAGTCGACAAATCGTAGGCACAGGCGTGGTCAGACGAAGTATCTCTAGGCAATGTCGAGCGGGAAAGAGCATCCGCGTCCGTATGCTTCAGGCCTGATCGATAAATGACATGAATGTCAAACTCCTGGAGACGAAGAGCCCAGCGAGCAAGGCGACCGGATGGGTCTTTGAGAGAGGCAAGCCAGCACAAAGCGTGGTGATCGGTCACAACGTAAAACGGTCGACCATACACATAAGGACGAAATTTTCCGATGGCCCAAATAATGGCCAAACATTCCCTTTCTGTGACTGAATAATTAGATTCTGCCTTTGTCAACGTTCGGCTGGCGTATGCCACAACATACTCGCTGTAACCAGGTTTACGTTGGGTAAGGACGGCACCAAGCCCAATACCGCTGGCATCAGGGTGGATCTCCGTAGGCGCAGCCGGATCAAAGTGGCGTAGAATGGGCGGCGAAACCAAAAGGCGGCGTAAAGTGTCGAAGGCTTTATCGCAGGCTGGAGTCCAGGCGGAAAGGTCGGAGCTGCCGGCAAGGAGCTGGGTCAGAGGAGCGATGATAGAGGCGAAGTTCAAGATGAAACGTCGAAAGTAGGAGCAGAGGCCGATAAAGCTCCGAAGCTGCTTCAGGGAGGTTGGCTTCGAGAACTCTGCAACTGCGCGAAGTTCGGTGGGGTCGGGAAGAATGCCTTCCTTAGAGACTACGTGGCCTAAAATTGTGAGTTTTCGAGCGGCAAAGTGGCACTTCTTCAAATTCAACTGAAGCCCAGCGTCGGCGAGACACGTGAGGACATGCTTTAGGCGGAGAAGGTGAGAAGAAAAGTCGGTAGAAAAAACTACGATGTCATCCAGGTAACAAAGACAGGTCTGCCACTTGAGTCCACGAAGAACAGTGTCCATCAGGCGCTCGAAAGTAGTTGGGGCATTGCAGAGGCCAAAGGGCATAACGTTGAACTTGTATAATCCATCCGGTGTTATAAAGGCAGTTTTCGAGCGGTCATCATCAGCCATCGGTACCTGCCAGTAGCCGGAGAGCAAATCCAAAGAGGAGAAATACTCTGCTCCCTGTAAACAGTCCAAGGCGCCGTCGATTCGCGGCAGAGGATAGACATCTTTGCACGTGATTTTGTTAAGCCTACGGTAATCGACGCAAAACCGGATGGAACCATCTTTCTTGGTGACCAAAACAACCGGAGAAGCCCATAGACTGTTAGATGACTGTATGACGCCCCGGCGAAGCATGTCGTCCACGTTGTCAGCAATGACTTGGCGTTCAGAGGCCGACACGCGATAAGGACGCTGTCGTAAAGGTGCGTTTGTACCAGTGTCGATTGTGTGCGCAACGACAGACGTGCGACCCAGAGAAGTGTGAGGAAGGTCGAAGGCAGAAGTGAAGTTTTGTAGAAGAGCAGCGAGTTGATCGCGTAGTGCGGATGGAAGATCTGCGTCAATAGCTTGTTGAAGAACATCGGGTGGTGTCGAAGCGGTCGCTGTATCGCAAGAGCTGAGCACATTAACGTCTAATGAAGTAGGCGTTGCAGGAAGAGTATTTACAAGCGCGGGATCAAGTTCTTCAATACGACCGAGACACTCGCCACGTAGCAGGAGGACGGACGGGCACGAAAATGGGTTTGAGACGTACATTGCACTAAGGCCATCTTCGAACTCGAGGACAGCAAATGGAAGCAGGAAGCAGGGATGGCGGGAAGCGGCGTCGGAAGGTGTGAAGAAGACAGTCGAACTAATAACGCTTTCAGAGGAGAGTGGAACGAGGGCAGCAGAAAATGGAGGAATGTCTGTGTCATTGGCGACGAGGAGTTTTGCAGGCCGGGTAGGGACGTCACACAAGACGGTATCACAAAGAGGTAAAAAGGAAACTTCCGCGCGGGGGCAGTCAATAACGTCATGATGAGTGGAAAGGAAACCGCAGCCCAGGATGATGTCGTGTGAGCAGCGAGACAGTACAATAGACTCGATGGTGTATAAGACGTCTTCGATGAGAACACGGGTCGCGCACGCCGCTGAGGGATGAATGCGCTGTGATGAGGCAGTGCGAAGCGAAATTCGGAAAGTGCGGTGGTCACCTTACGAAGACGGCGGCAAATAGCTTCGCTGATGACGGATACGGCAGCGCCCGTGTCGACAAGAGCGAGTACTGCGACGCCGTCGACAAACGCTTGAATTACGTTAGTGGGAGAACACCGAGGACTTGAAGAGTTCGAACCAAGCGCAGTTCTTGCCCCGGGAACTGCGACTGTTAGTTTCCCTCAACAGTGCCGGTAGAACGTCGTAGTGGGGACGGGGAACGGCGACGAGGGGAAGGTGATCGGCGAGTTGTGTACGTTTGATTGCCACGAGATACAAAGTCGGAACTGGGCGGATTTCTTGGCGAGCGCTGGTCTGTATTGTAGGAGTAGTTCCATAGTTCAGGTCGAGAAGGTGGAAGGCGTTGGCGGCAAAGGCGTGCGACATGGCCCGGCAGCCCGCAAGAGTAGCAGATTGGCCGGTTGTCCGCGGTACGCCAAGGGTTCGTAGGGAGTTGGCGTACCCTTGGAATAGGGACATGGAATGCAGACCCAGGCAAAGGCGAAGGAAGGTTGGAAGGAGCGGCCTGGTAGGGAAGAGATGCTGATGGCATGAGCGGCCTGGCCGCAACTTGGGCGTAAGTCAGTGGTGCCGTTACTTGCGCCGGCACGGGGCTGGGCGGCAGCACAGGGCTGGGCGGGAGCATGGAGCTGGGCGGAAGGACATCAGCGATGTGATCTTGAACGGCACGCCGTATGGTAGGGGCCAAAGACGGAGCCATGTCAGGAGCAAGGCGGCCAGTATCCTGTAACTGAGGGACCAGCAATAGCTGGCGGGCGACCTCTTCTCGAACGAAGGCTTTGATTTGCTGAAGTAAAGGGCTGTCCTCTGATGGGGTGGAACCGCCCAGCGCTAGTGTAGAGATGGCGTCGTCTCTAACACCGGACCGCCGGTGTTAGAGGACGAACTTCTTCGTCCTTGAGAGCGGCAGCACGTGACGCATGTCAGTGGCTATATCGATGAAGATTACCACACTACAATATATATATATATATATATATATATATATATATATATATATATATATATATATATATATATATATATATATATATATATATATATAGAAAGTTCTTGCTAAAGCTAAATACTATCTTTAAAAACGATCTACTGTTGACGTGGATACAAGCATATCTATCGTCTCGATATCAGTCCATATCAATCGGCAATGCATGTTCGAGCCCAGCTTTGGTAAGCTCCGGTATCCCACAAGGCTCAGTACTTGGGCCATTGTTCTTTTTAATTTTTATAAATGACATTGTTAAAGAAATTCCTGTCAAAATCAAGCTGTTTGCCGACGATTGTGTATTATATCATGAAATACGAACTCCTGCTGACCAGCTTCTTCTTAATGACGCCTTGGCTAAAATTCATGATTGGTGCTCAACGTGGCAGATGAGTATTAATACTAAAAAAACAGTTTCAATGTCTATTACGCGGAAGAAGCGGCCATTAAGTTTTGCCTATACTATTAATAACCATCCCCTGTCTACCGTGGACAGCTACAAGTACTTGGGATTAACCATTAGCTCTGACCTACGGTGGAACAAACACATTTCTAATATTAAAAATAAAGCTATGAAAAAACTTGGCTTTTTAAGAAGATCTCTCCGGTACTCTACGCAGGAAATTAGGTTACTAGCTTACAAAACTTTTATCCGACCTGTTTTAGAATACGCCTCTGTTGTGTGGGACCCTTATACTAAAGAAAACATTAAAACACTCGAAAATATTCAAAGAAAGTCAGTGCGATTTATTTATAATTCATACACCTGGCAGACGTCCCCTACCATGCTACTTGAGAAAGCAAATTTGGATTCTTTGCAGCTCGGGAGATACCGCGAGAGGCTTAACTATATGTTCATGATTGTTCACAACAAATTAGGAATTAACAGCAGCAAGTACATTGAGCTCGTCCCGGGTCGTTCGACACGATCCTACCATTCTTTAAAAGTGAAGGAATACTCATGCCGCACTGAAACATACAAGAATTCTTTCTTCCCCCGTACTGTGCGGGAATGGAATGTCCTCAAAGCGAATATTGTAGAGGCTTCTACTGTGGAGTCATTTACGGAGTCGCTTAGGAATTCGTAACAATTTTGCAGCATTCAACATTTTCATTTTTTTTTTTCCCAGTGGTCATTTTGACGCCAGGCGTCGTCTAATATTGTATAATGTTGTTTCTTTTCGTCGTTCATTTTTTTTCGGTATTGTGTGCTGTGTTGCGTGTACCTCAGGGAGGTTTTCTTTTTGTCAAACTGTATTTTACACCCACTCCTGCTTAAGGCTTTGCAATAAAGCCAGCAGTCTTCTGTAAATAAATAAATAATATATATATATATATATATATATATATATATATATATATATATATATATATATATATATATATATATATATATATATATATATATATAAAGGAGCGAACAGTCTCAGAGTGCAAGGCAAACTTTTTTTTTTTCATTATTCATACTGTTGACATTTACGGGAATGTTATCGTGTGTTGATTATTGGAATACAGAGCATTAAATGCAAAGCGGAAGGAAAAATAACGCGCCGATGGTGGCGCAAAAGCAAGTGCATAAGAGACAATCCACCGCCGCCTACGCGGCAAGAAAGGCTCGTCCGACTTGTTTTCACATCACTTCAAGCCCCGATAAACGCTGCAAAGACTCTGTTTCCGTATATTTGTCCTCCAAAACTGCAAAACCTGCATCACACACACCATAATTTGCTGACAAAAAACAAACAAACAAAACTGCTCGGGACTGCGCGAGCAAACATTGACATCTGATTTGACCCCTGCCCCTTTTTTTGAAGCCTTTTTCCTCAATTGCCCTATCTGCTGTCGCCAGTATAGGTCACTGCCCTGTAGTTCTCAAGTGTGACTCAGATAATTTGTCGGAGTCGATCCCCAAGTATTATTCAAATACCCGAGGCTTTGTTTCCCAGTCCCTAAGCTAAAACACCAAACATTTATGCCAACTGGCAGAGCTCCTACTCAGCTTGCAAAAATCCTTGACCTGCTTGGCTGACACTTTTCTCTCTCGCGTGTGTGTGTGTGTGTGTGTGTGTGTGTGTGTGTGTGTGTGTGTGTGCGTGTGTGTGTGTGTGTGTGTGTGCGCGTGTGCGTGTGCGTGTGCGTGTGCGTGTGCGTGTGCGTGTGTGTGTGTGTGTGTGTGTGTGTGTGTGTGTGTGTGTGTGTGTGTGTGTGTGTGTGTGTGTGTGTGTGTGTGTGTGTGTGTGTGCGTGTGTGGTGTGTGTGTGTGTGTTGTGTGTGTGTGTGTGTGTGTGTGTGTGTGTGCGTGTGTGTGCGTGTGTGCGTGTGTGGTGTGTGTGCGTGTGTGTGCGTGTGTGTTGTGTTAAGACAATAAAGGCAAAAAAATTTTTTGGTGACGAAACCTGTGGGGACGTCACAACATGGCCACCTAGTTACGTGATGCCGTCGCAACGACATACGTGAGGTGGCCACGTGGCTACAACGGCAGCACTTAGACTCAAATTTGAGCTGTGACAATATCTGATCACGTGGTGTATCGGACAGACGAATGAACGCGAAATGTGAGAGCGAAAGATCTCACGCTCTTAAAGTCCCGAGCATGTCGCTGTCAGGCAGGTGGGAAGGCCGCGCACTGAATGGCCGTTGAGTTGCCTGACACACGGCTGGTCTCCAAAAGCATGCGCGCTCGCTTTGTTACGGCCTCCGCATTCGCCCGGCGAGCAAGGGAAATTTTTCTCAGCGCCTCGCGCCACCGCTCGTCGTGTGAGGGCGCTGCGGACCTGCCCTGGCTAGCCCTGGCCTGCCCTCTGCGCTGCCGTCGTAGTGCCAGTAGCCTGTTGAATTTCAACCGGACGCGAGGCTGCAGCACGCTATTTTTAATTTTTTTTCGAGCTGTAGCTTTAATGTTAAGCACTGCTCAGATGCCCAGAAGGCGGACAACAACTATATATGCTTGATTGCTGAGAATTTCATTAAAATACTTCTCATTAATTACACGAATTCGGTCACTGACAGAAACGATAAATCGTCTGATTATGTTCACAAGCCTTAAAAAACATTTTCATGTCTAATGTTTCGTGAGCTATGAGTTACTCCTGTTTGTGTGATAGGTTCCGTAGCAAAGTATTACAAAAAAGCGTGTTTCATCATTCTCAGTTTCTTTTTTTCTCACGTGAAAAGCGCCAATCGATAACTAGTACGCGTGCTTAGCAGTTAACAGTCGTAATGTGTCAATGGTGTTTCATAATTTACGTCATTTTATACCAGCCGGCATACAGTGCCAAGTTTCATTGATGCACATTATTGTGATAAATTTTGTTACTGTAAATAAAATATATGCCAAAGATTTTGATCTTTATTATTTAGTTCGGAACATTACCTTAGTCTTCTGCATATTGATTTTCAAGCCTACCTTTCTACTTTTCCTGTCTAGGTCATCAATCATTATTTGCAGTTCATCCCCCGAATTGCTTAGCAAGGCAATGTCATCGGCAAATCGCAGATTACTGAGGTATTCTCCATCTACCCTTATCCCTAACTGCTCCCATTCCAAGTCTCTGAATACTTCTTCTAAACAAGCTGTGAATAGTACTGGGGAGATTGTGTCTCCTTGCCTAACACCTTTGTTTATGGGAATTTTGTTACTTGCTTTATGCAGAACTATGGTTGCTGTGCAGCCACTATATATATCTTCCAGCACTTTCACGTACGGCTCGTCTACCCCCTGATTTCGCAATGCCTGCATCACCGCCGAGGTTTCAACTGAGTCAAATGCTTTTTCGTAATCAATGAATGCTATGTATAAGGGCTGGTTATATTCTGAGCATTTTGCTATCACCTGATTGATGGTATGGATATGATCGATAGTAGAGTACCGTTTCCGAAACCCTGCTTGATCCTTTGCTTGATTGCAGTCTAAGGTTGTCCTGATTCTATTAGTGATTACCTTAGTAAATACCTTATACGTAACAGACAGTAAGCTGATTGGCCTGTAATTTTTAAGGTCCTTAGAGTCCCCTTTCTTGTGAATGAGGATAATGTTTGCATTCTTCCATGGTTCCGGTACCGTCGATGACACCAGGCACTGCGTATACAGGGTGGCCAGTTTTTCTAGCACGATATCCCCCCCGTCCTTCAGCAAATCTGTAGTTATCTGATCCTCTCCAGCTGATTTCCCCCTTTTCATAGTTTCTAGTGCTTCCTTGACCTCGTCCTTCGTCACTGGTGGAACGTCTGACTGTTTTTCCCTACCGCCAATCTCATTACGGTCCTGACTACTTTGGCTACTGTAGAGATCTGTATAGAACTCCTCGGCTACTTTGACTATCTTTTCCATATTAGTGATGACGTTGCCCGCCTTGTCCCTTATCGCAAGGAACAGCAGTTTACATTAGGTAGCGAAATACTGGAAATAGTAGGCGAATATGTCTACTTTGGACAGGTAGTAACCGCAGATCCGGACCATGAAAAGGAAATAACAAGAAGAATAAGATTGGGATGGAGCGCATTTGGCAAGTACTCGCAGATTATGACTAGCAGCTTACCAGTATCGCTCAAGAGGAAAGTATACAACAGTTGCATCTTGCCTGTACTCACCTATGGGGCTGAAACATGGAGGCTAACCAAGAGAGTTCTACTTAAGTTGAGGACAACCCAGAGGGCTATGGAACGAAAAATGGTAGGGGTAACATTAAGAGATAGAAAGCGTGCAGAGTGGGTCAGAGAAATAACTCAAGTTACCGACATTGTAGTAGAAATTAAGAAGAAGAAATGGACATGGGCAGGACATGTAGTGCGAAGAGAGGATAACCGATGGTCGCTGAGGGTAACAAACTGGATTCCAAGGGAAGGAAAGCGTAGCAGGGGGCGGCAGAAAGTTAGGTGGGCGGATGAGATTAAGAAGTTCGCAGGGGTCAAGGGGATGCAGCTAGCACAGAACCGGGTTAAGTGGAGAAATATGGGAGAGGCCTTCGCCCTGCAGTGGGTATAATCAGGCTGATGATGATGATGATGATGATAATGATGATGATGATGATTTAGTTCGGAACCTTTACCATGTAGCGATGAGCATCTAAAGCCTGCCGTAGCGGTTACTGCTGGAGAATCCGGTCTCAATATACTAGAGCAGACGCACGCCCGCACACATACCATTTACTGCGCAACACGCAAAAAGAAATTTTCAATTGGCGACGGGCTGCGGTATATGTTGCATTTAAGTTCTACACTTAATGAGACTGAAAATTACAAAACTCACCAGAAATGCGTCAGTGGGTGGTTGTACTGTCATTTCACAGCTTTCCTGTGCAGCAGCTCGTAATGGTTGCTTTCCTGATACTAAGCCAAGGTTCAAAAATTGCTGCACGTCTGTTCTCTGATGCCAGGAAGTTGTAATGAGCCCAAACACCTCTCCAACTTGATGCAGTAGCATCCGCGCGAATGCATTCCGAAGCGCGGGCGGCATCAGGGTCAGAGTCAGGGTTGCAGCACCCTCCTCCAAGCTTCGGCCGCTGGTGGCAACTATCCCCCTTGAGTAGGCTGCAAGAATGCTTAACATTACGTTTGGCAAAAGCTGCCAACTCGGGCCTCTCCATTGATATGGAAGAGGGATCTCAGAATCAGCCTGCCAGTGCAGGTTTATACGTGCACGTTCATCAGTAGGCACGTTCATACGGATTGGTTAAGCTGGGCTTTATACCTATGTCGGGTGGTAGCGTACGCTGTCGCGCGTACCCTTAAAGGTGGAGCTTAAGTGTCCTCCACAATTTGTTAGGCGAAAGCCTTTACTGGCTCATACTGTCGGCGTTCTTTCTTCCGGCCACACTATAGCTGTCAGTAATCCTGACTTAGCCATGCCGGGCACGTGAGAAACGTATCTTAGTTCTCCTTGTCTAGCGTAATTCCAGCACGATTGCCATGGCGGCCGCCGCTGCTGGTTAGTGGTAGATAGTGACTTATAATCACAGTTAGTGGTAGTTAGTGATAGTGATAAAGATGATGACCATGACAAATATGACTGAGACTATGACGGCATCATCTTGTGACGTCATCATGACGGCACATCTGGCCATGTCTAGTAACCGGAACTGACGTCATGGTGACGTCACGACTGGTCATGACTTCACCAGGCGATTCACGCATATACAAGACTGACCCCGTCGGGCGTTCGATCCAGTGATCCGTGCGGCGCCTTTCATTTGGCGATTTCTCGAACTCCGCCCCACACAGCATACAGACGCAGACGCAGTAAAGCAGGCATCAGCTGCGTTTCAAATTGGTTTACAGGAAGGAAAAGGCGCAGTATCTGTCACACTTATCCGCGGACACCTGAACCGAGCTGTAAGGAAGAGGAAGAAGGAAGAAAGAGGTGCCGAAGTGGAGGACTACGGACCACCGCGCAATAAAGGCTTTCGCCTCGTCGCACTTTAATGGTCGTCCTCCTAGAATTTTAATCTAGGCTTTCTGAGATATGAACACTTCTACGGCATAATCGGGAGCATCCGAAAGCAAGTGAATAATATTGACAAGTCTGCTGGTTAATTTCTAATATTTAACTTTCCACTATTGCATTTGGACATTCGATTGCATTTAGCGATTTCTAGCGATCCATTAATAATAGCTACGGCAGTTTAAAGAATTTCGAAAATGCTATTGCCTTCGGCGCTGTGGCTCAACGATTTTGCGCTGTCTCGCGCCAAGTGACGCGTGCTTTCGAGAAGCCCGCAGTCATGCGCCGTTTCACACGCTGTTTACAGCATTACGAAATGTAAGAGCAATCTGGGCCAATTAGGATGGCGCGCACTACACGACTGTGCTCCTAGCCTGTATGCGCGAAGCCATGTATGAGCGCAACGAGCGCCATGCATGAATGGCCACGTCGCGGCGCTGACGACTCCATGTCGTGCAATCCGATCGAGGCGACGTACACTGCGGGGCATCAGGGTGGTTCCTCTGTCTGAAATAGTCCTAAAAAAAACTATACTGCTTGGCTTACTCGAACTTCGTGCGCAACTAGGCTCAAAAGGTTATTGAAAACTCGAGAGCATATTCGATTCGTTTTGAATTATGTTTGACCATGCAGCATGTGATTCGTTCATCGAATCAAATAATAGGATATTCGATTCGCTTTTAGAAAAGAAGCGTTAAGCATTTAGAATTGTAATATTGCTTTCTAGGCGAACAACGAGAGCGCGACTAGAGTGGTAGTTTTGTGTAAACTTTTTTTGGCCCGAAATCCTTGTCAAGTATCGCCGTAAGATTGCGAAAACAAAGAAACTGACATTGTCTCGAGCGTGGTAGATCCTGCCTGCGTTTTATTTGCTCTGTGCCTTAAAAAAAAAGAAAACAGGGGAAAGGAGACGAAGGAAAGGAACAAAAAGGCGAAGTGTGAAACGCCGCGAAGAGTGAGAGAATGAAGGTCGAACGTAGAACAACCGTGCCTCACTTCTACGTTGCGCCTTCGAAGATTTTTGCAGCGCGTCCACTGTGTTTGCTTTAAGTTGTTGGGAAAACAGGAAGAAAGTAAAGAACAATAAGGAGCAGAGCGCACTGGTGGACACCGCCACGGTTCACGCGACTTGAAGGCGGAACGGAAAGCATCTGTAACTTGAAACTGAAGAGCGTTTCTAACGCAAACTGACGTCGGCATCGAGGGAGGCGAGATTTCTCGGGACTTTATTATCTTCGCGGAGAGCGCGGTGCTTTTTCTCGCTGTACGTCTCTACTCGGACAACGTTTTAGAGAAACCGAAATGATTTAGTGCGCTTGTCTCGCCGTCGGGGAGAGGAAAATGGAAGACCCAAAGAGGAAGAAAGTGGCCGCGTCAAACACCGAGTCCCCAGCGCGTGCGGCGTGCCTTCTATTTACTCTCACTTTGTAAAGTGGTCTGGAAGAAGCCCCACCGCTCTGTACCGAAATTTGCTCGGCCGTTGAGTTCAACGCGTGCTCTAGCTTTGTACTTGGCGGCTGCCTGCCACACTTGGCCACTAAACGACATAGGAGAAGAAAGGGGGAACAAGAGCGCTTCTTTCGGGAACTGCGTGTTTGCTCACAGGCCTGGCGGCCAGGTTTTGCTTTGTTTCTCCTCGTCGCAGGGTTCGTTCTTCGAAATGAATCACGGCCTCGGGCTGGTATCAGCGAAACGGTAAACACAGCGAGCGTCGCAAAATACACGCCACGCCTGCCGAGGCGCGGACAACCTGCGTGCGACTGTCGTCGTGGGCGACGACGTTTTGTGCCGTGGCGTCTGCATCCCGAATGAACCCCAAAGAAGAAAGGTTCGTGTTCAGGCACTATGAATAGCACTATAAGACGTAAAGTCGTATGAATCGCCCCACCGTTGGCGTAAACAGCAGGACGGGCCACTACAATTCTGAAATAACACTCAGAGTAAACGGTAACGTTATACCAACGGTGGATTACGAATTCAGGCTAAAGGCAGGAACTCGGAAACAGTACAGAGGTTAGACGCTAGCACCAGTCAAACTTAGACTCCTGATGCGGATCGCAAACAAACATGCGGGCATGAAAGAAGGTAACCTCCTTAGGCTAGTCCAATCTTTCATGATCAGCAGGATATAGTCTTTGTGGCACTGTACTTGCAGCTTCACAAGACAAAAAAGGAGAAACTTGACGTTCTCATTCGTAAGGGGATCAACACGGCACTACGTGTACCACCCAATACATCGACGAACAAGATTTTGAGACTAGGGGTTTCCAATACCCTCGAAAAGCTCATTGAGGCTGCAATGACCTCACAATACCAGAGACTGCAGAGTCGTACTGGTAGCCGCATTTTGGAGAAACTGGTCCACGAGCAGCGGGCATACTCCAGACGTACAGACAAGGTACCTAGACAGGTTAGGGACAAAATAAATAAATCTCCGCTCCTCAAAAACATGCACCCGTTTACCATGAGAGCCGGAGGAGGGATAGAGCAGCAGAGCTTCAAGCCCGTTTTGAGGGCAGACAGAACGTCTTATACACAGATGCCGCACATGCGCGGACGGTGTAGGGCGTGTTCTGGTAACAACTGCAGAAAGCCAGGGAGCTCGGTAGGGTGCTGCAGCACTCGACACTTGACCGCTACGAAGGCGGAAAGGTGGCCATAGCGCTATTTCTAACCCAGCAAAAGGTCCCAATTATTGTTAGTGACTCAAAGTCAGCGATTAGAAACTTTGACGCGAGCCGTATTTCGGCCATAGCAGTAAGAGTGTTGACCAGTGGACCGCCATCGGCAGAGCAGGTCGCGCTCATTTGGACACCGGTGCACCAGGAGTTGAGGGGGAAACGAAAAAGCGCACGTACTGGCCCGATGATTAGCTACCTCCTGGAATCCGAGTGACGTCTCATGCGCAACCCCGTACCCCTTGCACGATGAGGAGCGCCTACAGGTCGATGATGACCTTAAATACATACCAAGATATCATAAGTCATTACAAATTAGGCAGATTAATACTTCCAAAAGCGTGTAAGCAATTCACCAAAAGCGAGGAGGTTATGTGGCGTAAGCTCCAAACCGGAGTATTCCCGAACCCCCAGCTTTACAGCAAGCGGCACCCAGGTGCAAACGTTGCGAAGGCATAACGGTCCTGATCCACATGATATGGAAGTGTCCTAGATTTGAAAACCCTGACAGAACAGATAAGTCCTGAGAGGCACTACTACTCAAACAGGACAAAAAAGGACGATGCGAAGTCATCCGTCTCGCCCTGGCCGTTGCTCAGATCCAAGAGATCCGGGTCGACGGCTGAAGGGGAGGACATGGCTGGGAGAGAGCTGCGCCTCGGATCCTCGCCGACCTTTTGACGGGTGCAAATAAATGTTATTTCTCTCTCACATGGAGAGCACTTGTCCCTGGTGCAATGTGCCGATAGCCCCTGCACGCCACACATTCGGAAAGGCGCAACTACGTAAGGGGCATGCGTGTAGTATTGCTCGCAACAAAATGAGAGCAGAGTGAGCAGCACGCTCTCTGTCATTTGTGGCATTCAAAATGGACAATAAGTACCGTGTCACGTGTTAACCTAAAAATTGGCGTTGCCTGTTCTAGTAAGCTAGGTTTGTGGAGTTTAACGCCCCAAAGCGACTCAGACTTTAAGAGACGCCGTTGTGGAGGACTCCAGAAATTTCGACCACCTGGGGTTCTTTAACGTGCACTGACATCACACATGTTCTAGTAAGTGAGTGATTTTGTTTTATACGAGTGAGTCGTCTTCTCAGTGCTTTTTCGATAGCATTGGAGTTCGGCAGAATAGTCAGCGTCTTCAGCTCTTCTCATTGTATATGTGCGAAGTAGTTCTGCTCGCTGATAACAAGACTAATCTACACATATCATTCGGAGTTCTTATGTCTCATTATTATTTTTAAAATGAATTGAAAAATCTGCAGTACGAAGTAAAATTAATAACGCTCCTGACAGGGTCCGTAAGGGCCTTGTCTGCGTAGACTGATGTACCGTACCAGCCAGTGGAATATAAACCCAGAATTCGCGTTCAATCTTACTCACACAGAAGTTTTTGCCGGTCAATTCGGCGCCGTGTGTGAAACGCGCGCTCCCTTGTCGCCAAACTTGCAGCACGAAGCATGAAAGTGGTGGCCACGATAAACGCCCATGATCGTGCAAGTTCGCTTCATGGCCGCGCGGGTCCCACAAGCTAGTTAATATGCAGCCGAAAAACGCACCCCCATACGGGCAAACCTTCACAAAATACGAAGCACCGTTAGCACGTTTTCCCTTCCCTATAATAATTAATATAAAGGCGGCCAAATAGCTAAGATTTGAAGCGCAGCTTGAATGACTTCTAATGCTGAACAGTCTTTGTGCGCATGCATGGTCTCGCTTCTCACGAAGCGATATCACTCGGTGACAAGAAGAGCCCGTCATTGATCCGTGTCGGACTGCGCCCGCTATAGCAGTGACTATAGCAGTACACGAACTTGGCACCCAGCCAGGGCAGACGACGGCCAAGCGCCGCGACTGACAAGCGAAGCGACTTGGCGCATGGCGCTGATCAAAGCGAAGCTGGTACAGGGAACATTTCCTCGTCGCGCAGCGTTCTCCACTGGCCACAAAACGCTGCTGCGGCCGACAACATATTGATCCCTTGCCCGCCGTCCCGAGCAGGCGCCGAGCGCCCGAGCTCTAAAAGGCGTCGATTTTAATTTGCCGAGACCTCTTCAGACGGCGCTTTTTCCCGTTGTGAGGTCTCGCAAGAGGAGAAAGAGAGCAAGAAGGCACCGAGGCTGGGTTGTCTCCCCATGGGTTCCAGTTGTCCTAATACCGTGTAGCCTGTCTCCCAGTGCCGGAAAAAGCCCCGGAAAAAGGCAAGCATGCAAGCAGGCGCGGAAGCCCGAGTACATTACGGATTCTTCTAATGAGCATTATTATTCGACCGCTAGCATGTATAGTAAATATATACTGCACCACTTCGAGAAGGGGGAGTGGGGAGGGTTTCGGGGGGCGTGCAATTTCTTTTTGGCGCATCGAAGCGCTCCGTTCAATAATCATCCATAAATGTCTGAGTGCTCCACGGCACACTTGGCAGCGAAAAGCGATTTTTACGGCCCTGGATACGCCCTGACTGCAGCTTTTCTCGGTGGTGCATGGGCGCTGGTAGCCTCCCTGTACTTGAGACAAAAGGGAGCAGGGCAGCGGGAATGGTGAGGGGGGAGCGGCCCATTTAGCCAATTCGTCCACGCACTGCCTGTCCCTATAAAACAAAGCCGAGAGAAACGTGACCTCAAGAGATGCCCTCTCCCCGGGTAGGAAGGATGCGTGCGACCCGACTCGTACAGTTGTATGTGCAGAGCCCAGTAGTCGATTTATTCGCTGAGGCTAAGGAAACAGAGTAACGCTGCCAGTGACTAGGTTGCCGCAGCGGCCATTCTTGCACTGGAGTGAAGGGAAGTTTGCACAGAAGAGATCAGTGAATTCCCAAGAAGGCATGAGACTTTCTTGGAGTCGGTGCGGCTAGTTCGCGAACTCATTGAAACGACTAGAAAACTTTGGCTGGGTGTCTGCGCAATACGAATACACTATTTAAGACACGTTGCTGCGCTTATAAAATTGCGATCTCAAAAATATTTAATTTAGTTGGAAATATTGAAAATTAGGTGCCCTCAGTTGGATGCATTCGAACCAGTGTCAATCGTTGTATTCGCTTTCTCTCAGCTTTTACAAGCGTCGGGAGACTTAGAGCTCATTAATATGGGCAGTAGTTGCAGTTGTTAGGTAAATGGGTAACTGGCGGTTTTCGGTTGGGTGTCAAAACTTTTCAGAAGCAAGTTCATTCTGGTATATAGAAGGTATTTTTTGACCTGCCATTAATATAGCTCACCAGTAACCGGCACGGAGGGCATTTAACCAGGCAAAGCTTCATACATGACCGAGCTAGCGTCCACTTCATCTATGTGGAGGGCTGAATTACTCACCCTGGTTAATCTAGATGCCGCACCGGGATCAAATTTACCGGAGAGATCGTCATTTGCAGCGTCCTATTTCGTCTGCCTGCAATGGAAGAGTATTGTCCAACCGGTCCTGCCTTTTTGTGTACCATTTGAAGTGCTCTAACGGGGGCGTTTCAGTGTCTTTTTTTTTTCTTTTTTTTTTTAGTATGCAGCCCAAGGGATTCAGTCTTAGCCTTGTGATGGAGCTCGTTACGCATCTCCAGTGTTCGCCTTCTCGTAGTTGACGAGTGGTCAGGTACTTACCCTTGTCTATCTAGAATTCCTTGTAGTGCTTCGAGGAGCTCCGTTACAGGGCCCAGAAGCGAGCCTCTTCGGTGGTACAGTTATAACAAACGCTGTACGTTCGATTATATAAGACTAGTAAAGTTTGACCTTACGCAAATATGCATGCAGTACAGGCGAGGTTAATTATAGAGAGAGTTATTGGATTTGGGTGGTCAGTCCTAGATGGGCAAAACTGTTTTTCGCTGGTTCGAAACAACGTGTTTGCTCGGCGGCAGCGTGAACCGAAAGTGTAATAAAGTCGCGCACATGCCTTTAGTGAGGACCTGTTTTTCCGTGCACACGTTGGTATTTGCTTGGAACGGTCATTTCGTCTGCTTTTCATCAGGATGAGTGCCGCAAATTGATTTAGCCTTAGTGCACAGGCGAGAGCGAAATCGGTAGCTCAAAAAAAAAAAAAGGAGAAAGTTTTCTAGCGTCTGGGATCGACTAAACCGGAATGATTTACTATTTCTCGCGGCGTAAATTGTGCGGCTAATGCTTGGGTAGGACGCGCGCCTAACAAGACGCTGGCCAGCCGCGCGCTTCAAGTATCGTTCCGGAAGCGCTTCTTGTCTAATTACGCTTCCAAACGGGCTGGCGTTCTCGGCGAATGCCGGCCCGAGAAAAAAAAAATATCGGCGTGCGCTAAAGAGCACGGGGAACATATCGCGCTCTTGTTCCCGCTCGTCACGAAGCGCGCGCGCGCGAGCGCGCGTGTCCGCAACCGCGCGCATTGGCGCGCATGCGCGCGTCCAGCGCGAGCCAATCGGCGGGCCCGATTCGAAAGCCCGGACGCCGGCGGTACAACGGTCTGCGGCCAGCGGCTTCCCTCCGCGCGGACTCCGAAGGGTGGCCCTCGCGGAAAAAGGCGCGCTCCTTCTCACCGGGCCCCGGGTCAGACGCTCGAGGGGGGTTGGCACGCCAAACTGTTGCTGCGCCGGCCGCGGACGGAGCCCATGCCGCACGGATCGCTGCTGCCTCGCGCCTGGGTGAGTGACCCAACGCCCTCCGGCTTTCGAAACTCCGGCCGCAAAGAAGGCGGGGGAAGGGTGGTCCTTCGCCGCGGCGTTTGCCTCTGACATCAAAGGAGCCGAACGAGGAAACGCCAAGAAGAGAAAGGGTCAACGCTAAACTGAGATGATAGGCAGAACGAATGCTCCCGAAGCGAAAGCGCACTCGTGACGGGCGTCTTGGCTTGCTTCAGACATTGTGTGTGCACAGTGTCTGATGCAAGTGGACCTGCTTTGCTTAATAGCGGCATGCTGCTTGTTGCGCGTATCCTCTAAGCGACCACAAAGCAGCCGCGGCTGATTCGTGCTTAGCTAACGCTGGAATATCTTGACAGCAAATTATCGCCCGAAAAAAAAAAAATATATATATATATCCGCTTTACATCTTGCGCATTACTTTGTGTATCATAAGGACAATGCTTCGTACTTTTGTGCACTAAATTTCCACTAGGTATACCAACTCCGAAACACTTAGCTTCTTATATTACGCCGTGACAGCCCTGCCTTATAAGCGGTTCATCTTAAATTTGCTCTAAAGTGTACCTCCGTCGAGCCTTGGTGTGTTCCATGAACTGCCAAGATATGGAACTCCATTTTTCTCTTCGCCTTGAGTGCAAAAGAAGGCTGCTCCTTCATGGTGGATCTGTGATTGTGCCGTTCTGCTGCTGAGCGCGAATTCGCTTGCCTAACCCCGGCCGTGGCCGCCGCATTTCAGCGAAGATTATTGAGCTAAAGTGTCGGCACGCGCCAAAATACTAAGGCGCCGAAAGTTGGCATGAAAGCCTTCTCAGCGTCCTGCTTCATAACCCATTAGTTTGTTTTACACAAGCGAAAATTCTATTCATTCTTCAAGTATAATATTTAGGTGGTGAACGTTTCTTGACGAAAAAAAAATGATGCAAGTCCGTGTATGACAACCAGCTCGAAGCGAAAAAGTGTTAGTATGCGCCTTCCGCTCCAAATAAGTGATGACGTATAAATGAAGTGAAGTATCGACGAAGGATTGCAAAAACCATGAAGTGCCGAAAGTGCAGAGAAGTGGAGCACTTCGAGCTATCCCGCCCTCAGACTGCTTATAACCGTTAGGGTCAAAGCAGAGCATTTGTTTGGAATACTAGATATCCACGTGAACAGCGCTCAACTACCCTGACTTGGGGTCACAAAGTTCTGCTCCTTATAGCCAGTACTGTTTTGCCTGTACCCCCGTGAAGAAAGGATGTCCACGATAGTGAGCTGGGATTAGGTAAAATTTATTTACATTTTTTGCGGGGTGGCCGACGAGCATTGATACGCATGCGCTCTCTGGCCGAAGATGCAACAAAATGATAGACCATCTAGAGTCTCAGAAAAAGTCGCGGCACTATAGCGTGCTTTGCGCAAAAATACTAAATGTTTCGCAATATGGTAATAAAGGTTGAGCCAGATAGCGCAAGTGCGCTACATGATTTTGGCGACACCTGGAGTGCAGGAAACGGCGCGAATGAGATTGTGCTTTCGGTGAGATTGAGCTTCAGATGATTAAACCGGATGAGATTGCGTCTTCCTTCGTGTAATGTTACTACAATCGTAATGGTTACTGCAATCTGATATGCTCATCATTCCGCAGTGGGATGTCCCAAGGCTAGCTAGCTCTTGCTCATGTTCTTGATCTATGCGGCAAAAGAAAGGCTGATTCTTATTAAGATTACAACAAACTTTATGCACTAGAAGTGTACAAAACTGATCGTTTGGGGAGAGAGATCTCTTTTAATAAAGCCGACATTATCGCTTATCTGAAGTGCTGGTCGTAAATGAGCACTGTGTAATTGCCGCAGCTTGCAGAAAGATGTAGGAGCCACTCGTTTCCAGACAGCAGCCCTCGTTTGCATCATGCGCCGTAAGTTTCTCTCACTGAACACTAAAGACCGGTTATTGCTGCTAACGCACGGCACGTAAAATTCTTGCCTTTACTTTCTAAAAGCCAGGAACGTGTTCTCGAGCTCCTTTTTTTTTTTTTTTTTTTTTTTTTTTTTTTTTTTTTTTTTTTTTTTTACGATTCTCAAAACTGTGCGTTCTGGAAGATCCCGTAGAACTCGTTCGCTTAGAAGTGTAGAATGGCGAAGGAAAGAACAATTGTGAAAAATTATTGGTGCTCACAGTCCGCATAACGCTGTGCATTGACAGTATCGCCCATTTGCTTTTCTATGCTTTCTTTGCCGGCCGCTTTGCACCTTATAGGGAATATGCACCTACGTCAAAGTGGCGGCCATTTTGTGGTTCACGAAGCACTGCCAAAGGCTGCAGGCATATCTAATCGGCTTATCGTTACCCGTTTCGGCTTGCATTGCAGCAGCTGTGCTCTGCACAACAAAATGGCGCGGTGATATCACTTGAATATCTCTCATATGCGTCTTCTTTGCCGCTACTGTGATGCGCCCAACCAGCACTTTATTTTGCAAAGTCACTCTACACAGATTAATGATTCGTAAATAGTGTAACCATTAACTAGTATGCACCACTAAATATCACTTACCACTAGCTGCTATACAAAACCCAACTCTGGCATTTTATGTTTATTATTAGTACCTAGTATTCCTCCTAACTAGCACTGACACCAGCTTAAGTACTATCACACCTACCTCTAACTCGTGCCTGTAATGTAATTACATCTTGATTGATCAATCCACTGCTCATATCAGCCGTGCATATCTCCGCGGTAACAGCACTGCGTGAATGAAAGAATGAGTGCGGTCTTAAGCTCGCAGCACTACATACTGCTGGCGAAGCACATTGGATGACTACAGCAGTGACGGAACCCCTGGAGTGCAAACCTGGCGCTCATGAGCAAGACCACACTTTGTGCAAGGCACATTAGGGTGAGTACAGTCACAATAAAAGCAAGGCCACCGCCCTGCGTTCGAAGGTCTTCGAAGCTCTTTAAGGACGTATGCCAAATCACTTCTACGCTTTTCTGACTGTTTACTCAATGCACTGAGGGTTTCACACGTCATGTTGACAGCTTGGCGTCGCTCTCGCTCAGCCGTTGGGGTCAAATGCATCACAGGAAGTACAAGACTCGATGGCGAGACACATGCTCACTCAGAGTACTGAAATGCAAGGCCAGCTGTGCGTTTCCCAACGTGCTTTTATAGGAGCCGTTGCTGCGCATTTGGTGCACGGTTCGACATTCTAGAGGTAGCCCTTCGTCTCAAGTAGGAATGAGAGGGCTCGTAATAAAGCCGAGAAACACTTTCTCGTTTTTTTATCGATGTTTCTCGTCTTTTTTCTGAGGGACAGAAATAAGGAAAAACAAAAATTAACGCAGTCTACAACGCCCGTAAATATGGTATTGAGCAAATATTTCACAGAACATTCGAATTGTGCTAAAGGTTATATGTAGGTCTGAAAAAAAAAATAAAAGGCCCGAAAAAATTCGCCTATTTATCATGCTGAAGTTCTTCATCATTTCGCGAAAGAGCCGTTACACCACGCTTAGCTGTCAGTTCGTGGAAAATAATTAAACCACATAAGTTGAACATATATCTCCTCTACCTGAAAATGCGGCTCAGCATTGGCAAAATTTTAAACCTTTTTTTTTTTTTGTTGACATTGTCAGCTGCTTTGTCTCGCGGCTGCTATCTGCGCCTAAATAATATGCTTGCCTCATTATCTGTCTTATCCAACCGCAGAGAGTCGTCCATTTAGCGAGTGCTATTGAAGACAGCTCGAATAGGAGCCCTAGAAACTCGACGGCTCATCTCATATTCGCGCTATCTTCAATAGCACTCGCTAAACGGGTGCTCGAAGGCATGCGAGCATCGGCTCTTAGCAAGAAAGCTGTCCCACTGACGTACTCAGCAAGCACCTTCGGGCACTCTGGCGCTGTTCAACAGATGTTTTTGAAAAGTAGTCTGTTTTTTTGTCCGGTTCCTTTTTTAGTTTTCTACAGCATACCCTCGGATCTCAGAAAATTCACTCGATTGGTGTCTGGAGAGACAGTAACCAGACGGGATCCTTGAAACACCATAGTGCAGAGAGTGAAGTGCTAAATCTACGCCGTTCCACACCGCAATGCGTTGCTCTGCATGTGACTTATTTGCCTCTCTAGGTGCACATAGAAGTGCCCACTATGGCTACCACACGCCAGTAAGTCGCAGTAATTTTTGGAAGCTAAGGTAGGCACAAAGAAAGAAAGCAAGTATATGAACAAATATTCCGCATGTTCAACTTCGTTCTTGGATTTAAATTATCTGCACATTCATGTTCAGAATATCATCTCACTGTTTCCAATAATCCCGGAAAAGAAACTTGTTTCCTCTTTCTTGCTGCTTTTATTTCAGTACAAATAATTTCCGGAAATGTTGCATCTCGAGCCTAAAGACGCAGTGATGAGAAATGTGATGTTTCAACATTCTTGAAGCTTTTCTTCTACTTCAATGACACGTTACAAATTATTCGCCTCTGCGCTTGGTGCACGCCTCAGCAGTTCTTCCGATCCTTTGCCGCGGTCATTAAACGCTCTGCGCCGTAATTGGTTAGGCGCTGCGTTAAGAATGAGAGATTATAGTAGGTGGCATTGATTTTAATCCGACTGATAGAAGCAACAACTTTCTTTCACGTGACCATTATGGCTTCTTAAATCATTGGTTGGGATAGAAGTGAATACCGCTTACCGCTGATAAGCAAGATGCGTAATGTTTGTATTACTACCACACACTTGAACAGCAAGGCAGGTTTTGAAGTATATTACGACCTTCTGCGGCATTTTGTTAAAACTCATCAAAATGTTTTGCGCTAAGCAAGAGAACAGCTTAGCGATCTGCTTCCATTTAATTTGCAACAGGCTCAGTGGGCTCTTGCTGATCGAATTTAGGTCGGTATTGTTACATGAGAACTGCATCTTGGTCATGGGGGTGTCATTATTTCGGCAAGACTTTGTGCGTCACTCCTACAAATGCACTGAACATGCTCACGTTTTCTGTTCTGTTGTAGTTCAGGAACAGTATGATGTTGTTGATGATGATGATGATGACCTCAGTCAAACTGGCACATACTCACGGTGGGGGACTGACCAGGGTACATTGTAGATTCTAAATATATATAGTCAAGGGCAGGTGTATTCAGATAAATATGGGTGTTTAACTAGAAAAAAAAAGGAAAAAAAAAAAGTAATGAAGTCTTACCTAGCATAGGAATCTGCCTGATGAAATTATGTAATCATGAATGGAATCGCACACTGGTTTTAAGGCATATTCCTTGACGCTTGTCCCGAAGGAGAGGAGAACTGGAACGGTTAGCGGAAGGCCTAATCTCGAAAGGGGAGTCGCTAAGTAAATTTTACAGAGAGATGCGATCCGCCGGCAGAAAAGAAAAAAAAAAGGATGTATGGATTCAATTTCTTTGCGAGACTCACAGAGGTTAGTAACGGATAACCCCTAACGGCATAAATACAGATTTAGTTTCGGTAATATGCAATGCAAGAAAGTCATAGACACTTCACATTGCCTTGAACTACACATGCGTCCACGTCAAGGCCATCTAAGGTGTTGGTAACCCGGTGCAGAAAGGAGAGGCTCGTGACTGAGGTGATGGAGGCGTTAGAAATTTTGAAATCGCGCTCAAGTTAAATAAACGGTATTTGGTATGCACGAAACAAGAGGTCCCCCAAGAGTATATTTTGCTAAAAAATCTGCCCTTTCATCAGATGTAATACCACAGTGGCGAGGGGCGCAGTGAAAACGCATTCCTGCAATGTGATGAGGAATAAAAAATAAAGGAAATGGCAAAGCAGAGTGTCCCTCGAATTTTCGAGCGATGCCAACACGGATAGGCTGTCAGAAAGAAACATTACCTTAAAGACATTTCAAGGCCAACTCAAGGGCCAGAAACTCAGCAGGAAAAATAGGCGTATAGTCAGGAACCCGCAATGAATAACTCCAGTCAAGAGCCTGGGAGTATATGCCTATAGATGCTTTTTTCATTCTGCAGGAAGGCATCTGTAAAAATGGCAATATGGCTCGGAGAATTGTCTAAATACTCCTCTATAAGGCCAATTAATGCAATGGCAGAGAAATTCTTACCACTCTCTGGGAGTGTGTCATGAAATGAGATTATAGTATCAGGCCGCCGGTAGTTAACTTGTACTAAAGAGTTTATTGATACGGAAAGTTTCGACAGCAGGGAATTAGTAAACACAACCGAAGAGGGCTTATACCTAGGCCAAATGTTATCAAAAAAGTACGATTGGATCAAAGTAAATATGGGGTTATCCAATCCAGGGACAGGCTCCAGAAACCTTAACAATGTTCGCACAGTTAGAAGCTGAAACCGCGAATTTAGATTAGGTATCCAAGCTTCCAAGTACTGCAAAGCATTGGCCACTGATTTGGGCAGACCTAAGCAAAGGCGCAGAGCTCGTCGTTCCAATACAAACTGGGGTTCAAGCTTGTACCTTGGGCACCCAGAAAAGAGAATGGAGCCGAATTTAAGTATTGGCCGTACTTAGTTCTTATAAAGCAAGAGCAGAGCGACCATATTTCTTTGTTGCTGATTCTCATCAACCGGCCAAGGGCACGTTCACTTTTAAGCACACGACTTCTAATTTTGGGCCTCCAGTCTAACTATGGGTCTATAATATACCCAAATATTTAATAAAACCAACATTCGGTATTAGGACAGAATTATATGCAAATAAATTTTAACCGGGCTGTCTGTGGGAATACGAGGATGGCACAATTTTTGACATTTAAAGTTAACCTTAGGCTGTCCAGCCAGACTTCCAGAGCACTTAGATATTCTTGCAACAGGTTGAGAATATTTGTGGCAGAAGCAAAAAAATCAATATCGTCTGCATAAACTTTGACGGCCGGATGAGCAGGAATATTTCGCATTAGTATATTAAAGAATAACGGCGAGAGGACTGAGCCTTGTGGTACACCTCTTGACAGAGGGTGAGTGTTGGAATTTAACCCACCCTTTGTGCAAAATAATCATTTATCCTTTAAAAATTCCCTTATCCACGCAAATATGTATAACGGAGGATGTAGACCAGCTAGTTTATAAAGCAAAATGCTGTATTCTGCGCTGTCGTACGCCTTGGCAGTATCCAAAGTAACTAGAGCTGAAACCTGTTTTTGCCTCATGGCAACTCTAATACGACTCTCCAAGTCTGTGTGTGCGCTCCAAATCGAGCATCCCCGTCGGACTGCAATCTGAGCCTCGCTAAAACTATGAAAGGATATAACATGATCCGTGAGACGAGCGTAGACTAACCGTTCTATAAGCTTAACTAAATTTGTAGTGATAGCAATCGGCCGAATATTGTTGAGATCAAAACCCTCCGCATGGTATTTCAGTAGTAAAATTATTTTCGCTGTTTTCCAAGCTTGTGGAATCCAGGTTTTTACTAAAGACCAATTCACAATCTGCAATAAGTCCGAGGCAAAGTCTTTCAATAGTATTTTCAGCATGGCAACTGATAGTCTGTCAACACCAGGGGCAGCCAACTACAGGCAGTTGACTACAGACAATAATTCGGATATAGATACCTTAGTGAAGTTTGTACCAAACTGGAAATCTGGTTGAATAAAAGATAGTGCGAGCTTGAAAGGGCGCCGCAAGGCCTTGGGCAATGGATTCCAATTGATCTAACTCTTCGTGTATGGACAAAACCGTGAACTGGGTGGTATGAAAGGAGGGCAAAACTTTTGTAGGGGGCAGAGGACCTGAGAGCCTCTCCTAGAAATTTCTTTAACAATGTAATGTTGACAAATTTACATGATGTACGAGTTGGCCTAATCGTACTACATGCAATTTTGAAAGTGATTGGGTAGTGGTTACTTTACATACCGTAGCCTATTGTAGACCACGATGATACTCCAATACCATTTGTAACTAATGTTGAATCAATAATTGAATGCGAATTTGCTCTCATATAAGTAAAGTCGCGACTATTATAACAATTTACCATTTCTTGACATCCAAGACCAAAGTAACTGCCCTCTATAGTCTGTTCTGAAACCCCATATGACATGATGGAAATCGAAGTCCCCAGCCAAAACTACATTTGAATTATTGCGCAGCAGAGCTTCTAGACCGTCTGTCATACGGACACCTGTTGGAAAGTATATATTTGTAATTAGGACAGGGACACACTGCGGGACAATCAACTCAACGGCAAGTATCTCACAATCAGGCCCAATAAATTCGTGGAGCACTTTATCGCGATGAACCAGATTTGTTGAAATCAACGTTAACAAGTCTCCGCCCCTGCCGTGTGGCGATCAGCTCTAAAAACGCGGTAATTTTTAACTGTGAAAGGACGATTAGGAGTGAGCCATGTTTCTTGAAGTAAGACAATATCAGGCATAAGTTTAAGAATAAGGTGCTGTAGGTCGTTGAAAGATGATAAGATAGAGCGACAATTCCACTGGAGACACAGAAATTCCCGCCATGACTATTGCTTTCAAAATGAGGCAGAAATAGCCCCTTTCAACATATGTGATATCTTTGTAATTCCTTGTGAACCTGTTTTAGATTTGACATACGGGCAATCTAACTTATTAGGAGAGGAGGAAGCACGACGCTTCTGAGATGGGCAAGCCATCTGACTGGCATGCGGTAGATATTTAGATTGGGTCAGTATCATTTGCATCCACAGGCGTGGACGCAGAAGAGGTGGTAGGTTGAATATAATAATAATAATAATAATAATAATAATAATAATAATAATAATAATAATAATAATAATAATAATAATAATAATAATAATAATAATAATAATAATAATAATAATAATAATAATAATAATAATAATAATAATAATAATAATAATCAATCTTTATTTAATGTGCGTAGGAACAACCATGTGGTCTTCGTGCTGCAGCACAATTAAAAAAAAAGAAACAAAAATGAAAATGCACGAACAAGTTTACACAGACAGAAAGAACACAAAAGAAGAAATAAATAACACATGAAATGAAACTGAGACGAAAAGTACCACGGAAAGAAAGCAATCAATGAGTAGCATCACTTATATACACAGTGAGAGAATTGTTGAGCACATCATGAAAGAAAAAAAAAGCGGTAGATAGAGAGAAAAACACAGCAGAAAATAACTGACATTGATTATAGTAATAATGAAATATACATAAAATAAAAAACCATTCCAGGCGCAACAAGTGCATGGTACTTAAAACACAGGCTAGAAATACAGAATAATACAATAAAGAAATAAAATTGAACACGGGACAGTAAAGTTCTAATATAAAGTTTAATGTTGAAATATAAGTTAGAAACGGATAAAAAGCAGTTCAAGATACAGACAGCATTGAACAGGAGAAAAAGCAAAACGTGAAGTAAATACGATATTTTAGGCTAGAAAGTGGGAGTTATATGTGACAAAATATTTAGAATACAGCGCTACGAATATCCAATATAAATGAACAGAGCGAGTTTTGGAAAATGTCAAGGTAATAATAATGATAATCATAATTTATTGTTTTATAGGAAATAGAGCAGGTAGACTGGGTTAGAGCGCCTATAGACGACGATGTATCCTGCGCGGAAATTATTTGTTGCAATACATCGCTTAAAGTATTAATTAAGCTACAAAGTACTCCAACAACAGCCTTCTCTACAGCACTAACAACAGACTTTGTTATACTTGCTTCAACATGGGGAGTTGAGGTGCGGACAATATTTGTGTATGCACTCTGTCTTTTCGCTACTAGGGCATAAGCATCTGCGCGCGAGCACTTGTCGCTTTGAATGATTGTAAGACACTCTGCTCATATTAAAAAAAAAATATTAAAAAAACCAAAATAAAAATTCCAGAGGGCACTTTGGACCACTAAGTGCTGTGAGGTGAAAGCTATTATAGCCCGGTGGATCCTAGCCCTCCACTACGGCACCTTTATATCCCTCTCTTCTTTCACTCGCACCTTCATCCCTCCCTTTACGGCGGGGTACGTGTGTCCGCGGAGAATTGTGACAGATACTGCGCCTTTTCTATCCTGAAAATCAATTTCAAACGCCGCTGATGCCTGCTGTACCAACGCCTCCTAGACATCTGGGTCTTCCTCTGTTTGCTGTGTGGTGCGGCGTTCGAGGAAGCAGCAAATGAAAGGCGCCGCACCCACGCCTGGATCGGACGCCCGGCGGGGTCAGCTTCGTATATGCATGAACGCATGGTGCGTCATGACCTGTCGGGATGGTGCATCGCACGCCCTTTGCACTACCAGCATTTCACTGAACGCATCAAAGTTCACCGGCGTTCTATAATTCTTTTACAGGAAAGGAAAGGGTCAGTATATCTCACTCGCGGAATCCCGCTATCATCCTCACAGTAGAAAAAGGGTATTATGATGATATTTTCACGTATTTTTGAGAGAGTATGGAGTGGTTTATTGCCATCCAAAAATTGGCTACAGAACCTCCCGAATGGCTCCAAGTTGTAGCTGCGGAAGTTTTAATGAGACGAGGCCAGTCTTACACTGGCTGATACCCCGCCGGGGAGGCTCAGTGGTTACGGCGCTCGACTACTGTTCCCAAGGACGCGGGATCGAATCCCGGCCTCGGCGGCAGCTTTTCGATGGAGGCGAAAACCAAGGCGCCCATGTGCTGTGCGATGTCAGTGCACGTTAAAGAACCCCAGGTGGGAGAAATTTCCGGAGTCCTCCACTACGGCGTCTCTCATAGCCTGAGTTGCTTTGGAACGTTAAACCCCACAAACCAAACCAACACTGGCTGATCATGACGTTCATTCATGTACATTACCTTCTGTGTCTTTTTTCATGTTTTGATCGGAGTTTTGTATTATGTCGTGTGCCAAAGCCAGGCAATAAAGAAAAAAAAAAAAAAAACAGGGCGTGGCGCAGTTGGTAAAGCGCTTGGTTGGGGATCCAAGGGATGGAGGTTCGATTCCAGGCGGATACAAGGTTTATTAATTTATTTTAACTCTCGCTCTCGAAAGCGTGACACCTCTGCTAACAACCTTCTGTCGACAACGATGAGGCATTAAAGGCTTTGGCCTTAAAAGGAGAATTCGTAACGCACGCAGCAGGAGAACACTGAGATTTGTATTTACAGATTCTAAAATTCAAAGCATATTAGCAAGGCAGATGTTTTGATTCTATCAAAACGTTTTTAATGGCGTTGAAAACAGACCTGTGGCTGTACCCACGAATGGTGGCACCGAACGATAATAAGATCTTGCTGCTCAAATTAAGTCTCAGCGGTTGCAACAGCTTCTCTAAATACCGTTTTCTCATCATGGTAAAACGGCGGCAAAATATCAAGAAATGATCTATTGTTTCCGGTTCCCCGCAGAATGCGCAGACAGGAGAAAGCGTCAAACCAGACCTGTGCATATAGAAATTTAGGGGCGGAATACAGCAGCGCAGCCTGGTTAGAGAGACTTCAGCTGCCTTGATTGATATGGTTTCCTACTCTAGGAATACTTGAGATGCAGGTAGTCATCTGATGCTAAAATAGATCCAGTCTGTGTGCTTAATAAGGAGCGCCTACGAAATCGCGCTGCTGTTAAGTACGCTGTTGCCGGGAGGATAGGCAAGACGGGGTCAATGAGAGACTCTTTAGCTAGTCTATCAGCAACCTCATTGACTGTTACATTACTGCGACCCGGTGAGAAGAGCAATGAAAGAAAGGTGTTTAATATTGGCGAATCCATATTCGAAGAAAGCGACGAGCACAAGGAATAAGAGTCTGTAATTACAGCCACTGTTGAGTACGGTGGGTCTAGTTTGCGCAGAGCATGCACGTGGCACCGTCAGCAACTCCACCTGGAAAATTGGGTTGAAATCCAGAAGAACAGGAACAGCCTATTCTAGAAGCGGACAGTATATTCCAACGCCTGCCTTTTCATGACATTAAGAGGCATCTGTTGCTATCATTATGCTAATGGGAAGATTTTGTAAATGATATTTTAATATTCCATTTAAAACTCGAGGTGATAATTGTTTTGCGTTATTGCGAAAAATGTCATCATAGACAATTTGAACCGTAGATCCACTGACTTTTATTAGAAGGATGTTAGAAAGGACTACGTTTGAAGGTTGTAACAAATTTTGCACTAGTATTACCTGCGGGGTATGAGACCGAGACCAGTTGACTTCAAAAAAAGGAGGCCGGCCCCCAACAAAACATTTACAGGGAGCGATGGAAATGAGATTCATATATTTTTAGATACGTCTGGACAGGACTTTTTCACCACAACTTCAGTGTCCTCCTCACCGGCCGACAGACCACGGCGATAGCGGTGTTGCTTGAGTCACTGAAAAACCGTAAAAATATTCACGGCCGAATGTAATCGATCCGGATGGGATTTGTATGCTAACGCGACCGCGAAGTTTTCCTTCATCTCGTTTTATAAAATCCAAATATCATATATAATTGCTGTAGTTACGTGACTTCCATATCGCTTAGGAAAATTTCCGTCGAAGTATAAGTGACCTGCTGCTTTCCACGCATATCTAATTCTACTGCGCTTGTAACGAACGAGTAGACACGGATGGCCGGTTCGACTGGAATCAGCTCCGTTGTTATAATATACCGCACCGAATAACTGACACTGGCGACAAAAGGATGTGCTTGCCACTGAAACCACCAACAAAATGCCAGAACAAATAATTCAAATTATATCGGGATATCATGTCTCAAAAGTGCTATTTGAAGTACACAGTAGCCTCCAGAAACAAGCAAGCGTCCAACGATTGACGTGTTACTGCGGCACCGGCTGTCGTGGGGCCCGTACTTACTCGCGTATCTGCAAGGGGGCGAATAGCGATGTTGACTCATGGTCCTGCCTCGAGCGGAGTACTCAGAAAATTTGGCATCTGCTATCTATATACTGCCATCAGGTGCCACTTAGCGACAGCTTTTGAATTACTATTATAGTAGGTTCAATTACAACGGTATCTTGGTTTTTAGTTCAGTTAATAAATATTTTGTTAAAGAAACTGCCAAATTACCAGAAATCTTCAGATATTATGATTGGAACGAGACGATCATTCCCTGGAGAAATAAAACCAGACATTTTAAGGCTTATATCTGCTGCGGAAATGTTCGCACGAACTGACAGTTAAGAAAAGAAGCCTGTCTCCACCAGGAATCGGACCACTATCCCTCCAATCCCCAGCCGAGAGCGCGAACCACCAGGTCATAGGCCACTACGGGCTTTCTTTTTTCTTTATTGCGTGGGAAAACTTCCGACGAAACGGAAGCTAATCGTAATTCTTCTTGTCTTTAGCGTGAGGATAATGGTAGCGATTACAACGACAATACAGTCTATGACAGTGACAATAAATATAGTAGTGATGACAATGCCTGTCCATTTGTTTGATAATGATGATAGTAGTGATAATTATGACAATGTTAGCAGGGGTGACAATGACTATGCATTAAGTTAAAACAGTCCTGTAAAGTGGCTTTCGTCATTTCTGCTTTTGAGCAGATTTAAACGCAGTCACGTAATATTTCCCAGTTAAAAAAAGCTTGTCATTTTAATATCCGGACTGAAAATACTTACATCTAGATAAGGTGACCCTCGGGAATGAAATGTCTGCACCATCGAAGCAGCTCACCACGTGACCGGGCACACGCATACCGGTTCTCCCAACTAAATGTAACGAAGCTTTTAAAAACGGCGGAGTAGTCTAGCCCAATGCAACCAAATAAAGGCTGTTGAGAGTAACTGGCCTGTACTGTATTTTCCTCCTGTACTGTTAAATAATTAGTAAAGATCAATAGTTATAGTTTGCAGGGACAAGGGCATCAAGGATAAAGATTCTACAGGAAGTGGGACTAACCGCAACAAGGGAAGAGGACTTCTCCAACTGGCTCACCGACAACAATAAGAGAAGGAGCTTTCTCCGGTTCCTTACGAACAATAATTTACCCGGGTTTTTATAATATGCCTTACGGAAAGCTTGCGTATAAAAAAAAAAAAGTTATATTTTATTTATTCATACAGTTACTGAGTGGTCGTAAAAGGAACATATCACGTGACCAGTTCCTGGTGCATCTCCCTCTCCCAATGCACAAACAAAGCCCCATCGGGGAGGGCGCTCCAGAGAAAAATGTATTTTTCGTTTCTCTGAGACTAGCACTGTAACGCGGGAGCATTTTAATATGGGCCCAATCTTTTAAGGTCAATAAAAAAAAAACAGAGAAAATGAACGACTTTGCTTAAACTATGCTTTGGTCTACACTATCTGCAAACTTTAAATCGACACTGTGTTCCTGAAGCTAGTAGTTAAATTTTAACTAATCAGTCTTTACGAATGATTAAACTTTAGAGAAAGTAGAATACACTGCGAAATAGGCTAGGCGATTCTTAATAACCCTAGGTCACTCCGTCGTTTTTAATAGCTTTGTTACATCCAGGTGGGGCTCCTTGTATATTCTTTTCATTTCGGCGAATCCCTCCATTAACTTTTAAAGATATACTTTTCGACGTAATCCGATGGCGTTTGCGGTACAACTACGCCAGCATTGTCGAACATCAATTAACACCGGATAGATGTTAGCTACATACCAACGTTTCTTGCAGGTTAACTTTAACTATTACACATACGCGCCCAGTTGGTATTAAAAATTTTGGTCATTAATAACGGCGAAATCAGCTTTTAGAATTTTGAAACCGATTACCGTTCACGGACCCGCCCAACCGATTTGAACCATTTCTGGCGCGATTCGAAAATCACTCACCTGCTGAGCGCGCTCGGAAATTTCTATCAAAACGCGCCTGGGTGAGGCGCACGTTCTACACGGGAACGTCTACGAGCAGCGCGGCAAGGAGCGAAAAGAAAAAAGAAGCTTCTTTTTGGTTCTTTTTAGATGACTGGCTCTAACATTTGGTATATATAAACCAGCTGCTGTTTTAAGTATGTAGCTTGTGTTTTCAAATGTTCTTGTTAAATTTTATATTTATTGGCGATCTGTTCAGCTCGGTGATTTACGTAATCTAAACGAAAACTGCCGCTATTGAAAGCAGCCTCATCCATCGGTCGGCGAGTGGAACGGTGGAATAGATACCGCTTTTATAATATAGCGGCGCATCACTGCACTCGTACGCATGCATGGATATCAAAGCTTAAGAGCTCGCATATATTACCATATACGTGTAATGCAACGGCCCAGAAGTCGTGCGCCAAAATTACGATCGCACTGTTCAACGACAGATAGCGTTCTTTCGGCCGGGATCGTTTCCGGTTTGACTTTTGCCGCCGCGCGCATTAGCTACAGCCTTCAGTATCGTTATATATACGAAACAGTGCATCAACTGAGAAAAAGAAAAACTTTCTCAAAAATAATTTACGGTAATCCGCATGCGTTGCGGGATTGAATACTTTGAACGCTGGGTCTTCCGTCTACCCTCCCGCTATGAAAGAAGGGGGGAGGGGCGCTCGAAGGGAGCGCTCTTAAAAGGACCCTAAGCACAGCTCTATCACAATTATTATGTCAGCAAATTGAACAGTTCGGCACGTCGTGACTTCTATTGTCGCTTGCCCGGTAGCAAAAGACGCATTTATTGCAGAGGTATTTCGACTCGAAGGTCAAGTGGACTTTTTCAGGCCGCTGTGATTCAAAATGTTTTCCTCGTGCATATATCTAGATGGGTAAAATGACGCAAACAATGACGTAAACGCCGACTCCATCGTTGATGGCGCAAGGGTGAGCACTGCGCTCTATCGGCAGCCAAACTAAAGACATTCAGAACTTCAAGCAGAAGTCGAAAACCATGGATAAGCAAGGAATCTCTAAAGCTTATAAAAAAACGAGACCAGTTGTATAATACATTTATACGCAGTAAACTCCAGAAGCACTAAAGACATACAAAACCTACAGAAATATCGTCAATAAACACCTTCGTGCTGCAAAAACATAGTATTATGCTAACATATTCAACTCAACAGAAGAGCTCACAGAGAATAAATTTGGAAAGCACTTAAACCTCTAATTGAAACTCAATCAGAAACAGTTACTAAAATTATGCAAGCCGGAATAGAGTTACAAAGGGCTGAACTAGCTAATGCCTTTAATAGATTTTTTCTGTCGCTTAGTGCCGTTACAGACAACATTCCTGATTTAACTTTTGTGAACGTTCGAAATGAAAAAACGTTTTTTTTTTCTTTTTTTTTTTTTTACATCCAGGGACGGAAAGTGAAGTGACTGCAAGTCGAAAACCATGGATAAGCAAGGAATCTCTAAAGCTTATAAAAAAACGAGACCAGTTGTATAATACATTTATACGCAGTAAACTCCAGAAGCACTAAAGACATACAAAACCTACAGAAATATCGTCAATAAACACCTTCGTGCTGCAAAAACATAGTATTATGCTAACATATTCAACTCAACAGAAGAGCTCACAGAGAATAAATTTGGAAAGCACTTAAACCTCTAATTGAAACTCAATCAGAAACAGTTACTAAAATTATGCAAGCCGGAATAGAGTTACAAAGGGCTGAACTAGCTAATGCCTTCAATAGATTTTTTCTGTCGCTTAGTGCCGTTACAGACAACATTCCTGATTTAACTTTTGTGAACGTTCGAAATAAAAAAACGTTTTTTTTTTCTTTTTTTTTTTTACATCCAGGGACGGAAAGTGAAGTGACTGCAATGTTTTTGACGATTAATAACAGCAAAGCATCTGATGCCGGAGATATCCAGATAGTCCCAGTAAAATACGTAATTAATCTGATAGCTCCTTGCCTTACCCATATTTTCAACCTATCTGTGTCAACAGAAATTTTCCCGTGTAGTACGCAGATGATAAAGGTTACAGTTATATTCAAGAAAGGTGATAGAAATAATATATCAAATTATCGTCCTATATCGGCTCTGCCGATTTTTTCAAAAGGCCTGGAAAAAATAATTCTAAAACGTCAATCCTCATTTGCTGACAGTAATAACTTCATATCTTCAGCCCAATATGGTTTTCGTAAGAATAGGTTGACAGAGTTAGTGCTCCTAGCTCAAAAAGAATTCATTATAGAGAATTTTGAACGGTAAAACAGGGTTCTTGGACTTTTTTTAGAGGTCTCGAAAGCCTTTTATCTTATTAATCACAAGATGCTCATTAAAAAACTTCATTATTATGGCATTAGAAGGGCAACACAAAAATTAATTGCATCCCATTTGCAACATAGATCTCAATTTGAAATGATTGGAGGACAGAAGTCTTCAGTAATGTCAATTAAAACAGGAGTCCCGCAAGGTAGCATTTTAGGTTCTTTTTTATTTATCCTATACATAAATGAGATAGCCCGTCTTCATGAAACTGCCCATTACGTAATCTACGCAGATGATAAAAGTTTAGTTTTTGCAAACAACACATGCGAAGGTCTAGCTTATCAAGCGGGTGTGGCGCTCTACAAAATAGACGCATGGGCTTAAAGTAATTGTTTAAAACTTAATCTTGATAAAACTAAAGCCGCCCTATTACACCCCTGTTGCAGGCATATTCAATTGACGCAAATTGTGTTGAACAACGCCAAAATTGAAGTAGCAAAAACATTCAAATCCTTGAGCGTATATTTCTCTGAAAATATGACATGGGATGAACACGTGAAAAACATGGTTATTAAACTTTCCAGGACTATTGGCATCATACGCAGCCACTGCGATTATCTCCCCACCTCAATGAACTTACTTTTATACAATTACTTTTTTTCTTCTCTATTAAACTATGCATTTCTAGTATGGTCCACCACAACAGCAGCAAACATTACCAAGCTCTCAGTATTGCAGAAACGAGTCCTGCGCCTGACATGTAAATATCCATATCGATCACACACTGCTGGCTTTTTTATAAACCACCACATAATTCCTGTCATGCAACTGTACATTTATAAACTGTCAACTATACAAACTATAATCAGTTAAAAGTAAATATGTTTTGACTAATTTAGCAGGAAAACTCAACCTCTTAAGACGTAAATTATTTATCGCCACGGAAGGTTACCAAATGTCGAACTAACTACGGAAAACAGATGCTGAAATATTCATTGCCGACAATTTTAAACCAGATGCTCACGGAGAAAAATATTGACATAGCCAGAATATCGTTAAAGCATTTGCGCGAAGTGTTTGAGTTATAATTAACTCTCTTTTTCTAACCTATGTCGTTCTTCTTTTTTTATTTTCTCTCGAGTGTGATGTAGTTTAGCCAACATGTGTGTTGATACGTATGTGTATTGCCTTTATTGCATGCTGTTGTGTTGCCCTGTGTGCGAGGGGGTCAGGGTTCCTCAAACTGTGCTTACAGCTTTTTACATGGCCTCTTAGCAACAATATTTTTTTTGCGAAATAAATAAATTTCAAATTCAAATTCAAAATTTCAAAAATTTTAAATAACAGCTACCAAAGCTACCTGCACTTCAGCGACCTCGGCACTCACGATGCTTTTTAAAGATAAGGCGGCTCAACTTGCAGGATATCAAGAATGTCCGAGCAGCGCCATGAGACGACAGTGTCGGCAGCAAACGAAGGTACTGAACGGGTGCGGCCGCTGACATCCCCGAGCCACCGTCACGCACGACGAGTAAATACTGTACGGGAGTTTTTTATTAGCATCAAAGAGCAAACCGTGCATCTTTGCAGAAAATTAAAAAAGAGGTACACAGGGCCTGTTTTGCGCATTCTTTCCGTTTTTTTTTCTGTTGTGTTTTTTTATATGGATCAACCAAAAGGCTCTTCTTCCACCGTTTCCTTAAATGTTTAGACCCTAAGTGGCCATGAACGGATGCGCTAGGTAGTTCTGCGTGTTTGTACTGAGATGACGACAGAACCACGAACATTCGCAAATGCAAACAGTCAAACTCCGAAGCTTGTTATAGATGCGGAACATCGTTGACCTCACCCAACAGCCTGCCAAAAAACCAGCACGCCTGGCGAAGTAGTGTTTTGAACACCTAAAGATGTCTGTAGAAAAAGCGTAGCTGCACTACACAAGTAACAATAAAACAGTAATGTATATACCTGTTTCGTGCATATAAACGCGCGTATAAATATCATGCTGAAAAAAAAAAAAGCATCCGAATGGTCGGCACCACGCAATGGTCAAGGCGCTGTGATGACCCTATGGACCGTGGTTCTAATCCTGCTTGGTGCAGAAGTTTTAAGTATCCATGTCATTTCTATTCTCATGACTCTTTTTTCAGCCTTTCTTTTCTCTCTAAGCAACCAAAGAGGGCGAGCAATACAGAATCAACCTACATGACAGCAGCCGTTTTCCTGCAGGTTCAGCTTGCACAATAAACTGATGTAAACAACTCTTATAAATTTCATACCCCATTTTGCAATAGGGAAGCGCTTGCCAAGGAATAAACTTCGTTCGGGGAGAGCTTCCTTCATTCGCGTTCGGCGCTTCTAAACTTAGGCACTTCAAAAACTAAACCACGTGAGCATGCAAAGTGCATAGCTGTGATTGCTAAGAGCCGAAACTTGCCGTCTGTGGCGCCGCCAAGCGCAGGTTTGTTTCTGGCTCCCAACATTTAGGCTTTCTTTTGCCACCTTTGTGCGATAAAAGTTAGCATACACTTCCGGAACAAAATCTTACTTAACAAATGGGTAACAGTAATGCACAGCAAACAGCGTCCGTGTTCCATTCTGCGCCATGTGACTTGTAGTTGCTTGAATGGGCTGTGGCGGCTATTCCTGTATTTATGTTCTTTTTCCTATCTATCTTATATTAATTTTATTTTTAGTAAGAGCTGTGTTTCTGTGATTCAAACTAATTTTCGATCGATAAACGCCAACTTCATTCTTCTCTTTAGTGACCTTTTGAAAAGCTGCCGGTCGACTTCCTTGGCTATCCCATTTTCCTCCACGAAATATATGCGAGACATTTATTGTTTCTGGTGGTTTCTCTCATTGTCTACAAGTTGCATCATTGATGCCGATCCCTTTTCACTGGTCGTGAATCTTCGATGTATAGCTGAAGTGTTAGCCTCAGGTGAATAGCCGCAATTACTGCTCTTAAAGCTGACACCTGGTGAGTAATTAGAACGCTTGGAGATGAAGACAGCATCTATAGAGGTCGGCCCATGGCTTTTACATAATTTCTCGACACTTGAATAAAGAGAGGGTTCATAGGAGTATGCGCATAAGACGAGAAAGTTTTACCAATTTTTTCCGCTCTTTCATCGCATGCCGGTCAGAAATTGAACTATATGAATTATGCCAATTGCTTATTAAAATGACCAAACGCAGCAAAAACGAAGATCAACAGTGTAATCTGCAGAGGACGTTTCTCCTCCCGCGCTCAACACATTTTTGCAGTAGCCACTGCGTGGCAGAGATACATTTGAAATCATTGCAATGCCGGAGGCTGCGCAATGCATGAGTTAATTATTAATTGAAAGTATAGTGGCAGATTTCAACACAAGTGCAAAAAATGTGCTCTATCGGCAAGTTTTCTTGCTCATCGGAACAAGAATGTATGGGTTGAGTGTTATACGTACCGTTTTTCTGCGCTTATTACGTAAATCTTGTTTAGAACGAAAGCTAGGAATTCTCTTAGGCGTATTAAGGCTGCAATCAAAAGTAAAACGCAATGTGATTTCAGCCATTTTAAGTTTCATCCTTACACTCGAGCTGGCAAATATCTCGTCTTATTGCTTTTTCTATCGCGGTTAGTGAGGGACGGATACGGTGGCATTCCTTAGATTCTCCGCTTGGAAACCAAGCTAGTAATGACAATGTTGGGAATTTCTTCTCGGGAAAGAAGTATAAGAATCAATTTTTGAAGAATCCATATAATGAAAAGCGAAGGGTAGAGGTCACAGACACAGCGGCCTAAATGAAATTGCCTCGGTCGATGCATAGCAGCCATTTGCTTTTCTTTCGATCTGCTTTCAGCGTCGTTTTTGCGAAAAAGAGTGTCATCGGAGTAACTGCATTCGTTCATTCAAATGCGGCTGCACATATTGCTATCAGTGCAACGGAAGCGAGCACAAAGATGCAAGGAGAGTTGTAATCGAGTCATACGGTAGTGCCAAGCCGCTGTGACAGGGAAAAAGGCTGATTTATCGGGTGTCTTTCCTCGTGCTGCGATTTATTTCGCCTGTGCTCTGCACAGAGGCTGAACTGTCGCTGCCTGCTTAACTCTTTTGCTGCTAGCCAAGCAGAGAAAATTAGGTTTTAAAGTTAAGCCTTTTCCTCCACAAATGTCTCATGATGCACTGAAGGTAATTTTGTCGTGAGGAATTCAAGGCCCTCTCTTGGTCATTTGAGCAGCTGATGTTTTCTTACGAGCGAAATTGACACGTTCTTTCTTTTTTATTAGTGATTGGACGCAGCTATACAAAATCCATCTTCTAAAGAGATGTTGCACAGCAGGTTATATGTGCGATAACACCGCGCGGAAGAGTTCAGCACGGCGTAGAAACGTGTTCACTTAACAATTAGACTAATGAACGCTCGGTTCCCGAAACGCACTCCGAATAATCTGAGCCGGTCGTTAACAGCTACCAAACGATAGGAGCGAAGAATGTCACAGAGTTAATGAAACGAACGGACGAGCCACTAATAAACATTCACAGTGATATATCAAGCCTCAGTGTGGCAACGGACGCTACGTAAGTCGCCAGAAGAGTTGCACATTTCGTCAAGCAAGGGTCCTTAGCCCTTATTTTATTTAACGGCCCAGATTTGTTTCATGCGTCCTCATTGCTCTATTTGTTTTACCGCAGATGCACAATTACGGAGCACTGTTTTTATTTTACGCTAAGTACACCAGATAAGCGATCCATTCAGCGCTGATTTGCTGGGCAGGTTGCAAATGACAATTCCGAGAAGTGTTAGTCTGCACAGCACCTACGAAGGCTTTCACCGTACTACCATTACATATTGCAGGTATACTGTTTAGCTTCACGGGGAGTCGCGTGCATTAAGACCTATAAAGGATGAAAGGAACCGCAGTAGCTTGGTGTTTGTTACAGGGCGATAGTATGTGAGCTTGTTATTAGCGTTGGTTAAAATTCAATCGACAAGGTGTGCGACCCTTGGGTCGCTTCTTTGTCAATCCGAGGTCGGTGCGTCACGGCTAATTTCCCTACGGTAAAACTTCTCTACCGGGACCTTCAGGAAAAGGAAGGTTATAGAGGCTGAGGATTGGGGCTTGTGCTGGAAATGTTTTATTTACATCTTTGCTGAATGATAAATATGAACTAAGTTAGCGGACATCGACTGGCCATTATTAAGCGAATCACGATATCTACAGATGGGGATTTTCGCTATTTCCCAATCATCCGTCGCTTCAATGCTGTTGCCGTGTTGCTCACCGCCCACTGCAGGAGGTAGGATAACAGGCAGTCTGTAGGGTAGAAAAAGGGTCTCCTTTTGGCATACCCCTACATCTATGGTATATCCGCTTCCCTCGAAGACCGGTCACCTGCCTTGAGAGAGGTGGGTCTTTACTACACTGTCGCCCACAGCCCTTAAGGTATTAAAAGAATGTCTACTACTGCTTGGAGGTTGCGTACTGTGACCAAAGGAAGGATTTTCAGGTGCGGTATCATATGCCTGTAGTCGCACGTGCCGGTGGCGACTCCACCGACAATGGTTCCCTGGTGGACCGACTAGTCTTACGCATTGAAGTAAAATGCTTCGGGATGGCACGCCACAATTAGCAGTCAGCGAATAGAGACAAGGCACATTCTTACACGTGAAAGGTGTTCGCGGAATGCGATCGCTCACGGGCCGAAAAGAGCGCCGGCGGCCAACCGCCTCTTTGTTGGAGTTGATATCTAGAGGAGCTCCCTCGTGGTCTTAATGTAATCACCTACACAAAAAAAATGCAGTCACCATATGGTACTCTCCCACTGCTAGTGAGGGCCGCCTGCAATAGGTTACCGGGATTAAAGAAGAAGCGGGTGGATTGTCAGTTGCCTCCACCTGGAGTAAAGCGGCCGTAGCACAAGCCTGTGTGTCATTAGTGAGACTATTTCACAGCAATGGTCCGGCATTCCCTGAAGAAAGTGGGACTTGACACTCAGAGGTTTGAGTTTAATTTCTCACTGCACTAGGACACAATGGGCCATCATTGTCTAGTGGGTCAGCTTCCGGTGAAATCATTTTCCACAGAGCGGTGCGGTCGGATAGAGACTGGCTCTTCGTGAGCAAAACAAAAAGGAAATGATGTGACAAAACTTCATTTTTCTGACAAAGTAAGTTCAGGAAATCCATTGAGAGTCCCGTAGTGGGGGGTCTAGATTAATTTCGGCCACCTGCAGTTTGCTCATTTGCAGCGCTACCTAGTATAGCGCATGAACGTTGTTGCCCTCCGGATGCAATGGAAAGGGACCGACGAGCCTTGGATTCCGCTCCACACGCATGGTGCTTAATCGAAGAAAGCTTTAGACACTGGGCCACCCGGCGAAGGTGTGTGTCTTTCAAAATCAGACGCTACATTTTTCGCCTGGAGCTGTCTGTCCTATAAATATTTATGTAAGTCGTCCTCATATTATAGCGCCGTCCTGCAGAAAATTCGACGATTTTGACGTTTTCGGTCTGTGCGCAAAACTTCAGAAGCGCGGCTCTGGCTTTTTGGTAAATGGCAGGTGACCAGGCCACGCACTGATTTTTCGACGGGTGAAGTGTCGACGAGGACACATGACAAGGCGGGAGCTGCCTACTAGGGCTTCTTCTTTGAGATAGGAGAGTGACAGGAGGGTCTAACCCACCGGGATCCTTGGATCACAAGTAAGGCAGGTAACTACTAGACTACTTAGGCTTCGTTAAAGCAGGGCTCTAGATCGATACCGAATGGCCTCCCCACAATATGCTTGCTTACCGCCGCATCCTAATGAGCATGAATGAAATAATGGAGGCACAAATTGAGGGTTTAGTTATTAATCGAGAAGCAGACAAAGTGTACGCGAATGATCCGCAAAGGGAGCCATTAATGTTAATGCTCTATACCCTTAAAGGCAGAGCTTGCGTGTCCGGCCAATTTCTGGCCACGCTGTGATCATAACAGTACGCCGAAAGTGAGCTGCAAGCCACCTTGTTTGGTTAAACAATCCAACAAAAACCGAGAAAAATATTAGTTGCATGTAGCTGGAGAACTGAAAAACAAAATAAAAACAAAACAAAAAGGAGGAAGCCCATTTCTGCACTTATGAGGTCTTCGAAAGGTTTTAAGCTAAGTCAAGAAGAGCTGTTCAATAAACGACGGTGCAATTTTGGCATCCTTGCACGTTGGTCTGAGTTCGTTAGATATTTTTGGAGTTCAGTTTATGTGCATTTGATAGGTTAGGTAAAATCGGTACTGTGTTTTGATGTGACAAGATGCGAAATGGCAACGCTCTGCAGAACTGAAGAAGTCGTTATAGTGTGTTTTTGCCAAGCATACGATTTTGTCGCTTTGTCTGGGATTGTCAAAGCAGAAAAAACAACAACCGAAGACTGCAGGTAAGCGCAATGACTACAGCTGCTGCTCATATATTTCATCTAGATAAGGACATGACATTTGTATAAGTGAACTAAAGTGATCAAGATATGCAATGCTACGCTGTTTGGTGCTGCCTGTGAATATCTGTCGCCTGTCCAAAATTCAATAAAGAAGAGCAAGGCTTTCCAAGCATAGCACAGCACTGTCGGCAGCCTCCCACAGCAGAAAACTTGCTTTGCTAAGGGTGCCAAGAGGTATATGCCCCAAGACGAGGAAAGAAGATTTGATGAGAAAAATATGAGCGAAACGATCCCCATCAGCACTAAGTAAACCTTCCTGGAGCCAACTGCTGTACGTAGCATAGTGCCCCGTGAGCAGCGGGCACTCGAAGGAAAGAGTGCACGCCTCATTCTGCATACAGAGCATCACATAGGTTACTGTAAAACAGGACAGGGACAAGACTCCTACTGCTGATACAATACTGGAACTATTAAATGTTGCCGTTTTTTTTTTTGGATTTACTTACTTTTCCTCGAGTGCGCAGCTGCATTTTGTCACACGCACTTCGGCCAGGTGAGACATCAGTTACATTTAAATGTCACCAGATACTTTTTTGCTCAGGTAAGCCTATTTGCGCACCGTAGTGCTAGTTAGGAACGTAAGGAAAGCTCCTGTATTGCCTTTTTTTTTTCTTTAGAGTTCTGACGAGCTAAGAACAGCACTAATGGGCATAATTATATTTTATTTTGCTCTGTCTTCCCATGATGCCCATTATGACTGAAGGCAGGCAATGCAGATTCCGCCTATCGCACTATGGAAGAGGTAACTAGGCTTTCTCACACCTCTCACACCATTGTACAATATTCCGTGCTGAACGAGAGAATATTTTGCACTCTTTTCAACAGTCATCTCGAAAGTGGGGCCGCAGTTTGAAGTGACTTTTTTTTCTTCGCTTGTTTTTTTAGTCTGTTTGCCGTCGGCCAGCACATAGCAGAGGCAGCAACACAGGGTGTTTGCGAGCTAGTAACCTGTAATAGCCCCCCCCTTTTTTTTGGCGGCCTGCAAGCAAGGAGGATTGTGGCACAAAACGCTGAAAAGTAGAGCCCTCCAACTCCTCTTCTCATTGTTTTTAAACGGCTTGGTGCATTGGGATTGCTAATGATCGGTGTGCCCCTTGTGTGCCAGGCAGTCCTAAATGCATGCGACACACAGCGTGCAGGGTATACTGTCTATAGGCGCGCTGTATCTGGCCTTTTTGGTATTACGCGGGATTTAGGTGACCTCAGCGGTGTGGTTTTGATTAAGAACTGTCAGACTGCAGTGAATTATCTTTTATGTTGCGCATGTTGCGCACCTGATGTTGAGTCAGAATGTCTCAACATCAGGTGCGCGACATGAATGTGTGTTCTTGCCCTTCTATGGTGCCGTCGTCTACAGGAGCATTGGAGCAGTCTCGTTGGCCCAGATTGCCCATACCTTTCGTAGTGCTGTAAAATGTTCGTCAATCGAAATATAGTTGTCTTCGGAAATACTCGCTGCGACCAATGGCTTTTCGTGTATCGTAACTCTGCGCAAGTGTCCGGCATAGAGGCATATATCGTACAATTTCTGATTTGTAGTCAAAGCGCTACACCACGAGGTCTAACCTGCTCGCCATTCTCTGAGTCGTCGACCTGCCCGTCTTTAAAAAACCAAAACCATTAGAACGGAGAAAATGCGAACCCAGGAATTTCTCATGGGAAGCGAGTTCAGAACTTTGTGGCTATCACTGTAGTGGATCACCCCGGCGTGGTGTATTGCCAATTTCACGTGACGTGCACTGCACGTTGTCGCCTCCATCAACTTCCATTCGTGCGCAATAGGATCAGAACACACCACTATCACACTGTCCTCTTAAGTTAAAGCTGAGAGACAGTTTGAGTAATCAACTCGACCATATCACGTCCGAAATTCTGGTGGCGCACCCCTGAAACGACTTTGCGAACTCGAAAATTGAGTTGACCCACATAAAAACAAGCTTGACCCACTATCAAAATTTGGGTGGCCCAGCCTTGAATTAGGTAGGAAAGACTTTAAGTGGGGATGGACAGCCGAGATTTGGACGCTCGATACTACGTTGAATTGCGGAGTCAAACCTTCTCTCATTTTCCTTTTTACAAAAACGCTCTTCTATCGTGATACGTTGGTCATCTTCATTAAATCTGCTATGAGCACTACATGCGTAGCTACAAAAGTGGATGCACTGGCAGGAAATAGTATAGGCAGCTATAGCAGTACATAAACTGCAAATGCCTCCAAAGGTGGGCGGGAGACACCTTCGAAGAAGCCCGCAATACAATGGTGGCGATCAGTTGTTATGACGTTGTAGTTTATTTATGATCAATCCTGTCACATTCCGGCTTATTCGGCGGTTAATCACCCGCCACACTAACGTGACAGGTGATTAAACGCGGCGTCATGAAAATCGGTCGACTTCATAGGCTAGAGGACCTCCTGTGGGAGCTGTTTGCCGCTCCGTTCTTGAGTTTCACACGACTGTAAAGGGTTCGTTCTTAGTCTTATCCCGGCTCCATGCTGGGACTCGCAATAAACCGAGCGAAAAGAAAATATTTCACTGGATTACCAGAGAGGTAAAGGAGGCTCTCGCAAGAAGGAGAGGACAAATGAAATTTTCGCCGAATAGCACTGTTATTTTAATTTTTGTTGCCTGCAAGGAAAGCCGGACACTTATTCCCCTGGTGGGCATCTCCCACGATGCCCTACAAGCGACCGCGATCCCCACCGCCAAGTATATAGTCACGCGTCCTCGGGAACGGTAGCCAGATGGCGGTCAGTGATTTCCCAGGTGAACCGCTTGCACGCGGATGCCTCGCTAGTCTTTGGGAGCTCGTGACGATACCGACTGGACAAGGCTTCTTCTAAATTCCTGCTAGCTGGGCTCATTTGAATTACAGCGAAATGAAAGCGCACTTGATTTGCTCCAATTAGGGTCCACTCAGAGAAGCGCCTGCCTGGCGCGCTGCTCTATAGCGATAGCAGTCGCATGCTGACGCCTTATCTGCGAATTATGCACAGAGGGCGTGTTTTATGCGGCACGCGGAAAGGCATGTTGAGAGAGCTGTTGTTTATTAAATATTGCACCATCGACCAAAGATATGTCATTTCGAGAAACCCCTGAATGAAGCACAAATACTAACGACGTGCGGTACCATGATGATTCACCTGTTTGTCAAGGCCATCAGGCGACCCGTGGATAGCTTCTCTTATGGGGAACATAGCGGCGTGCCACTACCGTAGAATAATAAAAGAAGCGTAGACGGCTCTAGATTAGAGACAAAACAAAGTTACCATTAAGCGAGCATAGAGAAAGATAACGGCTGAGTTGCAAGACAGGTCGCGCTTGTATGCTTAGGGTGTGTGCATTTTCCTGTAGCTGCCTTCATGAAGAAAGCACAGCAAGATAAATAAGCACTGTTGAGTCGTTCTTGATCATTTACTGAACCAGAAAAAAGCACGGAGTATGGGGAGCCTCCATGTTATGTAGTGCACTTGTTGAAAAGGCTGCAGTAAAGCCGACCAATAGTGAATGAACCACCGGCTGCCAGTCCCTAAGGCGTCAGCCTAATTAATCGCCTCTCCAAGCCGTGCTCCTCACTAATGTCGTTTTATGTTTTCAAGCAGGAAATTTTACGATTGAACAGAGCCTTTGTTTCGATGAGTATCTCCTTCAGTCTCTCGAAACAGCGAAAATTATTGGAGGCCTTCCTTTCATTCAGTTACAGCTTTACGCTCTTTCATCGATTTGGAGCGTTTTTCAGTATCAGAGCACTTGGACCATTGACTTAATTGAGGCAGCGTTCGTGTCTCTGAATTCATCAGCAAGAATGCTTTAACAGTGCTTAAAGTGCCCAGCCGCCATTATTTTCTCCCTTTTATACCCATTGCGAAAAGCAGCACTGTGAAGGAGCAGGACTGAACGATAAAAGAGTAAGCAAGAACAAAACGACGCCTCAGGCCCTCCGACGCAACGAATTTCTCGCGCACGCAGCCCGTTCGCGCGCAAGATGCTGTCATGAACTGCTCTCAAGTGACAAATGGAAGACTCTCAGCGAGCTCGCAGTGGAGCACTCGATATATAACGGGACGCGTCCGTCTTTTCCGAAGCGCCTGCGGACGGCTGCATCGGAGCGCTAGGGAAAAGCCTTCGGAGAGCTTCGACTAACGGTGCTTACGCTCCGATCAAGCTCCCCCGCGTGTGTCTTTCTGCTTGTCTCCTATGCGTGTCCTGTCAGCGTGGAAAGTAAACGAATTCGGGGACGAGGCAGAGCCGCGATGAACTGGTGACCTGGGTGGAACGGCGTTTGCACAGACGCTGCCCCCAACCGCCCTCCTTCCAACCCTCTAGCACTCTCCGATTAAATCAATCGCACTTTCGCGTAGACCTTTTTCGGATGTTTGTCAGAAACGGCGGAATCACTAAATAGGTCGGTGCTCAGGCAGCCAATTAGTCAGGGGTAGTTTCTCTCTTCGAGTATATAGTCCGATTTCGCAAGGATATCACGCCCGTCCATTGGAGTGTCCAGCAGCGTTTCTTTCGGTTCATTGCTGAAAATGAAATAAAGTAGCATTTATGGTACTGTGCACACTTCAATTCAAACGCTGGCAAAAGGACACCGCGTGATTAAAACTCCTGCGTCAGGTCCTTCTTCAAAGTATTTTCTCTTAAATTATAGGCTGTTAATGATATAACAATACATTGTTCACATTTAAGCGACGACTGTACAGACCAGTTCAGACCAGTTATACGAGCTTTCAGAGAGGCAGGTTATATTATACGGCCTCCTTATGCTGCTCAAAATTTTTGGACACTGGATTTACACAGATGCTGCTGTATTTACACGATGGCACCCTGTCGACAAATGACCAACGCATTTCCCCTTGACACATTTGCACGCATTTGTAGCCACAACTATTGAAATTGTCACCAATGCCAATCCGGCAAAAGACGAATAGTGGTACAGTGCGAATTTATAGCTGCTGCTCTTTAGCCAAGAGATACTTTTTATGATGTTGGAATGTTGGCTTCATATCAACCTGAGGACTGGGAACAATATTGAAGAGGACGAAAATTCTTTCAATACATGTTTTGCTGCTTTAGGAAAGCTTCACAGTGAGTGCGGGATATAATATATGCAAATAGATTTGTTAACGAAATCGCTGGAGCAGGTACTCTACTCATTCGGTGCCGTCGTTTGAGTTATTTTTGTGGGTATGTTTTCAGCATCGCGTTCATACTGAGCTCAGCCTTTCAGTGGGGACATCATCGGCAAGATCTTTTGTCGCCAGATTTATTCTCTTCACGAGCAGTTGTGGAGATGGAATTCTAGGAGACGCGATATGGATGTTTTAGCAGGGGGGGGGGGGGGGGGGGGGGCACAGTTTACGCCAATGCAAGCTGATCCACTAAACCTCACATTATCAAGATCTCTTACCACCCCACTTCATTTTGACGTCTTGACATTTTGCGTCAAGGTCTACAGTTTCGAACTGTGCAAACTAATACGAACGCACGCCACGGTCGGACATCTGTCTCTACTAGGAATAAGCAGACATGAAGCCACGACAGATTGCAGAGGACAAGGTCGGTTTCTGCAATCGAACGCTGCGGAAGGCGTTGACAATAAGTACACGACGATTCGGGCATCTATGAGAAACAAAAGAAAGCAGGGGGCGAGCGCTGGCGAGAGAAACAAGTGAAAGACAGTTGCTAGCATCAGAGTCCTCTAGTGCGTTATCTGGCCGACCGCTTCCGCGCTCGCCTGTTGCCGGCTGTCGTAGAACACCAATCATGGCTGCGCAACATCACTTGTGGGGAGCTTGGCGATGTATGTACGGGCGTGCGCCAGCGCACAAGTGCGCCGCGCGTTCCAGCAGCGCGCCGCTTGGGCTTGGCTTCGACCACGCGCCCTGCAATCGGGGCATCCGTAGGGCACAATCGTGGCGTCGCAAAACGGCGAGAAAGAGGAGGGGGAGAGGTGGTGGAAGGACCTTAATTATGACCCGTGCGCCCCACTGGCGCTGTCAGTCGACGTGGGGACACATAAATTTCGCCCGGCGCTGTTTCGAGAAAGCGTGGGGGGGAAATACAATCGTCCTAAGTGCGGTTTCGCGTTGTGCAGGCGCCACTGCGTCGAATATGCCGCAACTCGCGCAGGGCCTCGCTTTACCTCGCGCTTTTCACCCTTTCTACCAATTTCCTCGGCTCGAGTAGCGGCGTGACGACAAAGCTGAGTGCTCGCTTTGCGGCCGCCTCGCGCTGCTGCTGCTGCTTTTCGATTTGTTCTCGTCGAAGCTTCGGTGGAGCGTTAATATATGATCCATGCTTTGTCCGCCACAAAGAGAGGATTTGTTCATTTGCGCCCAATCGAAATATCTAAGTTCTGCCCGGAACGCGAGGGTGGGAGGAAGAGAACACGTGGCAGGAAAGCCCAGCGAAAGTTAGCCACGGAAGTAGCGTGGTTAAGAGCTTCACAGCTCATAAATTCAAATTCCTGTGATCCTCAGGGCGGAATGCGAGCACGCATTTTTCCGCACGCGTACGGAGTACTTAAGGACGAGAAAACAACATAAATGATGTAATTTATTATACCTGTCATGTTGCGTGCGCGCAGCCAAATGCTGGGAAAAGATTAAGGCGTATATTTTGGTCGAACATAATTAAGCAAAGATGAGAAAGCGTGGGCAGCGTGCACCGAACTGCCAGCCAGTGGCACTTGCTCCACCTATAATCCGCAAGTTTGTAAACAATTTCTTTTCGCCAGCATGCCACGTACAGGGGTTTTAGTTGCTTGTGCTTCTCGGTCTAGGATGACGCACATGTAATTTACAGACGCATGTTTTGTATTTTGAGGTCGCAATCGGAGAGGCAAAGGCCGTTGATGTGATTCACATTTAATATCGTTACAAGTACGAAATCACGTCTGGTGTTAAACAGTCTTAGTACATTGTTACTATTTTTGGGGTACTTGCTGGGTGTGACTAATGGGCATATATTGTCCCATTTTCCGCCTGGAGAACTAAGGCGCAATAAAAGACAGGCTTTAAAAATAGCTGTTGTTTAGTTTGGGGTTAAAGCTGGAGTTACGCGTGAGCTATCTGCATGGCTATGCTTAGGTTCGCTTGAAAGTAGACATGGCTTTTAAACATAGTAGCTTACTCTATGGTTTCAGCTTTATTTGTGCCATAGGGGGCACATTTAACCACTAAAGTGAGGCGAAAGCCGCTATTGCGCGGTGGTCCGAAGCCCTCCACTACGGCACCTCTTTCTCTCAGTTTTCACTCCCACCTTCGCGATGACGCGATAGAGTAAGCTTCGAGCCAACATATAAAGTCCCGCTTTAACCGAGCCGTATGAACGTGCCTGCGTGGCCTAGGGATAACGTGAATGCAAAGGTCTTGGGATTGTGATAACACCCTCCCGTATGAAAGGAGAGGCCCGAGTTGGCAGCTCTTACCAAACGTTATGTCAGGAAGCCCTGCGTACAGTTAGTGCTTACGTGTCAGCTGCCAGCTACCGCCTCCCATGAATTCTTTTAGTTGCGAAAGCAACACTATGACAGCCAAAGCGAGACCTCGGGTGGCCGCAGCTACGTCGTGAAGAGGCGTAGCTACGAGAAGAAGAAGAAGAAGAAAAAGAAGAAAAAGAAAAGAAAAAGAGGAAAGAAAAGAAGAAGAAAAAGGAAAAAGAAGGAAAAGAAGAAGAAGAAGAAGAAGAAGAAGAAGAAGAAGAAGAAGAAGAAGAAGAAGAAGAAGAAGAAGAAGAAGAAGAAGAAGAAGAAGAAGAAGAAGAAGAAGAAGAAGAAGAAGAACAAGAAGAAGAGCAAGAAGAAGAGCAAGAAGAAGAGCAAGAAGAAGAAGAAGAAGAAGAAGAAGAAGAAGAAGAAGAAGAAGAAGAAGAAGAAGAAGAAGAAGAAGAAGAAGAAGAAGAGCAAGAAGACGAAGAAGAAAAAGGAGGCGGCCAAGAAGGCGACGAAGAAGACGAAAGGGAAGAAGAACGCTCGGTCACCCGCAACTAATGCTTTCGCTCCACATTCGGTTCAGCAGCGTTCAAGCCTTCTAATTTTTTCTTCGCTCTTCGGACAGGCACGGGCAGGCGCGGCGAAATGGTGAGACTGTGGCTAATGCAGCTTTCGCTAAAAAAAAACTTAAGCCTTCATCCTGAGTGACGTAAAAAAGCATTTTGCGCACTCACCGTAACCATAATAATTGCAGCCTGCGTGCAAAAGCTCCTCCACTCAGATATTGCTGCGTTGCTTGGCGGCTATGTGCTCGGCTCGCGATTCAAATTATTTTATTCAGATGAAAAGACAACTTATTTTTCAGACGATGTTTAGGGAGGTATAGTCGCCATGTAATCAAGAAAATTATTCCGAACTAGGTCACTGTGGTCGGCATCCTCCGCGTTCCAATGCACGGGCTTTTTTTTTTTTTTTTTGATGCGATGGCATTAAAAGCCTAACATGGTGTCCGATATAGTCTTCTATAACATTTTCTGACTGGTAGACGGGGCGTATGACGCCATAAGACCACGGGACACGACACACCTGGAGATACATAATTTTGTACCTGTGGCTGCACATGCTCAGCATCAGCGTATGCGGCAAGCAACCGTGAGCGAGGAGGAGAATCAGGCCAAGTGGACTTCAGACTTTTCTGCTATCTCATTATTAGCACGTAAAGTAATTAAGTGCTCCTAATATTTTTTGCAGCACTCCACAGAGATGTATTAAGTTCCCATTACCCCATTATAAAACAGATGAAGAAGGCTTCGTGCCATCCAGAACCATTCTGTGCCATTCTGTAAATGAGATTCAGTACCACACGTTTGAATTGTGGTGTTGGCGGAGACTCTTGAGAGTTCCTTGGAAGGCCAGAAGATCAAATCAGTCGATATTACCGACCATAAACCCTGACTGTTCATTGTAGGGTCAAATTCTAAAGTTAAAGCTCAGCTACTTTGGTCATCTGATGAGAAGAGAGGAATCGCTGGAGAAAGATCTAATGTTGGGAAAGGTTGAGGGTCACCAGAGAAGGGGTAGGCAGCGAACGCGATGGTTAGATAGCATCCTCGAGGCGCTGCAGATGAAGTTATGTGGTTTTAGGAAAGGTTGAGGGTCACCGGAGAAGGGGTAGGCAGCGAACGCGATGGTTAGATAGCATCCTCGAGGCGCTGCAGATGAAGTTATGTGGTTTTAGGAAGATAGTGAGAGACCGGAAAGCGTGGCGTGATATGGTCCATAGGGGCATGAAGAGTCGGACACGACTGAACGACTGAACTGAACTGACCATGGTTACGCATTACGAAATCCTTGTCGACGCATGCTCTTTAAAGAATCAGACATAGGTGAAATGTTACATGTTCTATACCTGCGCATTCTGCTTAAAGGAGTAAGAAAATCGGATTTGGCGTTCACTAAGTCTTAACCTTCTTAAGCATGTGCTGAACTCCCAGTTCCACTGTCTCCTGAGGCGAGGATGTTGCCCATGCCAAGATCGTTTTGAGTGGAGGGGGGATGGGGGTGTTTGCACAGCAAACAGCGGTTCCAGCTGCGATGTCTGCATTCGTGGATTGGTATTGAAAACAATCATCTGTAGAGATGAAGTCTATTCAGGACATGTTTAGCATTGCACGAAGCAGAGTGATGAATAGACTGCTGCAGTACGGTTAACAGATCGCATCGAAGCAACAACGAAGCTCCTCGGAAAAAACAGAACGGTAACAGATTGCGCCATTAAATTCGCATCTCCTACGGTCGATAGTAGCCAACTACAAACATGTACGAGGACCTTTCTCAGCAGTGAGTACTTAGCGCGCGACCAGGCCGAGAGGCGCCGCTGTGCTTAAAGCAGCGGTGGAGGCCCGGAAGGGGAATAGGAGGAAGGGGAAGAGGAGGCGGCACTTCGGGTAAGCTGACCTCTAGACCGAGGGGGGCGGGAGGGCTAACTAGACATCGCAGAGACACACACTCTTCCGAATCGTCTTCCGGCTTTCATCAGCGATACATCGTTAGGAATGGAGGAGTCGAAAAACTTTTGCATTGTGCCATTAGGTCGGACGAAGGCACCTAATTCCCAAAAGTGGTGTCGATAAACCCTGCATGGCGTTGGCCCTTTGGGGCGAAACCTCATTTCCTTTGGGCTCTCGCCGATGCCCCTGTTCGCCACCAGCGTAGGCGGCGTGTTGTCGCCGCGCGAAAATGGTTCATTGACCTAATTGGGCGCCTTTGATCGGCACGTGTAAACAGTGCCGCCGGCAGCCCCGCCTGCCGCCGCTGCACATTAGGCGTGGGCCCTGACCGCCACGAGGGAACTGTAATAACCGGCCACCGCTGTCGCCACGCGTCGAACCGCTCTCGCCGAGACGTTTTCATGTCGCCTAGACGGGGCAATCTCGGAGGGGTAGAGCACCAAGTAATCGTCAGCTGCGAAACTTAGTCTCGCACACACGCGCAAGAAGAAAGAGAAAAAAAACTCGCCCTATTTTAGTTGCGCCGGAGGGCGCGAGACCACCTGTATTACGCACCTCGAAGGGCGTGCTTACTGATTTTGATATTTGGCGTTAGGATATGACATCTCTCTTCATCAACCGAAAAGAATTTGAAGGTATTTTTCTTTGGGCGTCAACTGTTCCTCAATTTTTGTACTCACACTCTTAAATTAATTACCGAGATTCTCAGCGAAGTACAATAATTACTTGTCGCTTGCCGATCGTTATGGCGTGCTGTCTTCTCTTTCTGAGCCTAAAAAAATAGAGAGAAGAAGGAAATACAGAGAAAAGAAGAACGACGAGGCAGGAAGGCTGACAAGGCAATGCCTAGTTGCCTATTACCTAAACGCGGGGAGCGGGATGAAAAGAGCGAGAAAGAAGAAATAAGGCAAATCTGGTTGTAGGAAGCAGCCTTAACATTCATGCTACATAGGCCACATACAACTTTGTTCGGGAGTGGTTCAGTCGCTCTTCCACAGTGGGAGCGAAATGTGTGCAGGGAAATTATAGCGAGCTATAAAAAGTGAAACAAAAATGTAAGCCGCACCATTACTACAACTGCACAACTATCGTTTCGAGCTCTTCACCGGGCGGAAATAGGAAATATGTTTTGCAAGTTCTTGGTCCTACCCCGCCGCGGTGGTGCAGTGGTAAGACGCCCGACTACTGTCCGGAGTTCCCAGGCTCGAACCCGACCTCGGCGGCTGCGCTTCGATAGAGGCGAAACGAAGTGGCGTCCGTGAGCTGTGCGATGTCAGCGCACGTTCAAGAACCCCAGGTGGTCGAAATTACTCCGTAGAAATTACTACGGCTCCCCTTTCTCTCTTTCCACCTTCACTCCCACCTTCATACCTTTCCTTACGGCGCGGTTCAGGTGTCTACAGAAACAAGTGTGACAGATACTGCGCCTTTCCCTTCCTATGAACCAATTATCATTAACATCTTAGTCCTAGCTATTCCTAGCTATGAGAATACAGTGTTGCACTTAAAGTAAAGAGCATCTGTAATAATTATTTTTGTAAATGATGCTTCTGTTACGTTGTCACAGGAAGCAATGACCGTGAAATACTAATCAATCAATTAATCTTTATTTTAACGTGCGCAAGAACAATCATATAGTCTTAGTACTTCGCAGCGCAATATAAGAATGAAACCCCAGGCACAGCAAAACTTCACAGCAGAGATAGAAAAGAAAAGAAGAAAAGAACACAAGAAATGGAACTTTGATTGAAAGCAGCCTTGCAGACAATGAAATCGTTGAGGAACATGACCTCAAGAACACCACATACACAAAAAAAGTCAACGGAGAAATGAACAGAAAACAGTCGTTGACTATAATAATACAGAAATATACAGACAATAATCTACCACGAAGGGCCAACGAATGTGTAGTCCCTAAAAGAGAGCTAGAAATGCGGGAAAATACAGTATAAAAAACAATCACTGAACGCGGTGCAAAAAATAAAAATAAAACACATAATTTACTGTTAAAAGCCATAAAACCAGGTAGGAGTAGTTAGGGAGGCAATAGATAAAATTAGAGCGGAGAAAACGCACAAGTGAAGTAAATACAAAAGACTGAGAGTGGAAGATGTGATAAAATGGGGTGTTCTCAATACAACGCTACGAAGAACGAGTTTCATAAGATATAGAGGTGAGGACAAAACGAATTAAACAACTTTTGCATTCTGTCCACAGGGGAGTGGGAATACAAACGTGGAGAAACTTGAAATGGTCTGAATTCCCTCATGCTCTTTCGTGGAACTCGTAGCAGATGCACTCTAGGAGCTGATGGCACAGAATGTGGCCATAAAGGAGTTTGTACAAGAAAATTATGTCTGCCCTGATTCGACGGCAGTTAAAAGAAGGCAGATATTTCGAGTTACTCCGTGTAGAGCGAGCAGGAAGTTGTGCCGGAAAAACGATATTGAAATATCCGCAAAACCTTTTTCTGCACTTCGTCGATTTTGTTACAAAGCCATTCCATGTCACAAATGCCATGTCGCAAGCCATGCCACAAGGGCCATTGCAAACAGACGCGTACTCCAAAAGCGGCAAGCATATGGACGAGTACAGCTTTAAGAAAGGAACTGGGGCACGGAACTCTCTCGAAAGCCCTCAGAAGAAACCGAGTGTGCGCATAGCCCGAAGAGCAGTGCGTTTAGTATTAGAGGAGAAGTTGAGGATACGGTGGAAAAGTACACCGAGGTCATTAATAATAATAATAATAATTCTAAATTTTCTAAATTCGCTTACAGGTTTACGAACAGCGGGCCTTTCAAAGCCAACGTGAAGCTTGTAGTGGCCCAAAAAAGAAAACATTTCAAATGCAGACTTGTATTGAGATGTATACAGACGCAGCATGAAGGTAAATTAATCAAGGTACCATTTAATTGATGCATATCAACAAAACTCTGCATTGTAGGTGATTCACTAACGAGATTTACAAGGTAAATAAAAAAAAGAAAGTACGAAAAGGGCAGTTATACATCAAAGAAGAGGCAGTAGTAGTGCGTATAAGAGAAAGCTTTGATTTCGGCAGTTTAGTTAGCCATAGTAGACTATTCCAAAATTGAGTGTTTTAGCTGTCTAACGAGTCGCTTGAGTTTGGACATCGAATCAACTTGTACGCGTAGTCGCCTGAAAGGAAGATTGAAAACAGTCGGAGTATATATCGCCCGGGTTCCTTTAGCAAAATGCGTTGAATGACGCGGAACAAGATATCTTGTGGATTTTCTTAATGTACGACATGGAAGGTGGACATTCTTATCAACACTGCTCCAAACGTAGTGCGAGATGACAGTCTGCACAAAAAGAAGAGAAAAAAGACATATCAAGCAAGCCAAATAAGGATACATCATCTGGAACCGTGGAATTGTATGAAATACTCTTCAAAATCTCTTTCAGTATAGCATCAATGCGTTTTTGAAGATGCAAAGAGCAGTTTCCAAAAATGGTTAAGGACTAATGCAGAATGTTCTAGGCGAGCGTGTAAGCGGTCACCTTGCGATCAGGAAAAAATTGCCGCCATTGTCTGATGGACGTTGAAGTGCAAGAGCGTCAGCTCATCGAACAAAGCGCTACCTATGGAGCACCGGAAGAACTATCGTAGTTATCGTACATCGCAACCTCATTTGGCGTAGATCCCGTAGCTCGGGGGCTCGGCATAATGTAATTTTATTCAAATTTGGGGCTGCCATCTTGGATTGTGACGTCAGGTGTTAGGCCGCCATCTTGAATTCCGAATCAGAAACTATGCTGCCATCTTAGATTATGACATAAGCGTTACATGATCAATAACTGCGCCGCCATCTTGGCGACATCCCATGACCTATGGTGGCCGCCATCATTGGTGGCATCACATAACCTAGTATGAGCTTATAGTGGCCGTCATCTTGGGTGGCTAGGTAGCAACCCAACATGGTGAACACTGTCTCGGACGTGGAGAAATTCTAACTCAAGCTCTTGGTGGTCACTTGACAGACCCGGACAACCCGACGCGGACTCACCAAACATCAGAAGAAAGACCTAACGCTCTTAAAAACAGCGAAAGATTTGATATTGAACAATAGCCATGACACAATACGAAGTTTGCTACAAGCATGCATGATATGAGTTCGCCAGGTCAAATCACTGTCGAAATACACTCCTAAGTATTCGAAAGAGTCCGCGTATTGCACAGGGCTACAACAACAAGGTGAACACTCATCATCATGCGAAAATAAGGGTCTATCGATTACGGCCTGTTTAGGGGGTTATTGAAAGCACATAATTTTTGTTTTAGAGCCGTTTATTCGGATGCGGTCCTTCCGGAACCACTTGGAAGTGGCAGTCGCATAATTTTGGAGGGTATTCATTGCTACCCTGTATTTAATATGTTGGGTTACCAGAACAGTCTCATCAGCGAATTGAAAAATTGTACAGTTTGACAAATTATCAGAAAGATCAATAACAAATAGATTAAAAAATAGAGACACAAAAGGCACCACCCCATTTAGAAGAGATATATCCTTGCTATAGTAAATTCCACGCTGTACTACTTGGGAGCGATCCGATCGAAAATTGCCAAGTAGGTCGTAAAATGGACTACGAAAAGCCTATCAGGTGGAGCTTTTGATGGAGGATACCGTGACCCACCGAGTCGAACGCTTTCGCAAAGTACAACAAAATTGAGCAAGTAAATAGGTTGTCTTCAGAGCTCTTGTATAGAAAGTCGGAAAATCCCTCTAGAAGAGACGTTGTCCTTCGGCCAGGTACAAAGGCGAATTGACGTGGCGATATGATCGAATTCTGATTAAAGAAGGATGCCATAGTAATCAGCAAGTGCTTTTCGAGGCTGGCAAAATAGAAATTATTCTATAGTTCTCAAGGTTATCAATAAATAAATAATTAAATAAATGAATAAATCTTTATATAATGTGCGCAGGAACAAACATATGGACATTTTGCTGCAGCATAAATAAGAACAAAGAGAAATACACACGAAAGTTTTGCACACAGATAGAACACAAAAGAAGAAACGAAACAAATAACACATGAAATGAAATTTAGACAAAATCAGTCAAAGAGAGAATGAAATCAGTGAGTAGCATGTCTTGCAGAGCACATCACAAAAGGAAAAAACGATAAATAGAGACAAAGAAGAGCGAACAGTCGTTGACTATAGCAATATATAAATATACTGAAAATAAACAACCCTTCTAAGCGCAACAAATGTGTGGTACCTGAAATACAAGCTAGAAATGTCGGGAGATACAATAAAGAAATGGAACTGAATGCGGTACAGTCAGATTCAAATATAAAGTTTTAAAATTAAAATATAAATAGGATGCGGATAAAACCCTGAAAAATACAGACAGCATTGAACAGGAGAAAAAGCAAAAAGGGAAGTAAGTAAAATAATTAGGCTAGAAAGTGGAAGTCATATGTGATAAAGTACTGTTTAGAATACAACTCTCCGAATATCCAATATAAATGAAGAGGGCGAGTTTCGGAAGATGTAAAGGTGAGGACAAAAAGAATGAAACAACCTCTGCATTCTGTCCAGAGGGGAGTGGAAATGCAGAAGCGGAGAAACTTGAAACGGTCTGAATTCCCTCATGCTCTTTCGCGGAACGCGCAGTAGGATGTACTCTATGAGCTAAGGGCACAAAATGGGGCCATGAAGAAGTTTGTACAGGAAAAATATCTGCCCTGACACGACGGCAGTTCAGAGAAGGGAGATGCTGTGGGGCACTCCCTGTGGATCGAGAGGAGGAAGCAGTGCCAGGAAAGCGATATTGAAATATCCGTAAAGACTCCGTAAGAAAAAAAAAAACACAAGCAGACAAGACAGAGACTGGAAGTATAATGATAATGCTTATTGCACAAAATTTGCTTAAAACTTCACAAAGTTACAGCCAATGTAAGGCTTATTAGACTTACCCGCTCCCCCTCCACGCCCCCCCCCCCCCCTCCCAAACAAAAAATTAGAAGCATATCAGACGCAGTCTGGTATTCAGATATCTGATAATATTTATAATAATTTCTTAATTGTCAATCATGATGGGAGATACGGGTTAACAGTCGCTTCAGAAGCACGCAACTTGACCAGAGCCCTCAACCTACGTGTGGAAACATTGCGTATACGACATAAATTCCTCATTAACTCCTGCTGGTTACAGAATGATTCATTGTGGTAGGAAACTGCCTAATCGTGAACTAGACGGGGTTTAAAATTACCTTAGTTGCGGGGCGGATTGCAACGATCCTGGCCACTCAATAGCGCGAGTTGAATAAGCCTTATAGAAAAATGAAACGGTGTAATAAGGTGAATGTGTAGTCACACTCAACAATTGCGCCATTATTAAAAGTTTACATTTTTCCACTTACCTTCAGAATTACCATCAAACATTCCTCGCGGCTGTTTTTTTTTTTTTTTTTTTTTGTCTTTTCTTGGCTAATCTATGCAAGAAGGACGCAATCATCTGTTTTTAGGTTCTTGTTTTCTTGCCTTTCTGGCACTTCGTGAAGGCCGCTAATTTACTTGTCTAGTGCTCTGGTTGATTCTACGCTTCCATAACCTTCGGCATTAGGCTAAAGAGCGCCTTTGTTCCGCACAACCAACATTTGGCATCTGCCAGAGCATTTTATGTACCATATTCGCCGGTGTACAACAAAACAGGAATCTCCCTTCGAGCCCCCGAGCGCGCATTGATTCACCGGGGCATCTCGGTCGGCGACAGCGAACAGACGGGGCTTGGCCGAGGTACTGCAATGCTTCGGACTGCGGGGAGCCGCGAGATAGTGGCATTTTGCTCTGCCGTCCGTGCTCACCAGGTGGCTGGGATTCATGTCGGGATGACGTGGATACGAACCCGAAAAGATCGGCGGCTCGCTGCTGACGCGCGCACTCACCGTAGCAACAGGCCTAAACTGGACAAAGGGGAGAAGAGATATTCGCTCGCTCTCCGGCTCCCCTGGCTGGGCCCACATCGTGTGCCTCAAGCTCATCTCCGCGCGTCTAGGGCATCCTTCCGGGCACGCTGCTTTTTCTTTAGTCAGATCAATGTGTGTGTATGTATATATATATACATATCGTGTGGTGTGCGTAATATATATATATATATATATATATATATATATATATATATATATATATATATATATATATATATATATATAATTTCGTGTGGTGTGCGTATGTGCCTTACCGCAAGGGCACAATGGTGGCGCTTTCTGTCTGGAGCAAGGGCGCGGCTATCGGGCATTACATCTCAGCGTGCCGTCTTCGCATTCCTTCGCTGGCTGGCATGGTTCAAAGCAGAATGAAGCAGGAAATCTTTTTCGTCAATAAAATGGCAAGCCTGGAATGTCGCGGTGGTGGTGGTGTCATTGAGTGAGTGCTTGATTACTTTCGGCAACGCTCTCTAGATCCACTAATGGCGTATAAAAGAAGAAAATGTGAGCGGAAAAATAACCGTAATAAAGAAAAAGTCGTTACTTTTTCCCATTTTTATAAGAAGATAGCAAACATCACTTCCTCACTCCCATCGTCACCTTTCACTCACTCAATCAATCAATCAATCAATCAATCAATCAATCAATCAATCAATCAATCAATCAATCAATCAATCAATCGATTAATCGGTTGATCGGTCGGTGAGTGAGTGAGTGTAGCCTTTAGGAATATAATATGGCAGCGTTAACGGCTCCCGCCGGCGATCCCTTTGCGGATTCTCGTTCCCGCACTTTTTCCCTCTCTTCATCACTAGTCCCTTTTTTTTGCCTCGTTATGTCCGAAATACCCTATAGCATGTAGTCGTAAGCTACCACATTTTGTAGAAAGGCCAACCACATAGATTTAAAGTTCCGCTTAGCCAAAAAGTACGAACGTGCCTGCCTGCCTGGCCTAGTTGACTGCATGTTGCACTCTTAATGTAAATGTCCTTAAAAGATTCGATTCCTCTCAGCCTTCTGCTGAATTTAAAAGCCGAGATTGGCAATTCCCGATAAGTCAACATTGTCACGCGGTCACGTGTCGCCGCACAGCCCTACGATCAATCACTGCTTGGCCATGTTAGCTACCACCTACCAGCTACCACCTACCGCAATGGTGACACCGGATTTTCTGGAAAACGGGGGCCTTAATGCTGCCGGCTTAAAATAGCAAGCATACCTGTGCGGGGGATTGTCGATAGGTGACATGGCCGGGCATTGATTGCTGGAGTGTGAAGTGAAGACACCATATGACATGACCGAGTTGGCAAGAGCTGCCAAGTCGGGTAGCTCTTTTGGGGATGGGAAGGTGAGATGGGAACCGAACCCTCCGGAAACTTTGGATCCCGGGTCAGGCATGCCACTCCCATGTCACGCAGGCATGTTCGAACGATTTGATTCAGGATTGATTATTTTTGCCAGGTGGTCTCTCACATAATGTGGTAGTTTAACATTGTATATGAACATGTTAGATAACGGAGACACAATTAAAGGGTTTAGTAAGTGGGCGAAGCAAAGTGCATGTACACAGACGAGTATCCGCAAGAGGAGTGGCAGAGGGGATCCACTGCCGCTGTCGAACTATACCTTTGAAGGCGGAGCTTAAGTATCCCCGAATTCTTTTTGTTGGACGTTATCAAACTTTAAAATTGTTTCCCACGAATGTGAAATACTCTGGCACCATTTTGTGCTTGTAAAGGAAAGCACGTTATTACTCGGCCCTTAGTCCTCAGTTCTTCCTTGTGAATAAAGTCTTACGAATGAATGAATTAATTAATTGATGAGTGAGTGAGAGTAAATGAATGAATGAGAAACAATTCCCTTACCCATTCACGAAGACGGTTAGTGCATTAGCAGCAGTTCGGGTTTTACAATGAGTAAAATGGCAAACACTTAGAAAAAAAAAGGTAAACTTTTTACGTAGTAAAGCCGACTAGGATATGTTTAAGATTTTGCGCACAGATGCAAGTGGATGAATACAATTACATGCAATGCACAGAGCGAGTGTGTTTCAATTAACCGCGCGGGGTGACAGGCTGCGGCAATATAGCCACTTTCATATACGCAAGACCTTGTCATTGTACGAGCTGACATTGTACAAGCGTGTGATTTTCTTTATATAAAGCTTTCATCTGATTACCTTAGTCATGTGACAGGAAGAAAACGTTTTAGAGGTGTAAGTGACGCACTGTTCCCTCCGCCATTAGGCCCTGCTCAAGATGTGCTAAAGTTAGTTAAAGAAAGGAACATCTTTCCTGCAGCCGAAACATTCTTTTTTAGGCTGCATAGCGGAATTTCGCCGGTTAAAGCGTGGTTCACGAGAAAGGAAATTTTGCACCTTGGGAAATCCACTGTTTTCTAACAGAAAGAATGAAGCCATATTGAGCATGTTTTCTTGGACGCCTTCAGGTGTAGTTTTATTCTGGAATGTCCCTCACATGACCGCTGAGAAGCATTTTCCTCTTGACTCTCATTGCATCTGTATCTCCCGATTGAAAACGAGTACGGTATTCTATGAGACCTTGTAATGGCATATGGGGCCTACCTAGCATAGGGAGGAGCAGAATGGCGTAGCGTCAGGTAGACCTTAACGCACGACCGATCAGAAAATACCTTAAGAAAGCTATTGTAAAGAATTTTGAAGTTCTGAAAATTGTGGATCCGGCACCTGACTGGATTCCGCGCACTGAAACCTTAAAATTATTGAATTCCAGCTATGTTATGTCAGTAAAATTTCTTCTAGCACAAACTTCTGTTACAAGGCAGAAGTTTGGGCTAGCTAGTGAAGGTGATACTTACATGTGTAAACATTGTATATTTTTAGTGTGACATAAAGAGTAATCGGCGATAGCCACGCGGTTCTGAATTCGCTTCCTGCGAGGAAGTCTAGGATTCAAATCCGATGTTTGTTTGTTTTTTTTGTTTTTTTTTTCTCTCTCTTCCTTGAGCGGTACATAGGCTTCATACGATATTCGTGGTTGGTTTTGATCGTGCTAAGTACTGCTTTCGCACTAAAAGCGTAACGTGAAAGACGGCGAAAATCTAGAAAACTGCCCCTCCATCTGTCACTGTCATATTCTCTCAGAGTGGAAAAAAAAAAAAAAAACGGTTTGCAATACTTCACTGCGTAGAGGCGCAGGAACGCCAGCGGGAGGTGGTTTCCTATTGCTATCGTTGGGCAGAGAACTTGGATTGTGTCCCAGCATTAGGACTCTTCTAGGAGCAAAAGACAGAATCGCAACGAGGCTATCGATGCTAACGAGGAAGGCACTTTTTCAGCCAAGCCAAATGCGAAATCTCACCTTCCCGGGATTTCCATGGTCGATGAATGTTCTTAAAAAAAAAAAAAAAAATTACATAGACAGTGGCGCCACTTTTTCCTCCAAGCAATCATGAGGGTCTTTTTCCGTTGCTATGAAGAAAACGTACTTAGCGCTGTGCACCATTATTATATGGACTTGCATGGGCTTACATACTGCGGCAGCATTAACCTGTCAACGATTGATACACGCTGTCAGTCGTTTGCTCCAATACAGAGGCACCGAAAGCGTCCCTCTGCGGCCGGGATGGAACCCACGTTCTAGGGTTCGGCAGTCGAGCTCCCTAACCATCGAGCCACCGCGTCGTGTGTCAAAAAATGCCTTGATTACGTGCTCTAAACCACGTAACTTCCGACACGCTTCCTGTAATAACGTTCGAAAAACGGGGCCTCTATTGTCTGTTCCTTCCTTTGTGCACGTACCCCTTTTCGGACAAGATCGCGGCAAAGCCGCAGCATGGCAATTATTTCGTGAAAGTAACCATAACTGTGGCAGTTCTTTTTTTATTATGCCGGCAGCCATCTGAGGGAAAAATTCGAAAGTTTTCGGATAAGTTTTGGGCTTGATGTTCGGCTTCATTTTCGGCCGGCCTTTTAGGTTGGCTCTGGTTTCTGAATGATGTTCACCGAAATTTGCCGGCTACCCGTACTGGAAGCATTTCAAATGGAAGGAAAGTCGGAACACAAGATACAAGCTGAAGCAAAGCTATGAATTAAAAAAAAAATCATTCTAAGGACGATTACGACACCCCCTAATAAGAAATTTGAGCGCAACAATGGCGATGGTCTCCTGCTACGGCGGCGCGAACGGAAGTGTCTTCCGGCGGCGGCGCTGAGTCTCCGCTCGGGCAGCTAGCTGATTTAGCAGCAGCGACAGAAGAAACATCTCCATCGGTTGCGTCGCTCATTCTTCTTGAAAGGCAACGCTGTAGGTGGAATGACCGACGCTGAGCTTTATCCTTCAACCGCCGAACTGATGCATTAAACATGATCTCTAAAATTGATTTTCAAGCGAATCATGAACTCTGCTTGAAAACACTTTTTCTTAAAAAGTAATTAGAGCCTCCGAGAGATTTACGTTCGCTCGCCTTTGATTGCACTCACGAACCCTCCATACTGATCTTCTTGTCACTGAGACTGTGTGCACAATGTCATCGCGGCGGCCCCCCCATATGCACTCGAGCGAATGGCGTTGACCGCTTCCTCGATGCCTTTCGAAAGGAGGCCATTCCCAGAGGACCTTGTTTTAGGTGCATGGCTAGGCTCTTGGAAAGCTCTCCACTCAGTGCAGGCACTCCTTCGTTTCGCTCTCAGCATGTTGCGCTTTCAGACCGCACTCACCCTCCACCCCGTCCCCATTCCTTCCCCGAAAAATACGTTTTAAAATTGTCGCTATATTAAAAGGAAAACATGCATTTGAAGTGGACAAATTTTATGTAAATATTAAATGGCAGATTCTTTCAAGACTGATTACTAGCGTTCTTTTTGAATTTACCGGTCGAACACAAAAAAAAAACTCTGGTATTTTTGATATAGTTCATTTCCTAGACATAGACTTTTTTGTAGCATTTGTAGCTTCCTTTTAAGGCTGCGCATCAACAACAAAACTATACGGAATTTGATTCAAATCGGAAAACTAGCCCACGTTTTTGCCTTTTAGTGTCGCATCTTTTGACAAATTTCTAAACTGACTGTATTGACTCTCGAGAAAACATTGAGCGAAGCTGCCGGTACGCACGAAACAGACACGAATAAGTAAAAACTTTGATCACGAAGGCCTGCATACAGATTTTTTATATTCTCATAATTTCTCTTAGCGTTATGTCTGCCGCGATGCCATTAATAATTTTGCATAGAAGACGAAAAGGGAAGAAAGAGGGGAAACGGTTTTCATTTTGGAATCTTTTTTAATTTGGACACCAAGCGAACATACAACTTCTTTTTTCGTGTTAAAATTTAACATTTTCCTTCTTAATATGCGATTGTTATTTAATTTATTTCATGTATCACGGCATTCGTCAGCGTGTTATTGTACTTTCTCCAGTATTATATTTTATTGTATTCAACTCAGCCAGCAATACACATTGCAGTATCTTTCTTGATGTTTATTTGCTCTGTTGAAATGTATTTTCATGGTGGGTACCACCTTCGGGCTTGCACCATGGGACCTCTTATAATCTTGCAAATTGTTTTTGATTCCCTAATAAATTTCAACGGTTGTTGCGGAGCACTGCTTACGGCCCGTTGCGACTATCTTGAAGAAGTGCCTTGCGCTCGCGTGCTTCTGGAGTTCGCCGATGCCTTGGGCACGAAATGCTCCTTATTTCAAATGCACCTCTCGGATTGCATAACAGTGCTTGCTCATACCAGAGCGGCGTTGGTTGTATTAGCACTAACAATGCTTAAGGACAGGCAAGAAAACGCACGACCGCTAACAAGAAAAGCATATTTTTATTGTATCTCTTTTCTTTGGGACACGGTAGCGTGACATTCATCTTATCCACCATAGGGTTATGTGCTCCAACTATAGTTAAAAAAAACATAAAAGGCTTGCTACACGGCATCTACTGTGCTGCACGCGCCCGAGTTAGAACAAAAATCCCGGTATTTACTGGCGAAGCTTGCACATCGATTGGACAAGCGATCACCTGACATGCCTCTCGTTAGTACGTGTAGAGCCTCCAAGCCAACACCAATGACTGGTGCAGACATTGGAAGTAGACGTCCGCTTATAAATGACTTTGGCAGAGGAAAGACGTGAGCCCCTGTCTTGTTGTCTATGTCTTCACATTGTCAACGTCAGTTACAAGAACACGTGTATTTCAAATGTATTTCAACCGACTAATATGTGCAAAGTGTTACCTAGGGCTATAGAGCGCTGTGATGTTTCAGCGACGGGTTCAAAGCCGGATAAACCAGCGTTGCTTTTCTGAGCTCAAGAGAGCGCTCCGAACGAGCATTGCCTAAAAGCTTTAGCATTGCCGACGCGGCGAGAGAGCGGATAGCGTGGTGTGCTTCAAGGGAGGCACGGGGCGTGTTCTGACGATGACATGGCCGTCATGTCTTCCAATATTTGGTCAGCTCGACGATTGCATGTTTTTTTTTTTTTTTTTCTGTTGCGTTAGGACATTCTTGGAAAGGAGTGGGGGACGATGGTTATATTGGTCGTTTTCGGCATCACACTTGACGTCCAGGGAAAAGGTGTAAGGGAATGTGCTGTGGGTAATGACGCTTCTGCTCGACCTACTCGCTTAAGATCTCTTTTTCCACCGCTTCACCTCCTGCACTACTTCGATTTAGTACCGCACTCGGTGAGTTCGTTGGGCCTGATAAACCCTGTCTTTAGACAGCTCGTCCTCACCCGTGACAGACATAATAATAACGAGTGCTACCGCCATATTGCACTACGGCACGCGCTCGCTTCCTCACTTTCCACTTGAAACTGCGATTCGTGGTAACCTATGAAATGACGCATTGACGATACAGATATCTCAAAGGTCAATTTTTTCCATTCTGAGAGGCTGCTTTCTGTAAAAAAAGACAGCGCTTCAATCCGCCCTTATTCGTGTTATAGCAGCGCAAGCAGACAGAAGGGCTGAAATGTGAAGGGCTGGCCTAGCGTACTTTGCCCACCCATTAGCAAATGCATTACCGAATGCACCACCGAAGTAAGGAGAAGCTGCCAAGACCAGGCGCAGCACCTCTCCACCTCACCCCTTCTTCCCCCCTTCTCGCACGTGCGAGGTCCCGTAGATGTGACCGGGCGGTCTTGGCTTTGAGTAATCACTACGGGGCGTCACGCGCGGCCGGCGGACGTAAAAGGGTGGTGAGGCATTGCGCGGCTGCTGTAGGGCACCGCGTGAAAAATGGACGAGCGCAGCAGCCTGAAACTGTCTCAGCGGCAAATAACCGCCATGCAAACTAAGGCAAAAAGGAGCGAAGATCGAAAAAGAAACAAAGATCACATAAACCTTTAGCAGTGGAAAGTTGTTGCCCTGCGTCGCTGCCTTAGATCTCGCTCAGTTCTTCCTCCTCTCCCATCCTCTCCGTATCCACTATACCTTGCTTTTTGGCCCACACTTTCGCCAGTCTATAAGAACAGCTAATTTACTGCGGCTAACAGCTTTCAGGCGTGAGAAACCACTTCGCGTCAAGCTGCAGTGCGCCCACCAAGAGCAGTCCATTGTTTGTTTTTCACTTTTTACCTGCGTGCTTTGAATGCTCAGTGGCTGATGGCCAATTTTATACAAACTTGATCGTACGTGCCCCCTATATGGCCAGTCATTTTTACATTTTACACTAATGTTGCGATACATTTAGTTAACCCACAATAGCTGGTCACTGTACCTGCAATGACCCTTCCTGCGTGAGGGGCACAAATAATTATAAACTTGCGGCGACAAAGACACGAAGCAACACTGACCGTGTGTATAAAGTGAGTACAATGTCACTACTTTTACTTCGCGGGCAGGTCTGTGTCTTTCGTTTCCAAGGACTCGCTAGGGTACGCGAATAAACTTGAGAAGTAACGCTACGCTGGTGGATCGCCTCGTCGAAAACTTCATTTTACTACGAAATCTCTATGGCACATACACCCGATGCTTCAAGAAAGAACGCCCCTAATTAAAAAAAAAAAAAAAGGTTTCTTAAGGGCAGAACGCGGCTTCTGGGATAGAATATTGAATAGCATTACCAGTTTTGCTAGACAAGAGGAAAGAACTGAATAATGTAACTATGCAGCTGGCTAGGTAATTTCTCGCAGTTAGCCTTCCAACTATTGAAGCTAGGCACGTGGCTGCAACTTATTTGTAGCCGGCCGTTGTAATCAGTCATATCAACTTTCGAAATTTCGAAAATGCGATTGCCATTAGCGCAGTGGCACAAAAAAGTTCGGCTTGCTAGTGCCAAAAGAAACGCGCTTTTGAAAAAACTTGAGATATAAGCAACTCCCCCAGCGCCGTCACTCCGTGGCTCAAGTGTCACGAAACCGTCTCCATCCCGCACGCAGCGGCGGGACCTACATCGCAGGCTGGACAGAAAATATAAGCTGGCACTCATTTCATTGAGAGACGGCGTCAGGTGTGCTGCTTAGGTCGCGGGTTTCTCCAAAGCGCGCGTCTTTTGGCGCAAGTGAGCCAAAATTTGTTGTGCCATGCGCCGAACGTAATCGCGTCTCCAAAAATCTTAAAATTAATATGGCTGCTGCTGATGGCTGGCTAAAAATGTGTTATTGTAACAAGACACGCGACTGCAATAATTAAAAGGTGAACTATGAGACATTGGTTACCCAGCATACTCGTTAATATTATTCATCTTTTTCTGGTGACTACGGACACAGGTACGATGGTGCCGCGAAAGCAGTCTTATTATCTCAAAATGCATATATTTAAATATTGCTGATGGGCTTCTCTTAAACACATGGTATATAATGGCTTTGGCTTGTTTTGCTACACGCCAGAAAACATTAGAGCGCGCGCAAGACTTTATTTTCAGTTGAATTTAAAGCAAAGAGTAGTCACTGTCACCATCTAAGAAGTTGTTCCGATTCTTGCCATAGTAACCACAAAAATAAGGAAATCTAAACCATTAACAATACCCTAATAGAAGCGAAAGAGACATGACAGGAAGAAATGCATTAAGGCATAGCATTCGAGGTGAGTGAGAATTTGTATGATATATATAAAGGTGACCTTGTGCCGCTAATAGGAGCTAGCTCTGGGCGTCGTATACGTGTAAGCGAAATCGATTACATGGAAGCTGTGTGAGGTGATACGTCCCGGGAATTCATCGACTGCTTCAGGCCACGTTGACATATTATGGGTTCACACTAGAGGCTTATTACAAAAGATCTGTCATATACAGTCTGGAAACAATGGTTCAAGATAACGTTGGTTACCGCAGACTTTCATTACGCCCAGAAAGGTGTGAATAGTCTGAAAAGAAAAAGAAAAATATTTGAAACGTTCCTTGCTGAAGCAAAACCAAACAGTTCAGTGTATAATAACTCAATGACCATTTCTTCGCCTACTTGATCGATGAAGTGGCAGCCTTAAGGTATTTATTTAGATTTCATCGCAATTGATTTTATACGTCACAGCTCCCCCATGCCGGGCTTCATCTTCGCTATCTCACGGCGTCGCACACAAAGTATGCCTAGCTCCTCCGCGCGTGATTTGGCACCTAGCAAGCATCCGCACGTGGGCTCGCAAGGCGATAGGCGGAAGTGCGCGAAGCGTGTCAACACAGCGTTGTCGGAAAGGGCGGCAGAGAATAAAGATATATATTTCAAGTCTTGTGCGTGAACTGTGCATTAACCGGGCACGTGGATGTGACCATGCAGGTTTTTCTCACCTATTGATGTGCTTGTTAAAAGGCGTAGTCAACCGCGTAAACGGAGAGACCACACGAACTGCCCACAGGCAGCGACTCGTTGCGCACACCTGGACCCAGATACCGCTTTGAAGGGATGTCTGCGATGTCACCAGTGGTTGTGAAGTCATAAACTTGGTTTTGAGAGTCGAATATCGTTAGCTCTCTCTTAGGCATAATACTTCTACCTTTGCAGCAATACTGAGTCTAAATCCCTTTTGGTTACGGTATTAGGCTGTGGCTTCAGGTTGCAGTCGGCGAGTCTGCTTGCTGAGCATGAGTCTCCTGTCAAAATTACCGCTCCGTTCCGGCTGCTTAGTGAACTAATCGAAGGCTGCCGAGTTACTTCCTCCAAAAATTGCAAATAATAATTTGCTCTTAATATAACAGCTCAGCTAACTTCAGTACCTTGCCTGAAAATCGGCTAGTGCCAGGTGGCGGCGGAACGTGCAAATAATGCAGGTTATACCTTGCATCCCTTCAAGTGAGCCGATGATGGTGATAGAAGCAAAACGCAGCAGATATGGGGCCAAATGCGCAACGTCCTGCTGAACAGCATGGCTTCTATGGATTCTGCAGTCACCACAAGACAAAAAGCACTGCATGATTTGCACGTCCCGGACACACCTGTATTATTCCGTTAAGAAACAACTGTCGTGCTTATATGTAGTAAATATTTTTGATGAAGACAGTGTAAAAGCACGCAAGGGAAGCCACAAAACTAATGCATCCTTCCCCCTCCCCCCGCTTTTCCTACTCGTCTTTATTATTATCATTATTAATTTTTTTTTGCGCTGTTTCCAGGAGAATGATCACCGACCACCAAATCGCCCATCTCGTTATTTTAAATCCGTAATTTTTTTCGATGCGCGATTTCACCACTGGCAACATCGTCTATGTTGCGGTGCGCTCCGACGGCGGAAGACTTTCGCGTGCTTCGCTCGCAATTAAGAAGTTGCGCAACCAGCGGCGTTAGCATATCGAAAGGACAATGCAAAGGCAGACACTCATTTCGCGCAACTTAAGTTTTGTGGAAAAAAACCTGTTTGACGCGGCGGCTAGCGTTGCCTCGAGTTTCAGGGTGGAGCATCGTGTAATCAACGGCGCCTTGTAACTTTTTTTTTTCTTTCTCGTGCAGGTGGACCGCTCGTCTCTTGGGAAGGAGTGGCTACGAGAGCGTCAGTGGCATCTGTTTAAGTACGTATAATTGCCGTTCACGCTCACCCATGGTTAACGCCTTTCAAGTGGGTTGCTCCACCTGAAGGCAGTGAAGTCAAGTTCCATCGGTTTTGCTGTTTCTGTTACGCGGTTGTTTAGTGATTCTATGCATGCATGTCACCTACAGTCGACAGGCTGTATTTAAATACGGAACCTGAGAAGTGTGCTTCGGAATCGACTTCATTTACCTTTAATTTAGATAGGTTCAGTACACGAGCGTGAAAAGAATAAAAGTGCGCGTTATTGTCTCTTAATGGGCACGAGAATCGGGTAGATATTGTGGGATTTAAGAGAAGATGTAACGCGCGAAATCTGCACTAATCAACTGCACCGTCAGTTCTCTTATTAACACAGGGATTTAAGATGTAAGAAAGAATTTAAGAAAGCGCCGCCCGCATGGACTGAAAGTATAGACAGCACCTAGCAGATGTAGACTTGCTCGGGAAGCATCTACAAGAAACCGATGTTGCGTGCCGCGCCTTTAGCCGGAGGACCGTTTATGGGCTTGCCGAGATGTGCGGAGAGTTTGCATGCAGTACGGGTAGAGTTCACGTCTTCGAGATATTCCTGCACGTATAGAGTGGGGCAATGGGCGTGAACCTGGCGTAGGCGGCGCAAGAATATATATTGCGCGCCACAACCCCGTGGTAATGCAGCAGCGAGGCATTTCGCGAGAATTTCTTCGAGTCGTGCCTCTCCTCTGTTCAAACCCGGCTGTGCGAAGCACGAGCATTATTTACTGCCCACGCAACTGCGCTGGTTGAGCGTATAGGCGATGTTGCAAAGTACGCGCACGTGCTTGCAATGAACTTTTTTGATGATCCGAAAGGGAAAAGTTGTGCCTCCTTTCACTCGTTTTGTTTGCTTCACGGCGAATTGTAATGGCGCTCCGGTGGTGCAGGCGTTCAAGTGCGCCATAGTGGTTTAACTGGGAAACGAGAACTAGATGTTGAATTCCTGGTCAATAGTCATATAGCTGGAAACATAAAAGAATTCTTTGGCATTAACGAGAGAGTGGCAGGTGCCGTAATTAAGCTCGATAAGGGATATAAATTGAAAGTGGTGCATCTCTACGCGCCTACTACGAGTCGTAATGAAATTATAGTCGAGAGCCTCTATGAAGAAAGTCGTCACTGGATGAAGGAAAAATGAAGTATATTGAACTGGCGAGCGACTCCAACGCGAAGGTAGGCAAGAAGCACGGGGTGGAAAGCAGGCACTGGGTGAATATGGCATAGACTCTGAATGTATTAGGGGGACATTATTAGTAAAGTTCGCAGAACGAAATCATTTACGTATTATGAACACCTTCTTCAGAAAATGGCAGAACAAGAAATGGGCTCCTCATCATCATCATCAGCCTGACTATACCCACTGCAGGGCGAAAACCTCTCCCATATTTCTCCACTTAACCCGGTTCTGTGCTAGCTGCATCCACTTGACCCCTGCGAACTTCTTAATCTCATCCGCCCACCTAACTTTCTGCCGCCCCCTGCTACGCTTTCCTTCCCTTGGAATCCAGTTTATTACCCTAAGCGACCATCGGTTATCCTCTCTTCGGACCACATGTCCTGTCCATGCCCATTTCTTCTTAATTTTCACTAGAATGTCGGTAACTTGAGTTATTTCTCTGACTCACTCTGCACGCTTCCTATCTCTTAATGTTACCCCTACCATTTTTCGTTTCATAGCCCTCTGGGTTGTCCACAACTTAAGTAGAACTCTCTTGGTTAGTCTCCACGTTTCAGCCCCATAGGAGAGTACAGGTAAGATGCAACTGTTGTATACTTTCCTCTTGAGCGATACCGGTAAGCTGCTAGTCATAATCTGCGAGTGCTTGCCAAATGCGCTCCATCCCAATCTTATTCTTCTTGTTATTTCCTTTCATGGTCCGGATCTGCGGTTACTACCTGTCCTAAGCAGACATAATCGCCTACTACTTCCAGTTCTTCGCTACCTAAAGTAAACTGCTGTTCCTTCCCGAGGCTGTTGAACATTACCTTAGTCTTCTGCATATTGATTTTCAAGCCTACCTTTCTACTTTTCCTGTCTAGGTCATCATTCATTATTTGCAGTTCATCCCCCGATTTGCTTAGCAAGGCAATGTCATCAGCAAATCGCAGATTACTGAGGTATTCTCCATCTACCCTTATCCCTAACTGCTCCCATTCCAAGTCTCTGAATACCTCCTCTAAGCAAGCTGTGAATAGTACCGGGGAGATTGTGTCTCCTTGCCTAACACCTTTCTTTATGGGAATTTTGTTACGTTCCTTATGCAGAATTATGGTTGCTGTGTAGCCACTATATATATATATCTTCCAGCACTTTCACGTATGGCTCGTCTACCCCCTGATTTCGCAATGCCTGCATCACCGCCGATGTTTCAACTCAGTCAAATGCTTTTCCGTAATCAACGAATGCTATTTATAAAGGTTGATTATATTCCGAGCATTTTTCTATCACCTGATTGATGGTATGGATATGATCGATAGTAGATAGTACCCTTTCCGAAACCCTGCTTGATCCTTTGCTTGATTGCAGTCTAAGGTCGTCCTGATTCTATTAGCGATTACCTTAGTAAATACATTATACGTAACAGACAGTAAACTGATTGGTCTGTAATTTTTAAGGTCCTTAGAGTCCCCTTTCTTATGAATGAGGATAATGTTTGCATTCTTCCATGGTTCCGGTACCGTCGATGACACCAGGCACTGCGTATACAGGGTGGCCAGTTTCTCTAGTACGATATCCCCCCCGTCCTTTAGCAAATCTGTAGTTATCTGATCCTCTCCAGCCGATTTCCCCATTTTCATAGTTTCTAATGCTTTCTTGACCTCGTCCTTCGTCACTGGTGGAACGTCTGACTGTTTTTCCCTGCCGCCAATCTCGTTACGATCCTGACTACTTTGGCTGCTGTAGAGATCTGTATAGAACTCCTCGGCTACTTTGACTATCTTGTCCATATTCGTGACGACGTTGCCAGCCTTGTCCCTTATCGCATACATCTGGTTTTTGCCAATGCCCAATTTCTTCTTTACCGCTTTAAGGCTCCCCTGTTCTTTACAGCATGTTCAATTTTCTCCATGTCTATACTTCCTTATATCAGCCACCTTGCGCTTATTGATTAGCTTTGATATCTCGGCCAATTTGATCTGGTCTGTTCGATTGGAAGCTTTCATACTCTGGCGTTTCTTAATCAAATCTTTCGTCTCTTTAGACAGCTTACCGGTATCCTCTCTAACTATCCTACCGCCTACTTCTACCGCACACTCAGTAAGGATATATCTGAAATTATTGTTCATTGCTTCTAGGGTGAGGTCGCCACCGTCGGTTACAGCTGAATATCTATTCTGTAGCGAGATTCTGAATTCTTCTGCCCTCCCCCTCACCGCTAATTCGTTGATGGGTTTCTTTCTTACTAATCTGTTGCGTTCCTTCTTCAGATTTAGGCTAATTCGGGACCTCACCATCCTGTGGTCACTGCATCGCACTTTCCCGATTACCTCTACATCTTGCACAATGGCGGGGGTTGAACACATTATGAAGTCAATTTCATTTTTAGTCTCCCCGTTAGGACTTTTCCATGTCCATTTCTGGTTCTTCCGTTTGCTGAAGAAGGTATTTATGATTCTGAAGTTATTGCGCTCTGCAAACTCAAATGGACTAGGAGAGTCCGAATGGAGAGACTAAAATAGAAAATTAGTATTATATTGTGAAGCAACACTGGTGTCATGCAAGGTGTGTAAGTCATCAGAATGGTGCACTGTAGCGATCATAGAATGTTAAGTATTGAATTAATTTAAACTTTAACAGTGAAGGGACGAAACTGTTAAGAAACAAAGCTATCAGCGAGTTAGTAATAAGAGAGAAAGCAAAGGAATTCAGGAACTCCTTGCGACACATATATTCAGTTTTATCCGAGGAGCACAACCTTAGTGTAAAAAGTCTAGACGACAGTTTCAGGTTTCAGAGTGATGTCATTACGGAGTGCGCAGTAGAACACAGATGGTAAGATAGTTGAAAAAACACCCGATATTTTTCTAAGGAAGCGAACTATCGGATTGAGAAACGTCAAACCAAGAAAGCCTCCAATAAACATATAAGACAGAACTAGCAACGCTGTCAAAGTTAATCAGCAAGCGTAAAGTAACCAACATAAAGTATACTAGAAAAAAAAATTGAATATATTTTAAAGAACGGCAATAGCCTGAGAGTGATCAAGATAAAACTAGTAAACTGACTTCAGCCAGACCCTCCCGGCTTTCAGTAGCTCCCAGCCCCCATTGGCACTGTTCATCACAGCGACGTTGCACTTCTGGCGCTAACGCTTCGAGAGATGTCCGCCAACATATTTGGTATTCATGAAAGCGCTGTGTTAATGGCAGCTTTGACAGAAAGAGTTCAAAATGGGGGCGTATTAAAGGAGGCGACAGCATCCATCAATGTAATGGAAATCATGCGTCAATGCCATTTTCGCCGCATCGGTACCATTTTGTATAGCGGCAGTACTGAAAAGCGGCATTGCTGTGAGAGATGACTCGTGGATGTGATAAACTTTAAAGTATCGTATGAAATGGTAGGCGGGATTGGTTTAGTAAGTTTCAAAACATGAGACGGCGGGCCCAAATTTTTTTTCATAACACCCTCTAAACTGATGTGGTGACTACTAACCAAGCTCATTTTGAAGAACAGAGGAAAACAGACAAGAGGTGACGAAGTACAAGACTGCGCGAACGCTGACTGTCAACTGCAAAGGAGACCAGAGACAGACGAAAAAGAAGGTGACGCAAACCCTAATAGCTTGAAGTTTATTGGAATTAAACTACCAGTTGTTAGTCAGCGCTCGTGTCGTCTTCTGTCTGTATCTTGCCCGTTTTCCTTAAAATGAACCTCAACCAATTTGCCGTGCTGGTAAACTAAGCAAGTATTCTCTAGCAATCTGCGGCGCGCTGTAGAATTTCATTCGAGCCACTTAACCTGAGACATGCGATGACAACAGATCTAGGAAGAGACGGTACACGGCGGCTTGGTTTGCTGTCACAGGTGCGGTGAAAATAGAAAAGAAGTCAAAGTTGCTGTAATTATATGTTGCCAATTCGATAGCATCAGATGCTATTGATTTTGAGGGCCATCCTTTCATTGTTGTGTTTGCGGACCATTTCGCATCTGTCTGCGCGAAACCAGACATCTATTTAGATCATCTAGCAGGGGTACGTGAACCCAAAAGCGTCTAAAGCATTCAAGCATTCCAACACAGTTTTATTTTTCCAAGATCCATTGAATATTAGAACTCCTTGCTGGCAACAATAACTGAATCGAATAATTTTGCAAAGCAGCTCGGAGATTATTTCTTGTAATGTTTTCCAATTTGTATTCTGGTTGTGGATCATTCCTCATGGTGCTCTCGAACATTTCTTGCATGTTTTGTGAGTGTGTGCTAGGGGGGTGAGGGGGGGGGGGGGGCAATGAGTCTAGTATATCAAGCTGACAGCTAGCTTTTGTTTATTGTGGTTCTCCTGCTCGGACCTAAATAGGTAACAGTATTTATAAACAAATAAACAACTAAAAGATACACAAAAACATATAGTTGTAACTTCCTATCTAGTGAGGCTGCTTCTCTCCAGCCAGTGTGTCAACTTTAAAACCAACGACATTTTCTATAGGGGCTTCGTGTCGGGGAAAAGCCGGTGTCGGCGTTGACCGTGCCCGATAAATATTTGTTGACGGTGTCATGACGACAAAACCACATGAACCAGGGCGGAATACCTCACAACGCTTACGCTAAACGTGACATCACGTGGGGAATAAAACTAATAAAACATCACACGCCATCATCACACTAATCATCAATTATCAGCAGCAGCTACAGCAGCAGCAGCAGCAGCAGTACACTGAATGCACCCACAGCAGCGCAACAGCCTCTCTCATTGGCCTCCAAACAACCCTATCCTGTACGAGCTGCGGTACGCGTAGTGCAAATTAAAGGTCACCGAATGTCTCGCTTGATTTACCTTATAATGAAATCGGTTTCGCATAGATAAAAACTTGGAAGAATTTCGGCTTCAGGGGGATTCGAGCCTAAGACGATTGCTTTGCGAGCCGGACACGCTACCGACCAGATCTCGCAAGGCCATAGTGCGATTGTAGCGCTTGAGAACAAGCGCTACAAGCGCTTCGTATGTATATCATCAAGAAAGTTCGTAGGTATATCATGCCAACTCTTTCGTGTGAAGTGGCATCTTGCGACTGTATGCTAACGAGCATGCATGTAATTAGATGAGACCACAGACCGCTGTCGCGTCATACGCCTAAGACTGAGTTTAAATGTCCCCGAAGTGTTTTTCCCCGATGAGGCTTGTAATGATATCACAAGAGGGAGCTTCTTGAACAAGAACTCTCCAGCCAATACACTAGACCCGATGTCTTGTTGACAGAAATTGCAAACATAGCCTGGGGTCCTCTTGTGGAGTGGGGCCGCTGTAACAGCTTGAGTTACTCCTTATTTTTACGACAGCTGACTGGGTGTAGCCTGGAGGGGCAAGCGTTTTATTGTTTCAAAAGAGGAGGATGCAAGTTCTCCCAGCACCGATGACAGACGTCTGTCAGTACATATAAGTATGGGCGAACCTAGTGGAGCGAATTTCAGCGGATCAGAACACGTGGAGAGGACACAAGTAGGGAACAATAAGAACATTTTTGTTCTATCAGAACTTTCAGTTGCGACAAATGGAACTCAATTACTCATGAATCTGGTATAGCATGGGTTTTTATCTCTGCCTCGAGCAAATTACACTGCAGACGCGGCATGGGGATGATTGCCACATGTATTGTGGAACAGCCTAAGAGGCACCAGTTCTTGCCATCGGTGTGGCTCCCTCGTGGAAAGATGTAAAAGACCGAAGTGCGTTGGTGACTGCAGGCTGCCTAACCGACCGTTGCTGATTCTCTATTTTTACCCGTGACAATATAGAGCCAGCGCTCAAATCGCGCTGGTGAGAGTCTCAAGGAATCGCGTGGTGCCTAAGTCTGACAAGTACAGATACGCCAGCCTAATTATGAAATCGCCGCTGCAGTACATTTCCGTTTCCGAATTGAATTTGAAAGTCTGGGAAGAGCATGTTCCGCGCGAGTGCGTTTTAGGCTAGCTCAGCCCGCACTGTGACATCTCTGCTTACCCGGTTACTGGACACACACGGGGATTAACAAGAGAACATAAACTACGTCTGTTCAACCTCATACGCCAGCCTAATTATGAAATCGCCGCTGCAGTACATTTCCGTTTCCGAATTGAATTTGAAAGTCTGGGAAGAGCATGTTCCGCGCGAGTGCGTTTTAGGCGAGCTCAGCCCGCACTGTGACATCTCTGCTTACCCGGTTACTGGACACACACGGGGATTAACAAGAGAACATAAACTACGTCTGTTCAACCTCACTAGGAAACAGAGAAGATTCCACGCTATCGAACCCTCAGTGCATGAAAAAGTGGCAGTGATGGCTGAGGGATCTCTACGCAATGGCGACTGTACGCTTTCATTACAGGACGTCGGGCGCGTATGTGTTCATCTGTCACTATAGGGTTTCGCGATCTCTAAGTATGCCAACGCATTGAGGTGATGGAGTTCTCTTCAGGCTTTGTTACCCAGAACTGACGTCGGCGCACGCGTCGATGTAAGAGAGTGGTGTCTTCATGACGTGCACCGCTCACAGGGAAGGGTCGAGCAGTTGTGGAAAGGCTAGTAGAGACTTGTTCTTCTGACAACATTTTAGTATCCTGTAATGGCGACAGGATTTCGTCGCAACACAGGGTAGAAAATTGCTGCAGCTTAAGTTAGGCGATGACAACCGCCCCGATGGTTCAGTGGTTAGGGCGCTTGAACCCAGGGACGCGGGATCAAATCCCTGCCACGGCGGCCGCTTTCGGTGGAAGCGAAAAGCAAGGCGCCCGTGTACTGGGCGGCGTCAGTGCGCGTTAAAGAAACGCAGGTGGTAGAAATTTCCGCAGCCCTCGGCTACGGCTTCCCTCACAGACTGGGTCAAAATCGGACGTTAAATCGCATAAACCAAACTTCAGTTAGGCAATGTTCGTCTGCGCATAGTTCTGGCCTTCAAGTTAACAGTGTGACGATGGTAACTCGCATCTAAGCAGGGGGTGATAGGCGTTTCTGTCGCTGTGTACCATCACAGCTGGTTTACAAAGGGGCATGTTGCAGTTTAATTATCGCACATAAAAGAATGGATAGCTGAGGATCTATGCGCGATGCCAGAGAAGAAGTTAGTCAAGAGTTTGACGTATGATGGCAGAATAAACTGAGCAAAAGATGCTCATCAAATCCTTCTCCCTTTTCCTATATACGCGAGCGAACCGCTACATAGCTACATGCAGAGCTATGTATCGTACGCTATATTGCACTCGTGCGCAGATTCTCTGCGAGCACGACCTATATCAGCCCTCCGGTGATTTCTGCGGTTTCCGCCGCCTGTCCTCTAAGCCACAATGGGTTATCGCCGTGTTGTCTCATCGTGATCTCGGATTGTGCTTTGTACGCAGCAGCGTCACAGTAACATGAATTACAGCAGAACCTATCTGCGAAAGCTGACGCTCTAGGGCGTGACAGTGTGTTCCTACTCCACGGGAATTGATTTTATTTCGTAAAGTCCTTGCCAAAACTTTAGAGCCAAGAGAAATTGATTATGAGCCGCAATGTGGATCGTATTGCATTTCCGATCTTCCAAATCTCCTGAAGGTAAGGACAGTTTTTGTCCTGTCATTTCCCAAGGAGAGGACTTACATGAACGATGAAGGGCCGTCACTAACAGCCTAGAAGCAGACGCCCTGGGCTCTAAACTTCTGACAAACACAATGCAACGTTTCGCGCAGCTGGCATTCGTGGGTGAGTGCCTCTTTCGCTGCCTGCAGGAGTTCCTATTGGAGCGTTATTCGAATAGGGTTTATAGAGAAGGAGGTCGCTGTGAAGCGCTATGTCGAATCCTCAGCGAAAATTTTCTTTGCGCTTAACGATGTCTTCCGCGATATGCGTTTGTTGCTAAATATGCGTCGAGATAGATTTTTCGCTAATATACGGAACTTGTAGTCGGTACGGGTAGGTATCCAGTCGCCTACCTGTAGAGCTGATGAAGAATATATGCCGATGTAAATTTAGCAACAAACCGCAGGTGGGAGGTTCGATCCCCAGAGCTGCCGAGCATCTACCGGACAGTGCACAAGCTTTCAACTGGCCTAGTGATCGGCTTAACTGGGGTGAAATGCTTGGGAAGCGGGTCTTAGACCCCACCAAGAGAAAAAAAAAAAAGAAAGAAAAACACAATGATACCTCGTGGCATAGCGCTCTTTGGCCAGCTGTATTCTTGCGCTATCAAAAGTTACCACCATCGTCGAGTCGCATCGTTCCCAGCAGGATCGCCTGGGGCATGCTTCGCGGCTGAAAGCGAACGTGACCAAGGTGCTTGAAGTGTGAGCTGTTTCAGTCATTAGAAGCTGCTACTCAGGACTATACTTGCGACAGGCTGGCGCCGTATTCCGAAAGTGAGGCACCTCCGGATCCCGCACCTAGAAAAACCTCCTGAAATTGGTAGCAGGTTTTACGTCGAATATTTGGAGCTGATTCCTGGTGCTGTAGTTTTTATCAGCTAGCGAAAAAGCGCTGTCGAGCCTTGCAGCAAACCACAGCCTTCGATGCTACGCGATGCCCGTTCTCGTACTGCCTGGGTAATTCTTTACCCGTTCTCTTTGTACACGTTTTGCTGGCGAGGGCCCCGGCCGAATGATAGAGGCGCTGGGCAGTTGTCTTTGAATATTTCAGCTGAAAGCATGTTCTGAGAAACACTATCCGACCCGGTACTACATTGGGTACTGCAGATGCATGCCGCCGTGCACTTCGAGAGAGGTTAGTTTTTTCGGCGGCAAGACTGCAGACTCAGTAAGATTATGTCTTATCTGAAGACGACGATTACCCTCTGCACATCGAAAATTCTAGCCCTGAAATGACAGAAGCAACCCAGTGCACAGAAACCAGCACGTGCTTAGTACGAGCCCTTGTGAGGGAGGTAGAGAGAGAGCGAGAAGGGGGGGGGGGGGGGGGGGAGAGAGGGACAAAAAGTAGAATAGAAAGGCAGGGAGGTTAACTAGGCGATGATAGAAAGGCAGGGAGGTTAACTAGGCGATGCCCAGTAGGCCACTCTACACGTGGGGAGGCGAACAAAGGGAGAAAAAGGAAAGAAAGAGTGTCAGCGAAAGAAGTATGTCACATCTCCAGAGATCTATAGTGAAATGGGGTAGAGAGCGTACACTTAAAATCTTGAACTCAACCCCGAGTCCGTTTAAAACTTAAGGATCGCCTTCACTGATTTCCTTTGCGATGAAGGAGACATCCAGGGGCCCAGAATCTTAGCTTCACTAAGAGCGCGAGAGTCTAAGCGGCAGAGTGTAGCAGCGAGGAAGGCACGCTCACGCTCAAACTGAGGGAAGTCATAAACTATGTACGCAATAGTTTCAACACACCCGCACTGCTCACACGTTGGAGAGTCTGCCATTCCGATGAGGGAGGGAATAAGCGTTTGTAGACGCCACTCCTAGCCGCAAGCGACACAACATCGTAGCATCACAGCGGGGCAGGCCGAATGGTACCTGCAGTTGAAGTAGCTGGTCAAGGTGGTGCGAGCGGGATGGGACGTCCAGCCTCCAGGCGTAGACCATGATTGCCTAGTCACGTTTCGGGCGATCAGGCGAAGATGCCTTGCTGCGTCGGTTCTTGTCAATGGTATCTCGGCAATGTTGGTTGTATCGTGATCCGATCGAGCAGCATCGTCAGCTAAGCTTTTGCCAACAATTCCACAATGGTCTGGTATCCACTGGCAGATTATTTCGTGACCCTCTTGTAATGCCTGGTGGTGCAGATGTCGAGCCTCCGCTACAAGTTGCTCATGGTCGTCATGGCCCAAGAACGATTAAAAACATTTTCGGGCAGGTGTGGAATCACAAAACACCGCCCATTTTTTAGGAGCTTGTTCAGAGGTATATTTTACTGCAGCACGAATTGCGGCAAGTTCTGCTCCAGTAGAGGTAGTCCTTAGCCAAATTAGATAGTAAATGTTTGCCTGTCTCGCAGGAAAGACGACGGCACATGCAGAACTAGTAGAGGTTACCGAGACATCTGTATAGACGTGACGGTCCCAATAGTCATTGTGGAACATGAACAGTGTCAGTTGCTGACGGGCTGGCGTTCATAAGTTCGGTTTCTTCGATATCCCCGGAATAGCAATGCTCACACATGGGAGCTGCAGCCACCACAGTGGCGACGAAGGTCGTGCTGCCGGAGTGCAGTGCTTTAGGATGGAAGACTGGTACGTTGTTGTGATTTTTGCAAGGGCAGAATATGGTCTTTGCAGGGGCATCTGCGCAAGGTGATGCTGTGGAATCCTTGAAGTATGTCGTATGCGCATTCACAATGAGTCTAGAGCAATATACGTTGCAAGCGGGTAGTCTGTGGCGACTGCAATACTGCGCTCCGAGGGAGGCCCAAGCATGTGCAAAGGTCCTGACCCTAGACTGCCTGGAGAGCACGCAAATTAGTTTTGCACGTGTTTGAAAGTACGGGCGTACTGTACCGCAGTAATTCTAAAAAGAGTGATCTGTACAACTGCCGCATTGACTGTACCGACGAGCCCCATGATTTTCCGCCAACAAAGCAGAGTAAGTGTGGGATTGCGCAGTCAAGTCATGATCCGAAGAGCTAATTATTTTTTAAGCGCCGGTTAGAGTCTTATGCTAAAATACTAGTCACGCAGCAAACTTGAAGGGAACTGTCGGAGCACATCGGACATCAGATTGTTTACAATGAAAACCTAAATGTGACCTAAGTGTCCAACTTTCGATGGCAGTCTATTTAGCAGATTAATAGCCGGAGGAACTTCAGAACAGACAGATATCAACTGACGGGTACAGGTGACTCTTCTTTTTGCATGGGCGAGAGTTCCTTCACTTTGGCTGCAGCCCCAACATCGAGCAGCTTGATTCGAGTTGTATTCTTGACATTTAATGAGTGCATCAACAGATGCGGTGTTTGCCTCATTGCTAGACTACTACTTTGCGGTTCTGCAGGACGTAAATAGGAGTTTGTAGCGGTAATTTGGTACGTTGAGAAATATATTGAATTGAATTCTTAACAGAAGGTAGTCGGCGCTGCATCGGTTTATGATTAACGTCTCATTAATTTAAAAAATAAAACTTGCTGAGCTGTAAAATGAAAGTGACATCGGAGCATACAGCCTCCGTAATATTGCAACTGCCAGTGGCGATCGAATGCTACCAGAACACAGCGGGCGAATTGCGCGCAGCAGCGTCGACGACCTAATTAAGGTGGCGGCATGCCACTGCGCTCACACATTTGGCGGGTCTTCACTTTCGAGCACCCTATTCGGCGGGTGATAAAAGCCATAGTCGAATTAATGGCGGGGAGTGTTTGTTCCATGTTTGTGCACGTGCAGAGCACGGGGAGCAGGTGCACCTTTCAGAAGGAGCGAGTGCTGGCGTCACAGTGAAGGTCAAGAAAGAGGGAAGACGAGTATGTTCGCTTTATTGTGAAAATATCTGTAGCTATTGCGACTGGATAGACTAAGCGAACTGAAACCTGTATTGCTTATTAATCTGGTAATTTGTAGGCTTCTCTGAGCCAGAACTCCAGGAGGTCGACTGGGGTTCAAATCTTTTTATCTTACATCCCCTGTGGTCGTACGTATGAGAAGGATGTGCACGAGATAATCGGGGGCATATACACCGCTTGGTCATGAGAGACCACGTATCGTCACGGGATGAAACACCCGAGAAACGGCTGGTACAGTTAGTCAGAACCACCCGAAGAAACGCAAAACAAGGGCTTGTGCTTTATTTCTTGCAAATAAAACACAAGAGAATTTCATGTTTTCGGTTTTCTCGCTGTTCATTTTGTTTCTTAGTACTCGTTACATATGATGGCTTCTTCAGTGACAGAAATGCATGAAGCAAAAGCTACCTCTCTCGTTATCATCGTGGATTGACCATCCCCCTTTTCCCTCTCACGTAGAGGGGGATACAAGTGAGGGCTTTTACACCAAAAAGCATGATGGTCGGGAAGAAGAGAGGAAGGGGGAGCATGCTTTGCATACGCAAGCTGACTGGCAAATGCGAATGCAGACCTCCTCGCTAGCGTGGGGCGGCGAGGCCTCGGAATAGCGCCTTTTGCTCGTCCCATTGAACAAGATGGGAAGTTCAAAAAGCACCACACGTACGCACAAGTAGGATCGTTTATTTCTGACTTCGCCGCTGCCGAGCTCGCTCTACGAGCTCCGAAAAACCGAAGTGCCTAAAAAGTAAAAACAAAACAAAGCGGCGTGTAGATCAGAGCCGATTCTGCGCACGCTCCGCTCATTGAAGAGTGATTCGAGAACTTTCCATTAAAAAGAAGAAAACAACGCGCACCAGAAGGCGTTCATACCCGCTCGCGACCCTTCGCGACCGAGCTTGTTTCTCCTCGCGCAACTGCGGCCGGAGGCTGAAAAGCGGAACGACTCTAGGTGAACGGAGCTTGAAAGAGAACAAACGTAGAGCAGACAAAAACAAGGAAACGGCAGAGGACGTCGGGGGTGAGGGGGACTCGGGAAGATTTCGTCCGGGAGAGCGGGAACAGCGGTGTCTTGCGCTCCTTTTTCTCGGGGTCCTGCGCGGGTCGTTCCCGCTGCGACGTCCTCGGAGGAGAAACGCAGGCAGCGAAGGGGTGCGGAGCGAAAACCCTCGCGTGCTGCGAGGCAGTATTGAAACGTAGGCTACGCGGGCGGGCGAGAGCGGGCGGAGATAACGCAGATGACGGCGCGCTCCCAAACGCGACGTCTTCCAACGGCGCTGTTGCCGCCGCAGCAACCAGAGCAACGGAGAAGAACCGAGAAGCCACTTGGGGCCGGCGGCGCCACCAGCGTTTGTGCCTTCTTCGGAGTCGAGCTCGAGTCCATGTCTCGGCGTTGCGGCCCCGAAAAATGTCGTTATGTCTCTATCGAAACTATATGCAAGAGTACGCACACACATGCTGAGCGCAGCTTTCTTTGTGGATTCGTCATCAGTCTTGCGAAAGACGAATGTGACGCTGTCCCTCTTTGGCGAATGGCACTTTTCCTCCCCTACAGTCTCCACAGCCTCTGTAGTGGCAGGCATACACTTTTTTTTTCTTTTCTCGCTCATTTCGACTCTCAGTCATTTCTCCTTCTTCTTCTCACTCGCATTTCATTCGTAATACTTTGGATGCGTTTTAAGAACTGGCAAATCTGGCTCGTACACGAAGACGGAAGAGAGAAGGAGAAGGCCAAGTTTGCGCGCGTGCGATACGCAAAACTCGCGCACGGCGCGTGTGCGCGGCCAAGCTTTGTGGTCGCCTCGCGGCTTTCCTGTTTCTGGTCGCGAACGCTGCGTTTCGTGCAGCGCGGTTTCCTGAAAGACGTGCCAGTCGTTGGGTCTCTGTTTGCGAGTGGCGGCTGCGTTGCGATGATGACTTGCGTCGCGCGCCTCGGCAGCTCGCTGTGTGTCGTCAGACGTCCATGCTAGCCAAAGAAGCCGCGCTCCCACCGCCCCCTTCTCATTGTTCGTGGAGAAATAGACACGACGAATAAGAATAGCGTTTGCGCGCCGCTCGCACAGACGAACGTAAATAGCATGGCAGCCCATTCAGCGTTCTCCCGCGCTTCCTTGCTTCTCTCTCGATGGAAGTCAAAGGCGGCGCGGCGACCATTCAAGAGTTCACGTCGCTCTTGACTTCAAAAGAAAGCGCCGAATTCGTGGAAGCTTGGAAACAGAACAACACCCAAAGAGACACCCTCTTGAAACAGCGCATTCGAAAAAGGGAGGCAGTCTAAGTTTTCCTAAAGTAAGAGCGCACTCCGCGCAGAAAAATGTCCATAAAAGAAGAAAATTATAGCAGTCGAATTCTGTCCCCGAAAACAAGCACGAAGCGCGGCATGATCACCGCTTCGTTTTTGTTTTTTGTTTTACTTTTCCTGTATTTTCAAAAAGCACTCGGGGTTCCTCGACTTTAGTTGTTTTCACTACAAGTGACTTAGGATCTGCTTGGAAAGGTCGCTGTTCTTGGCGCTGTCGATTGCCGATTAGTCACCGTGGTGGCACTGTGCATTTTTAGGGGCCTTTCGCACATTGTTTCCTTTTCTTTTGTGTTCTGCTTATCGCTCTGATCCACCGACTTGTTTGTCTCCATCTTGAAGGAAACAAGGTCGCCTACTTTCGAAGGCACTTCCTTTTGTGCAACCCGGCTGGCAACGGCGCAGGGGCCGCTGCACTTTTGTTGTCGCGACGACGAGCTTCCGGTCCTCCGGCATCCGACGTCGCTTGAGCGGCGTCCTGACGAACATGTTAAATCCAGCTTTCTTGTACGACCTTTGCAATCTAGTCGTCTTGTTTCTTCTTGCCCGCCCTCTCGAGATCTGCCGCAAAGTTGTAGTGCACCTAAAGGAATACAGAACATGACCAAAGGAAAATACGATGTATGTTGATATTGAGTGGTGCAATATATAACTCCCTTTTGGAAACTTGAAAGCCGAAACCGCCTTCATGGGTGATCGTAGTTGCCACTTTCAGCAAACTAAAACGTAGTTTTACTGTCATTTTAATAAAACAACAAAAACAAAGAAGTCTTATTTATACACTTAACTTAGTAGTGAAGCGCAAGCAAATCTTTAGCTTTAATTTTTGCTCTTTCGTAGAAGCATACATTTCTGAATCAATTTGGGCACATGGACAGAATATTGTGAAAAGAATGAATTACTACAGCCGGTATACGAGAGGGAAATAAAGCCCTTCTGAATATCCGCGTTAATACGCTGACTTTACCAAGCGCCCTTTTCAATGTGTTCTTTGTTTAGAGCCCTAAGAGCTGGAGTCTGTGCTTGATATGGGACTCTGTACTCACTGCCAGCTTTGCAAATTGATTGAAGGCGCAGAAAATTGTAGTACTGACCCCTTCAAATGTTGGAGCTCCCTGAGGCTAATTTACTTTCCACAAAAGCTGTACAACTTCGCGAATGCCTGAGGGACATCTTCGGGGAATCCAATCTTGGACATTCGCACCGCGCTCTTTCGCGTCGTCACACAAAGGCGATACCGAAACCAGTGCGTTTTTGAAATATGCATATTAAACATTTTCTTCAGACATTCACTACAAGCCTGTATGCCACTGTTGTAAGAAAAAAAAGAAGCATATTTGGACTCAAAATAGCTAGCATAGGCATGGAAAACTTAAACCTAACCATTGATGCAGGTGGCGGGGATTCGCTTTTCTTTGCTGTTTAGTCGCTGATATTTCTGATTTTGATTTTCCTTGGCTTCTTTTCCAGTGTCGCCGCTGCAAACACCATCAAAGTTAAAACGCTTTACTAGCAGCTCCGAGCGGTCACAGCATACGACTGGCTGTTATTTTCTTCCCTGCGCGTAATAATTAATCGCCCCTTTTCTATAGTCTGCTGGGGAAATTTCTGAGCGATGAGCGAGTGCGGAAGTTGCTCTTGACGCTTTCCTTTTCTTTTTCTCATTTTAATGACTACCGAGCCAGCTGTTCTCACCCGTGATGGCATGTGTGTGTTTGCGCGCAGAAAACTCGGACAAGATCCGATGCAACAAAAACAATCAGCCGAGTGTGCGAATTTCAGGAACAATTTAAAAAGCGTTATTAATTGCAGTATTCACAGCGACGATCGCCGGAGATGAACACTCCAAGGCGCTGCGACGCCGCTGCTTTTCTAATTAACGAGTTTGGTTCGGTCCCGGGGCGCTGTCCGTAATTACCGCTGGATTTAGCCATTCCTTCTCCCCATCGATAAGGACAGCGGTCACGCTTCTCCTCCTCCTCCCCCACACGCTCCCCGGCACTGGCTGAATGATGACCTCTTCGCGTGCTTGACAGTCGACTCACCGAGGAATCGAGATAATCTCAAGCACGCGAGTGATGAGGCCCGCTACTATTTCGGTGCTTCGGTGCACTCGCAAAGGGAGCGGCCCGAGAAAAAGAAAATGTCTGAAGCCATTTCATCTGGCGTCGCTTTTAGGTCACGTATTGCCTCAGCGCTGCTCTCCGGATTGATGGAGGGAAATCAAGACTCGCTAAAAATCAGTGAATGGGTATCATAGCAAACTTCGCCGTCACTCGCTTCAAATTGTGGCACCGGCTCGTGAAAAGCAAGTACGCAAAGTTATATTTTGGTTGCATATTTTTTTAACCCTGGTTTGAAACTCAGCAAGACCGTTCCTCCTCATAAAAACTACCCCATTACGCTTTTACAGCGGTTTGGTTCTATGATACAGGTCTTTGGCGTCGTTTGTTCGCGGCACAGATATCGGCTTGTCATAACTGTCCGTATACTTGGTTTCAGGGCTAGAGTTCACATACTTTGTGACGTGAAGCGAGAATGCAAAGCTCTTCGCAATAGCGATCGAAAGCGGGAGCATTCCAGCCCCACAAAACGCGTCCCGTTTTGAGGTAGTACCTTCCCTTTTGTAATCATCTACCAGGTTTTCTCGAAGAATTCCAAATGTTTGCAGAATACCTTGGCTATTATTGGTAACGTCTGAATCAATTGATTTAGCATACAATTTGTATTTCGACACTTCTTAGACCACCACGTCATGAGCCTCCTTAGCATTTTCTGCGCCTTCTTTTGTTTTTATTTTGAAATCTGGTCTGTTATTGGTATATCATGTAAGTTTTCTTGTATTATTGAAGGCTCGAATTTGATGTAACTCGTACCCACAGATGAAGGGGATGTAACTGTCCCGATGCATATCGGGATTGTGGCACTAAGCCGCAAGCAGAACAAGCAACTCTGGAGGCGGGCCTCGATTAAAACGAACACGGCGGTGCCATTAACTAGTGCGCAGGAATGCACTACTCGGCCGCGGTTTTGCTTTGCAGCGCACATGCCACAGAGGCATAGAAATCTCTAAGGCTTTCGCTGTCCGCGCGAGGATAGTGGGAAAGAAGTAAATTGCTCAAGCACAATGAAAATCCGCCACATGCACCAAATTTTAGTGATGTTTACACGTGATTTGAAGTCATTAAATACAGACTCCAAGCATGGGGGGAGGGGTTGACATCACAGCATGGAAGAGAGAAAGGGCGTGAACCATCCATGGCTGAACAGCACTACCGACCAGTCTTATCCTTCAAACACAAGACATCGTGTAGTTGTCTTTGTGTGTGTGTGTGTGTGGGGGGGGGGGGGGGGGCGGCTTCAATGTGCTGAGCAAAAATGACGTCCTGACTAAAATAAAGAGCGGTAGACGGGCGACATAATAAAATACAAATAAAATCTGAAATTTTCAGGCGAAGTGATCCTTGAATAACTGACCTCCTGTCATATATTATTGTAAATTAGGATGGAGCTCAGTACTTTGCCCCGTATTCATTTTTCACAGCATGAATGTGGTAACGTGAGCTGGCCATTGTCTACGCTTGTCAAACCCACCTAAGTTATTTATCTATCTACCAGCTCCGGAATGAGCCTTTCGTAGAGCATTCTCGTCAGTCCTTTATTTCTGATATCAACGGAAAGCATCCCCTTCCTCTCGACGCTAGAAGCGTGCCCAGCGAAGGCACTCACCCTTCTCAGATAATGTCAGCTGCAAATGAGTGTCAGTCAGTCTGCACCACGAGACCACCTTCTTCAATAAATACAATGTCAGAAATCACGATTTATTGGCCCTTGTGTCCTTCGCACACCCCTTGTGTCCTTCATCTGTGACAAATAGCTGATTGGAGGCTGTGGAGCAGGGAAGGCTCAGGTGACGGAAGTTGGCCTGAAAGAATTGCCGTGTCTCGTTAAGGAGTGGACAGGAGCAGAGTAGGTGATCCATGGTTTCATCAGCACCCCAGAAGGAGCACGCTAGAGAAGGGGCACGGCCAATACGGTACGGATACGGAGAAGAGGCGTTGACCTGCACGTGCCAGCTTCTACAGGAGGTGGTGAACCCTGGTTGCCGCAGCGATCGTGGTGTCTGGGTGGCGGGTAGGGTTGTCCTTCCATATGGTGTGGCCAGTGAAATCCGAGGCTATGACGGTTTCTGATGTTGGAAGTTTGGGGTCCTCATGAGCGGCCTTGGACAGCCTGTCTGCCTCCTCTTTCCCCGGTATGCCCATGGGGCCCAGGATCCTTTGGAGGGATAAGACAGCCAGGCTGGTCCGGATGTCCAAGAGGCGGGCCCGCGAGAGTGAGACATTACCTGTGGTACCAAGGGTGTTTAAGGAGTTGGAGGGCAGTCTTTCTAATCTGTTAGGATTACGGCTGCCCGGTTTGGTGGGACCTCGGACAGGAGGTCAGCGGTCACATGGAGTCCTGCCAGCTCCGCAGCTGTGGAGGTGGCTGGGAAGGTCAGCCGGCAGGTCCTGAATAACCTCAAGGTAGGAACGATGCAGGCTGCTGTAGCATGCCCTGTGGACGGCAAGACAGAGCCGCCGGTGTAGATTTGCACTGAGTCCACACAAGTTGCGGTACGCGGGAGGGGAGCAGCCGTATTTTCCTCCCTCTCCACCCCCCTTTGAAGACAACGCTTACTAATCTTGGCTGCACCGAGAGGGGAAAGGCAGAGAGAGAGCACGCGCGAGGCTCGCAGGTTGGCCGGCACGGCGCAAGCGGGGAAGCTCCGCGTATACAGGCCACGCGCGAGTCGTGTTTTGTCATGAAAGAAAACATGAATCATGCGCGCACGGTTTTTATTTTTTTCCTTCTCTGAGACAGACACTATGAACCACTTTCGCTGATAACAAAAATTAGTTGCGCTAGAACGTGGCTGTCTGAACAGCACTGTCAGAATGTGTTAGCACGGAAAGAACTTTAGAGTTAAAGGCAACTTAAACAAGTAGTCTTTAATGCTTTATTTCCACCCACTCTTTCTTTTGTCGCTAGATATGAGCAGAGCAAATTATTTTCAATATCAGAATCACTTTATTCGACTTCTTTACAGAGGTTAGGAGCACAGACAAAAAGCTGAAGAAGACACAGCTTGACGGGGTCTGTGCCTCTTTACAATGCATATACATGTGTGAAATGTAAAGATGGCATTGGCAGTGGAAATCTTTATGACAATAGACGCAGTACAAAACATGAAAACAAATTGATAACAAGAAATATAATAGTAACGATAGCAAAATGCTATTAGTAGCAAAATAACACTTTGACATTAATAGAAGGTAGATAAAGCCATAATGACAAAAATATACAGTAGGTAAAGACTGCAACAAAGAAATGCGGATGAAATGCAAGATAGAACCAGAAAAAAAAATGAAGACGCAGCCATTTCCTCTTTTCCCTTCCTTCCCTTACTTTTCACAATCGTTTATTCTTTTGTGTGTTTGTGTGAGAGATTTTATTACCCATGCATGTTTAGTATTGGCGGTAGCGTCAACTGCAACAACTGTGTGTCGTAGTTTGTGCGCACTGACGGGATATGCCAATGTCATGATGAGTTTCATAGATGGCAATGCTTCTAGTCTGGTTTGCTAATGTCGCAATAAAATTATTTCCGAGGTGGTTTCTTTTGGAATATTGATGCAGCAGTTTTTCATTATATAGAAACTGTACTGCGTGGACCTTCAAATTATCAAAAAGAGGTGCGGTGTGAGCATGATCTGATGATCCGGAAATAACGCGTACCGATTTTTGTTTTGTAGTAGCAGCAGCCTATTCATGTTCGAAGTCGTGGTATATCCCCGAACTAAATGACAATAGTTAAGGTGTGAAAGAATGAGGCAGTCATTTATAACTAATTTTATACTGGTCGGCAGAAAGGAGCGTAATTTTGTTGTTATTACGACTACTTTAGCAATTTTGTTAGTTAACATGTCGACATGCAAATTCGAGGATAAATGTTCCTCAAATATAACACCAAGGTTTCTGAACGACACATCAATGTTATGACTGATGTTCTGATCATGATATATTACAAGTAAGAGAGACATTGAAAAACTGCAAGAATAGAAATGGGTCTGTAGTGTCTGTCGCCACCCTTAAAAAGAACACTCTCGTTTGCCACCTGCATTGCTTTCGGGAACAGGCCATGCGTAAAGAACAGTTTATATACGTGCTTAAGGACGGGGATGATAATGTCTACACCGTGCTTCACCGGCGCATCTGCAAGCCGTTTGTATCACATGACTTGCTGTTGTTGAAGGCGAGGAACGTGCAATGAATTTGTTTCACATTGGTTGGTTTCAAAAATGAGCAGTCACGGGAGGCGTATTTCATGTATGTCAGGCTGTACGGGTCATGTGAACTTGTTAATAAGGTAGTGAAGAATTAATTAAAAGAGTTAGCCAGTGATGATCCGGATGTCGGTGTACCATTTATTACTAAGTCTTCTAGGTTACGTGAATTTTGAAAGTCGCGCCTGAGGACGAAATTGATGCTTCGCCAAGCAACGTCACTGCGTTTCATTGTTTCAGCATTAAAAAAGTTATGAAGGTAATTTTTTTTTGTTTTTGCTTTGTCTCAAAAACTGGTTACTTTGTTCCTGAAAGCTTTAAAGACGCGGAGGTGATTAGGGTCTTTTGTTTCGATGCAACGTTTGAACAGGGCATCCTTGTGTTTAATTAGCTTTAAGAAATAATTTGTTATCCATGGTTTACGTGCATTTTTGTTCTTTATTGTTTTGTGACCAATATTTTCTTGTACGCTACTTTAAATAATGATAGAAAGGTGTCGTAAGCAGTATCAGACTGTGATTGCTTGTACACTAGTTCCCACTTAATCTTATATATTTCATTACAAAACTCTTCTAAGGTTGATGGGTTTATATCTTGATATGTCACATTGGGTGTTGAATTACGTCGTTTTCGGCTCATCTTGTGATCAGTGATGAAAAATATTTGCAGGTGATCCCTGATCTTGGCACCACTTCTATACTCACGTTTTGCCATCCCAGATATTTTATTTCCTGGAAAGGCCTCATTGATAACCTAAACTTAGTTCTTTGCGTTCATAATGAAGCATGAAGGCGGGTGGTGTGTGATTTTGCCTCACTATTTTGTGCTCAGTTACGATCATTGTTTGATAATTGTTTTCATCTAATGTGTTTTTTTTTTAAACATTATCGTTTTGCTTAGCTTTATAGTTGGTATAATATAAATATTGTGAAGAGGAAGAAGTGCACAAGGAACATGCCAGTCAGTGGCATGTTCCTTGTGCACTTCTTCCTCTTCACAATATATTCATTTGGTTTCATTACAACGTTATCATCTACAACGCCGATTAGCTCATCCCAGTGCTGATGAGGACATAGTGGCACCTCAGTTAATCACAAAGGCCGAGAAAGGATGGAATCGAAATATGATCCTTGTATCATCCCAGACCTGTCCTACCGTGAGTGAAAGACATTTGATTAAAAAACAATTCTCTTTCGCGAGGCCTGGCATAGCGTTTGGCGATTTCAGCAGTTGTTCCCGTGCAGAGAGTTCCGGTCATCTCTCCTTAACAACTAATACCTCACTTATTAAAATTACTGTTTATTATTTAACCGCTGAGCGTATTACTTAACGTTCTTCTGGGCCTGTCATATATTAGAGTCTGTTAGCCCCGCCGGGGTGGCGCAGTGGTTACGGCGCTCGACTACTGTTCCCAAGGACGCGGGATCGAATCCCGGCCTCGGCGGCCGCTTTTCGATGCAGGCGAAAAGCAAGGCGCCCGTGTGCTGTGCGATGTCAGTGCACGTTAAAGAATCCCAGGTGGTCGAAATTTCCGGAGTTCTTCACTACGGCGTCTTTGGGACGTTAAACCCCACAAACCAACCTATTAGAGTCTGTTAAATAATAGAGCATCCTCAGAGTGTGCAATTGGACCCTCTGCACACTTCTCGTGTGGAAGCCCCCCGCCCAGTGCAACATACGAATACGCTTCTTTATACTGGCGAGTGCGAATGCGTGGGCATGTAGTCTGGTTTCGCAGTCTTCGCAGTCTCCCCCCTCCGGAAAACCGAGCGGCGGGAGGAGCCCCGGAGCCAGCCATGAATCGCCGGATGAGCTTCCTCACTCTCGCTATTCGCAACGCAATTTTCCGGAATGCCGACGTGGCACTACCCAGTTGAAGCAAGGTGCGAATGTTGCTTAACGCGCGCAACTCGCTCTTAATTGCGTTGTGTGGCTCATGCGCCCCTAATGGACGTCGTCTTGTTTCGTGAAGTGGGCTAAGTTGAGCCAACCACTGGTGAAGCCAACGCCCAATCACGCATTAATGGGTCGGGTAAATTAACGCCATCCGACCGGCTTCGTCACAGTAGTACATAGCTTGCGGCCGCCGGCCGCTGAAGACTTTCCGCCAGTACCTTCTTCGGCGTCATTGGTCACATTCAGTGCGGCTTCACTGCATGCTGCAGTGAAGCCGCCTTTCAAATTCGTCGTCAGTGCGGCCCTACAATATTATGCAGTGTCTGTTCAGTGGTTGGAATTAAGTGATGATACTAAACGTGACAACAAGTCCTCGTTTTGTGGGACATCGTAGGTATATCTGTTTAAAAAGGGAACTTGAAAAGAATTCAAATATGTTTATTGCTGTTTTGGTAAACTGAAGTGAAGTCACGGTGTTTGCAGTTTAAAAGTGAAAAGCAACATATGTTTGAAGAAAGAAAAACAAACTGGCAAAAGCCAACTGGATTTCATTTCGGGTGCTTTAGTTTCGATGCTCAGTGATTTATCTGGGCTGGTGTCTTGAATAGTCTGCTTTCTTACCTGCAACTTAAGCTTCCTGTGACTTCATATTTATATTGTGAGGCAACCGACGAATATCGCTAGAAGCTGTTATAGACGAATTGATGGAACTGACCTGTTCAAGAATTTTCTTATCAAAGTCTAATGTTTATCCTGCGCTCACACTAAGTAATTAAGGTAGCCACAGATAATCATCGGCGTGCGTCTTTGATAACGATTATAAATTGGAGAATCCTCCGGAGAAATGATCTGCAGCTCTATGTCATGGTACGAAATTGCGCTGTGCGAAAAACGCGCGCGCATTTTACCAAATTTCCTTTGAAAAGAAGCGCGTGTTTATAGTCGAAAAGCTGGCGCCGCCACTGCGCTTAGACGATGTGCTTTTCAGCTGCCAAAAGAGAGCCAATAGTGCGCTCCATGCCAACAGGTGCGTGAAGTATTCTCATGTCATCCCGCACGCAGCAGCATGATTCGGCCTTCAGAACAGACGGTCATTATGCAGTTTTTTGTCGTTTAACGTTTTCGCCTCATTGACGCTGGCCGATTTCTCTCAAGTTTACTTAGTGATCAACTTCAGCTTCCGCCCTTTACTCGGCATCTGCGAGTGAGGGACCGTGGAAGTGAATGGTTTTAGCAATTTATGTTGTTTAATTATTTAACAGCGCCGACCTGTCCGATTCGATATCTCATTAATGGCGGGAAGGTTGGAAATGCAAGAGCCCTGCCATATGCGAGTGAAGTTTGCATGCGCTCCTCGGGAATTCGTTCGCGGCGCCCGTGCAGTGCTGCCCATCGATCGCGGCCGCCGGGATTCCTGAGAAGGAGAGGAGTCTTCACCGCGACGCTGTGCAGGTGGATGGATTGCCGTCTTCGTGAGCATGATTGCGCTCCTCGTCCGTCTCTCGCGCGGCATTCCTCGGGCGGACTGCAATTGGAAACGCGGCAGTGACGTAGGACCCGCGTCGGATCCGAAAGCTGGGGAAGCCAGGTCGTCGGGTTGAATCCCTACTGGTCCTTTTCGCGCTGACCGGAGTCAGGCCAGGCAGTTAATGGGGTTTTGCATTATTGAGCCGGACGTGCGGCCGTCGCCTCCTTTCTTCCGGCTGCAGTTTGGCCGCAGAGAGACGCCACCTTGCGAAAAAGACGGCAGCCGCCTGCATCCGCTCCTTCGACGGCGGCGCATACTGACCATGTCAGCCATAATGAATTTTTGAGGCGCACTTCCGTCCCGGAGCGTGTTTTTATTAAAGGGCTGGCTGAAGGACGTGAACGCCGCCGGCGGCTGCTGCGCGCCGAGGCCCCCCGAGGGCGCCTGTCTCGCCGGGCTTGTTTTCTGGAGCGGATACTTGGCTAGTTTAGCTCTCGTGGCTGTTGCCGCTGCGTTTGCATGCGCGGCTGGAACTTTGTGCTGTAGCGCTATGGGCCTTGGCTGCCAATAATTTACGGCCGCCGCGTGAGCTAGAAAAAAAAAAAAAAGAAATTGAAGGCGAGTGAACTAGCCAAGCACTGATAAATCACGTCGGCTGTATGCGCAGCGTCACGCTGGTATCATGTTCTTATTAACTTTCTCGTTCGTCAGGGACTCTAAGGAGACGGCAGTGACCATAAAGCGGCCATTTGCTGGCGTAAAACTCGATCTCGGAGCTCGCTGAGGCGCATGCGGCAGAATATGAAGAACATAGCCAGCAGAACAGTTCAGGGCACTGTTTATGCATACGAGAGGGGAGCAAGTGAGACATGCACACAGAAAGAAGGGCTGTACAGAAAGCAGGCAGAAGACAAGGAGACGGCTGCCATAACCTCTGGTTTAAGTAGTGCGCGTCTCCCTGCTTCGGAGACCTACCGCCGTAAAGAGGATTAAGTTACGCGAACCCTGAAAGACGGCAGGCTTCTCCCTGCGCCCCAGTGCAGGGCATGAGAACGCAGCCGCGAGCATTCTCGATGGTCATGGGAGTCCGTTATAGCTTCTAGTTTCACTTCGTACACACTCGCAACCGGCTCCTGTATTGTCATGAAAATTTCCTTGTTCTTTCTTGTTCATACTGAGTCCACTTCGACTCGTCAGTCGCTGCACACTGAGTGGACGAGAGAGCAAGCTAAGCACAGCCCCGCGCTGACTCTCGCAAGCAGCGCTCACTGGAGCGCCTTTTCGAGAACCGCAATCCTTAATGCAAGGTTTCCTTAAAGTAACGCCAACTACCGTGCACATTGAATCCGTTTGCGCGCAAAGTATGTCCCGCCGGAAAATGCTTGCCGTCGTTGCAGAACTCTTCACCTCGGCGTGAATTCTTTGATTAGAGAATCCCATTCGCGCGCGGTTGGCGTATGCGGGTTCGTTAATGATGGCTATCACACGTGCAGGAGCGATTTTCTCGTATGCAAATCCTGAAAGAGAATCACACGTAATTAAACTGGGTGGGTTTGAACATCGGTACGCGGAATATAGCGCTTACGTGCCCGTCAACTACAAGTGTCTCATTTCAATACTAGATGTGGGGCCGTATTTAGTTAGAATTCATTTCACGAACCATTATTTGGCGCATTATTATTGGCAGGGGCTGATTGTAATGTCGGAGTTGATAGGCAGCAAACTCTTTGATACAACAAAAACTACTGCAACGTGCTTGCGCTACTTGAGGTGGGTCCCAGTAGATTTTCTAGAAAAACTTGCCGAGAGAATGGACGCACTTGCAGTGCACTAGAAAGACAGCAACAGGTTCACTTTTATTGTATTTATTTGCACATTGTATGGATGTGCGCAACACTGATGGCGACAGGCCAATTTTTATTGTGTTTATTTTTATATACTGCCGTTTCTGCTGTCCGGCATAAAGGGCGTACATAAAACAGTAAATCGCAAAACCAAAATGTAAATTTAATCTCATAACCATTTTTATCTGTTTATTTGATAGGAAGTAATTGCACTAAACTGTTTAAATGAATCGATTGACCTCAGGCATCTTATCACTCTCACACGTTTTTGGCGTTTTGGAGTTTTCACACGGTATGAGATTCGTTCTATACTCATTTGACGTTCAAGTTAAATTTATGTACTCACAATCGACAGGGACTTGTTTTGCGCCAGTCGCATATTGTTGCAAGCCCTTGGACGCTTTCAAAGCCTTGTGCTCTTTGGCATGAAACGAGTAGTAATTTTAATATTTGCTATTAGCTGTAACTCGAAGCATTTCATTTTGGTATCACTCTACCACACTACGAGTTCAGAACACACTAGCCGACAGCGATCATACTCAGAATAGTTTAATACTAGCAGTTCGGAAACTCTGTACAGAAATCCAATAATGATCTGCGACTAATCTCTGGAGGTTGACAGGCTGAGGCAGGACATCTGTTGGTGTTCTTTGTAGCCTTTCTTCTTCCACCGCGTCCATGCTGTGAGGGGAACTCAGAGCTTCATCTGTATTCCATATATTCCAGTAATCACCCGCGAGTTGTGAGAGTGTCTAGATTTGACGTAGCCGCCTCATGTAAGGGTCCCCAACTGGCGTTATCACAGCGGTCTGGCCGGTGCCGTGCCCATACAGACTGTCTTGACAATTCACTACGGAGCTACGGACCCACAAGCGCGAGTGCCTGCTGCGCATGTCCAGTTCACGAGCGCGGGAAAAGGTCCTTCTCAGCGATGTGCAGCGAACGGCCTTTTGTAGGAGTTGCTTTTTCAAGTTCGTCTCTCCAAGTTCACTTGTTCAGTTCCTCTTCAGCTTGAGCGAGCCTTTAAAAAAAGGAAAAGGCCTAAGCAGCCATCGAACCCTGCCTACTCCTGATAAACCTCAAGCCTTGAGAAAAGTACGCTATCCGTGCCGGCGTAAATTTTCACAACTAAATACGCGTCGCCGCTATACCTTTCGGCGTTGTCTTCGGTGGCCCTCAGCTGAATCTTCATTCTCTTTTTTTTTTTCTTTATCCTTTCATTTTGTTCTGGTTCAGAATAGCGTGTCCATGAACGATAGCGTGGTTTGGTGAGATAACGTTTCCCACAGCTTGGCTGCGCCATCTTTTATACCTTCGCCCCCCCCCCCCCCCCCTCCCTAACCCCACCCCTTCCCTTCGCTTATATCACTGCCGCCTTCCACTTCTGCGCAGCCCGTCGCTGCTTTTTGGAAGCGCGGTTGGGTCGGCGGCGGCTGAATCTCGCTCCAGTTGTTTCCACTACCGGCAGCTGCGCTTCAGGTTTCGCCCGCAGATCATCAAGCTCTAACGCTTTCGCAGAATCGACCTCTGGTGCGGAAACTGCTTTTGCTGGCGCAGGCGTTACGCGCACAGGCCGGCTTGCGGGAAGCGCTGCCTAACGGCCCTTTCTGTCGTCCGGTCGCTCGCAGAGCACGGGAGAGGAGAGGAGGTTTCGTCCTCGATAATTAGGGAAAAGAGAGGGATCCGAAAGAGGGAAGTGGGCCAGCAAAGGAGCGCATGCCCGCGCTGCGTGAAGGCCGCGGCTGCGAGATTTCAGCGCGTAATACGACCGCCAAGAGCGGATAAAACTTTTGTGCGTGGTTTGTGCCTTTATTGGGCGCGCATACATTGGCCGGAGAGGAGGGGCGGAAGCGCGGCGAGATAGCAGAAGAAATTACGGACGCGCCACTAGAAGCTGTCCAGCGCGCTTAGATTGCCCTATGATTCTCCTCGTTTCCTCTCCACTTTCTTTCTTCCCTTTTGTTTTCACAGACGGTATGATACTAAAGGGCTCAGCAAAAACCCAAGATGGTTTGCTAAAAAAAGGTTATTGATACTTGATAGTCCCCACAATAGTTTAGTGTAGTGAAAGAGAACGTTTTCACGATGCCAAACGCAGTTAAAGGATTTTACTCGTTGATTTTTATTTGCTGCTTTGAAAAGAATAGTCGCTATTAGTGTCCGGTGAGGCGACTGGAAGCAATAACGGGAGTTTCGTGGCAGGTGCTTCGAATCTAAACTTTAATGCCTTGAGCAGTTGACGCTTTTTATGTTGTTGCTTGACATGATTGAATAGCGCTAAGCAACCCTCATTCGCATGATTTATTTTTACCCATTAATAATAGAAACCTTCGTTTAACAAAATACCTCATGGTGCTGTTTATTATTATGACTCTTGTTTCTGTTTGAAAAAGGGGGGAAAGCTTAAGCATCCTTAATAGTTGTGCGGTAGCATTACCGTATGCACAGTATGCATTATTGTAGTAGAGCTAAGTAGTTGTGCTAACTAGTAGTACCTATTAGTGGCGTTAATTGGTGGTCTTAATTGCAACGAAATGTTGCTGCAGTGTAGCAGAGTGGTTGCTCTCCACTCTAAGGTATGAAGAGGTCGCTTGAGGCCTCTTAACTGTCGTACTGAGTTGAATTGTGTAGAGGTAGCACTTGCAATCGAAAGAGCAGCTATTTGATTACGGCTCGACCATTCCTTCTTCTCCACAAGAGTGCTTTTCTTTATTAGGAGGCAATTCCCAACGGTGTCTCAATGATGTCACGCGTATTGAGGTCATTCCTGTGTTGAGCAGCCAGTGAATTCCGTTATAACCCCCAGGGTTTTGGCGAACGTGGATGCAATCTAAGTCTATCTTGTTAAAATGTCGAGTTCACGTATTTCTTCCAAGGACTGTTCCGTGCAATGACAATATGTTTTACAGAAGCAATGTATCATGGTACTCAAGACGAAAAGAACTGAATTCAGGTTAAAGAAGGGGATGTCGCCTTCTTCCGTTGACCTGCCCCCTTTCGTATCCAGTTTCCGGTACAACGACACTTGATATTCTCGGATATTTTGATTTCTTTTACTCCGCTAATACGCTCACGTCTAAAACATGAAAGGGAAGCCATGCCTGTTCCACATCAGGCTGCAAAGCTATTGAAGCCGCACGTCTATAGTAAGGAAGTCGAGACCAGGCTTACTGCAGTGGCATATTTAGCAAAAAGTGGTATACTGCTATTTTTGGCAGCGCCTTTGAAATCTGCGGATTGTGCTGGCGTCAGCGAATAGCTGTAAGATTTCCTCAATATGTCAACGTCACTCCACTAAACAGCTCTGCGGCAGTGGCATTTTGGGGAATAAGAAGCAACAACGGGATATGGATGTGTCCGCAGGAAACGTTTAAACTTGGGAATCTGGAATACGCTGAATGTCCTGGCTGTTTGGACGCGCAGCTTGACGCTAAGAGGTGGACTGGACAAATTATCCGAATGAGTGCAGAGTATAGCTCCCTGAATTTGTAGCTATGTGTTCACACTGACAAGCAATAAAGGTTTTCCTTAGTTTCTGTGTTCCGTAAAATTTTGCGAACACCTGTTCATAGCAGCCAGAAAACGCTGGAGCTTAATAAATCTATGTATACCTTCATTAGAAGTCAGTGAGAAATTGCTTCTCACACAAAGAGAAAATCGCCGAACAGCACATTGGCCAAACGCGGCATGTGCCAGTCGCCTAGTTAGTTTCTAGTAGGAATATCCCAGACAGTTTAAAAACAGAATTTGCGCAAAAGTGCAGTAACACAAGAGCACACTGCGAAGTCCTGTACTGCGTAATAAGCGATTTTTCTGAGTGCATGTGTGGACATTACCCCTCGCAGCGCTCAGAAATATTACGCATAGCGTAATGTCCATAATCTGTGCGAGGAACGGCTTATGCCACTTAATGCAGCTGAACTGCATTAATTAAGTGGCATAATGCACTATTTGTAACCTTGTTTGGGGATTTATATACCCGTACTTCTTTTCAATATGTCTTTCTCGATTCATGTGCAGTGAATTTACGTTGCTTCCTGCACGCCAGGTCGTACCTTGCCGCATGCCTTTCTCTTACTGGCCAATTTCATCTCCGCCTATATCCCCTAATTTTTTTTTTTTCTCCAGTGCAGGGTAGCAAACCGGTTTCTTCTCCCGATTAACTACGCCTTTCCTTCCGAGCCTCCTCCATACCTATAGAAATAACATTGCGTAGCTGAATAATTGCCTGCTAATTAGAGGAAAGCATGGGGGCCGTTGCTGTCGCGCGTTAAGACGCAGTCGATGAAAGCATTGCATATTGGATGAGGTAGGCAATGTAAAAGAAAAAGAGCAAAAACCTCAGCCGGAAGCGTTTCCAGGGTGCAATCTTATCAGCAGGTTTTCTTCTGTCTCTGTTGTTTTACCGGGATGAAACCTCGCATATCGAACTTTTATCGCACAGCCATAGCATGCATGAAACACGATCCAAACGGCGGCGTTATTTCTTTGATGGCCGTAATAAAGCTTCATCGCAGCGATCATTTCGCTTGTTACCCCCTGTGAGAAAGAAAAATCTTGTTCCGCGGCAATATTCGATAGCCATTATTAGCTTTTATGGACCGTTAGAAGCGTTTTCAAAACATTAATAGTACCGTGACGTCTTTCAGGTTAGCAGCCAGGGGCAGCGGGCGCACGCTTCACCTTTTACGCCATTCGTTCTGTTTACTTTACGCCCCCTTTCGAGGCACCGGACGGCACAGGAGAATGCAGTGATAAATAGGCTAGGCGCAAGTTTCTCTCTGACAGAAACTCAACCACCGGTGCATGACGGTGCGTGCGTGCTGATTTCGGCCCCCGATATAAGTCGGAGAAAGGATCGAAACGCTGGACACACGCGAAGGTCTGAAGAGCTGCGGGGGAGGCCTTCGTTAGGCAGCGGCGCGCCCCCGTAAACTGATCTTGACAGCGGTAAAGAACAAGGCGGCCGCCGCGTTTTCAATCTTGCGAGATTACTACACCGCGCTGGGGCCACTGCGTTTTTGGAGCAGATGGGGAAATTCTCAGCCGCCGCTTGTTTGTCGCGTTTGTTTTCATTTGTTTTGTTGCCCGCCATTGACGCGAGAAAAGGAAAAGTATAAACACTGGTGTTCACTGCAAGCGGGGCACTATTTGGACGCCATGCAGATGAATCCGAAAACAGTGCGGAGAAGAAATAAGAAGAAGAATAAGAAGAAAAATCGCGGATAATATAAGGACTGGGAATGTCTCCGCGGAGTTTTCGGTTGTGGTTGTTCGCGTTTTTTTCCCCTCTTACCTGCCAGGCAGGCGGCGTGCGTGCTTCAGAGGTTGTGAAAGGTGTTTCCATCTGTCCCTGAGACGTGTTTGCCGCTGTCGGCACACGCGAGTTCTCCTGCGCCGCTTCCGACCACCCGCTTCGCAGGCGTTGATCGTCGCACGCAGATCGCTCGAAGTGTGACAACCGCCGGTACGCAGATTATCCGCGTGGGTCGGAATGGTAGCGCAGACCCATGATTTTCTGTGCCGATTTTCTTGCGATCGTTCGCCGAGCAAAGCCCGGCTTGCGGGCTTGTTTTCTCCAAAGCGTGCCACTGTCGCCCGAACGCAGCACAGACCCTGTTAGGAATCGGAGTTTGAGCGCGGAAAGGACCACCACTTGCAAGGTGTCGTGCAGGAACTTGTCTGTCATTTCCTTCTTGGAAGCGTGCGCTCGTAAACATCTATATGACGTATTCGTAGAATGCAGTTGTGACGAAGAGCTGCAATTCTTAGCACTCACAATATATTACACTGGACAGAAGCATGAATGCTTGATTTCTCAGGCTGAAGCTGAGCGGTATTTTTAGTAGATGCACCGTTTTTGTCAAGCAACTTTGTAGGCAGGCCCCCAGTCGATGAAGCAAATGCTGAGCGATACAGAGCACCGACGTTTAGAGCCATGTTTAGTAGCAAGGAGCATAAGCGAAGGCCTGTGCTGTTTCTTATTCTTATGTGCCATTATTCTGAGCCGACGTACAGTCGACGTCACCCTTGTGTAGAGCGCTCGGGCAGTGCTCAACCCGCAATAGAAACTGAAATTCAAAATCAGCCCACGATTTGCGGACAAAGTGCTCCAGCTCATCTTGTTCACAGGTCTGTGTGGATCTACTTCCGTACAAGCACTGCTCGTAAAAAGTTGAAACTGCGACGAGGTATCGATTTTTATGCAGGGAAGTGCGCCGATCGAGCGCTCTACACAAGGGTGAGATAGACTGTACGTCTTGTTCTATTCTATCTCTGAAGGGTCGCATATTCACATGACCACTTCATAAACGGGCTCCGTGACTGCTCTAATGGAATTCCTAGAGTAGAATAACGATTACAATAAAAGCGCGCTTCAGACTTCCCCAGAGGAGTCGACAAAAATATTCATCTGTTAGTCGAAAAGATTGGCAGCTATTCTCATCTGCCATTGGTTTCATTCATACAAACTGTTTAAAATGTGCTCGTGTAGCGTTCTTTAGCATTCTAGGTCAACTTCAGGCACTCACTGCCAACGAGAAGTATTGCGTGCTCTCTTCGTGGACTACTCATCACAGGATCTGCAAAGTGGCTCCTATCTATTGTCCAATTCCCATCTGCGTAGATGGTGGTGGTAGTTCAGAAGGCTAAAATCTCGACAAATATGATAAGAAACATGAATATAGAAAAGTCTGAAAATGAGGTCACGTTCGTATATGTAAGAAATTCCAACGTGACACGCAATTTATAGAGAAATTGCCTCGTTAGCTTCCATAGAAACGTTCTCTAGTTGTTATCTTAAGTGCACACTTGTACTCAAGCATCTGTACGCACATGGCACGTAACAGTGCGGCGGCGGTTTGTGTACGCTTTGGTTCCATGTCCGCCAGATACTTTGAAGGGTCTTGCACGGGTCACTTAGGATAAACTGCGCAAGCTCTCTCCATAGCTCGGATCGCTGGTTGGAACAATTAATTTTTCTTTTCTTTCTTTATATATTGAGGTATTTCGTAGGATCCAAATGGATGGAGCAATATGTCTGGAGGGCCACAGTAGAGAATGCGGTGAGGAGAGAAGCGAATAGGAAGTCATTATTTGAACGTTGTTATACTGGAATAAATACCTTATACGTAACAGACAGTAAGCTGATTGTTCTGTAATTTTTAAGGCCCTACATTACTAAGGTAATCGATAATAGAATCAGGACAACCTTAGACTGCAATCAAGCAAAGGATCAAGCAGGTTTTCGGAAACGGTACTCTACTATCGATCATATCCATACCATCAACCAGGTGATAGAAAAATGCTCGGAATATAACCAGCCCTTATACATAGCATTCATTGATTACGAGAAAGGATTTGACTCAGTTGAAACCTCGGCGGTGATGCAGGCATTGCAAAATCAGGGGGTAGACTAGCCGATACGTGAAAGTGCTGGAAGATATATATAGTGGCTGCACAGCAATCATAGTTCTGCATAAAGAAAGTAACAAAATTCCCATAAAGAAAGGTGTTAGGTAAGGAGACACGATCTCCCCAGTACTATTCACAGCTTGCTTAGAGGGAGTATTCAGAGACTTGGAATGGGAGCAGTTAGGGATAAGGGTAGATGGAGAATACATCAGTAATTTGCGATTTGCTGATGACATTGCCTTGCTAAGTAACTCGGGGGATGAACTGGAAATAATGATTGATGACCTAGACAGAAAAAGTAGAAAGGTGGGCTTAAAAATCAATATGCAGAAGACTAAGGTAATGTTAAACAGCCTCGGGAAGGAACAGCAGTTTACGTTAGGTAGCGAACCACTGGAAGTAGTCGGCGGATATGTCTACTTAGGACAGGTAGTAACTGCAGATCCGGACCATGAAAAGGAAATAACAAGAAGAATAAGATTGGGATGGAGCGCATTTGGCAAGCACTGGCAGATTATGACTAGTAGCTTACCGGTATCACTCAAGAGGAAAGTATACAACAGTTGCATCTTGCCTGTACTCACCTATGGGGCTGAAGCGTGGAGGCTAACCAACAGGGTTCTACTTAAGTTGAGGACAACTCAGAACGAAAAATGGTAGGGGTACCATTAAGAGATAGGAAGCGTGCAGAGTGGATCAGAGAAATAACTCACGTTACTGACATTCTAGTGGAAATTAGGAAGAAGAAATGGGCATGGGCAGGACATGTAGTGCGAAGAGAGGATAACTGATGGTCGCTTAGGGTCACAAACTGGATTCCAAGGGAAGGAAAGCGTAGCAGGGGGTGGCAGAAAGTTAGGTGGGCGGATGAGGTTAAGAAGTTCGCAGGGATCAAGTGGATGCAGCTAGCACAGAACCGGATTAATTGGAGAAATATGGGAAAGGCCTTCGCCCTGCAGTGGGTATAGTCAGGCTGATGATGATGATGATGATACTGGAGTAAATAAATTTAAAAATAGGCCAACCAAATTAGAAACGTAGAACGAGGACGTACACTTTGGGACAAAAGTAAACATATTTGTTCTTTAACGATCTCAAATTTGTTGACGGCGTCGGGGTGACCAGAAAGGCCATTTCAACAGATAATTGCACGTGACAGAGATTACGAGTTGATAGCGGTGGTTCTTACCGAAAGCCGCTTAATAATGAAGTGTCTGTGCAATCGATATGTCATGTGCGACTCATTTCTGTAAGAGGTAGGGTGGATGGAAGGCTGGAAAGAGTTTTGAAAGAGGTTAAGTACTATTGTTCACCAAGTTTCTAACGACTGGAAGGACAAAGATGTAATGTTCGTTATGATGGAACGTTGGCTATAGTTTCAAGCAATAAAACGAACAGCCCCACATTGTATGCACTCTAGAGAAGGAATAGAGTAGTCTGGATGAGGTCACCAAACGAAAAATAGGTATTCAAGTTGAAGGCGGACAAATGTTCGATAGGTTACTAGGTTACGTTTTAAGCAGCTTAACATAAGGTTAGCATACCAGTAGTAACTTTTTCTGCGTTGCTGCTCTGTGAGATACTAGACAAGGAATAAACGCCAAAGCACCTATAAAATAATGTGAGTGACTCTACTGTTATAAAACGAATAAATAAATAAATAAATAAATAAATGGACAATTAGATCCTTTGCAACTAAATATCATTAATTGGCACTATAATGTTAAGCGACATTTGGTATAATAAGCACCACTTAGTAGCACGACATTTAACTGCCTGAAGGGCGACGTGGTGGTTAACAGGGCGGATTTTTCGCTGAATAATGCGATCATCACAGAAAAGTAGGATGGTCGAGGTAATGTTTAATGGCACAGCACTGATGCAGCCTCCTACGCCTCAGTCGCAGCCCAGAGGTCTGACAGAACATGCGCCGTCTCCCGGCTCGAGCTCCGCAACTAATTCTAATTGAGCGTGTCCCGCAGGATCATTTCAGTTCTCAAATAAAGCTGGAATGAACCACAGAATGTTTAAAAATTTTTGAGCCAGTGCTATAAACACTGCGTGTAGTTATTGCTAGATCATTATTCATGGATGTAATGACATCGTCAGCAGCGTCTGTGAGGTTCATGAAGTATAAGTGATAATCTACTGCCGATAATATTGGAATAGTCATCTTTATTTTTTATTTATGTTTTATTTACAAATACTGTTAGCCCTTCCGGGCTTTTACATGGTGGGCAAGGTAAATTTAAACAGTGCAACAAATTTCCAACTCCTTCTCAAAAGTTTCCAAAGAGCAAGTTTTTTTCAAATACGCGTCGTTAACACTTCTTTTTGGGCGAGTTGGTACATTTTTGGAAAACTTTAAAAGAACGCAAACACACACGACCACTAAGGACAAGAGACGAGACACAAGCGCTTGTGTCTCGTCTCTTGTCCTTAGCGGTCGTGTGTGTTTGCGCTCTTTTAAAGTTTTCCAAAAGGACGCGTCGGTCAAGGTTATTCCATTCAATGACTTTTTTGGCAGAAACGAAAATTTAAACACATCAACTCTTGGCACATCGGATGTCACTGCAAAGGGATGATTAGTACGAGATGACAGTCTCCAGGGTGGCCGCAAGTACAAACCGGAATCCAAATTGAGTTTATTGTTATAAAGCTGGTAAAGAAACTTGAGCGTAGTAATTTTTCTGCGAATAGACAAGGTTGGTAGATCAGCAAGTGAAATAAGTTCTGTTGTGGACCGTGTTCTTCGATAGCAGGAAAGTACGAACCTTACTGCTAATCATTGAACCCGTTCAAGTTTGTCTATGAGGTATTTCCGGTTTGAATCCCAAAATATGCTCGCGTATTCCAGATTTGGCCTTACTATTGATTTATAAGCTTTTAGTTTGACAGCCGATAGCGCATCTCTTAGCTTTCGCCTTAAGAATCCGAGTTTTCGTTGGGCTACTTCACAAATATTCTGTACATGATCACTCGAGTTCAAATCATGGGATATCGTAACACTTAAATATTTTAATTTATTAGAACGTTTTATTTCAATGTTATTAATTGTACATGGGAACATCAATGGAGTTTTCTTGTTCGACATAATCATAGAAATTGACTTTTCAAAATGATTTCCAATTCCCACTTAACACACCATTCATACTTAACTTTTAAAGAGTCATTCAAAATGGACTTGGTCTTGCAGGCTTTTTATGCGACCGAATAACACAATGTCATCAGCAAATAATCGATCTTCGACGAGAGGGTGTATGTCCTTTACAATGTCATTAATATACAATAAAAACAATATAGGACCACGAACGGACCCTTGCGGAACACCGGATGATACTGGTAATGTTGATGAGCAATCATCAATAACTACAAACTGTTCTTTGTTGATTATGTAAGCTTGAATCTAACTGATAATTTGCACATCGATACCGAACCCCTGCAGCTTGTGCAAAAGTTTCGTATGACACCCTCTGTCAAATGCCTTCAACAGGTCTACGTAGTCACCTCAATTTGTTCTCTTAAGTTTATGGCTGTCGAAAAAGCATGAGTGATTTCAAAAAGCTGTGTTATCGTTGACAGACGGCTCCGGAAGCCATGCTGCTTACTGTAAAAAAAGGCGATTACTTTCAATGTATTCTAAAAGATATTTACATAATATATGCTCAAGTATCTTGCATGCACAACATGTGATAGATATTGGACGATAATTGGAAACATCAAATTTGTCGCAAGGTTTGAAAACGGGAACAACTCTTGCTAACAGCCAGTCACTCGGACAGTGCAGTGCAGTCACGTAGCGATGCTACGAATATATTCTCTAAAAGATAGGAAACCCATTCACAGTAACGCTTCAAAAACTCATTAGGTGTCTTGTCAGGGCCAGGTGACGTCTTAGAATCCAGCTTTAAGAGTAAGGAGACTACACCTTCTCGTGATATGACAATACCATCACTGTGCTGCCAGTCTTACGCTTTCTTTGAGGGTTCGTCTTTTTTTGGAGTAAATACAGATACAAAGAAGCTATTAAAGGCCTCAGCGATTTGTTTCGGTTCACAGCCTAAAGTGCCATTTATTAATTCTCCGTTTATTCCTTGGCTGAAGCCAGAGAGATACCGCCAAATTTTCTGGGGCGCGCTCGGCATATACTCTGCCAGCGTGGTAGAAAGGAAATCCGTTCTGGCTTTCTTCAATTCCTTTCGCACTTGCGCACAGAGAGTTGCAACCACACTGTCACGTCTAGGTTTCGTTTTACGAGCACGTTGCAGACGGCGTTTTAAGTGAGTAATATTTCGCGTGATTTACTGATTTTGTTTTCCTAACCGTTTTCTTTTCAGTGGAATAAACGCTTCAAAGAATTCGTCGGGAAAATGGTGAAAAGTTATTGAAAGTCTGGAGGCTTCCGTCTTCAGCGACGGGATCACCATCCTCATCAAGGAGATAAAAAAATATGCAGATGTTTGTGAGGGCAAAACTATTTTAGAATTTTTTTTTTTTAATCATCGTCAAGGAGAGATTGAATGTCATCAGACATGCATTTATGGTTTGCTTTAGCGAGGACTTTGCAATGAATTTTACAACGTCTTTGTATTTTGCCCATAATCCTGGTGTTCTTAGCCGTTTAGCTGCTTTGAAAAGTTTCTTTTTTCTTTTTTGTCGTCAGCGCACGAAGGTTCTTGTTTTACTGCAGCTTAAATTACATATTACGAAGTGATATGGGGAATATATAAGAGGTGTTCATTTGTGGAGTTAATTTTTCTTTGGACTGACTCGAATTTCCATCAAGGAAGGATATATAAAAAGAAGGAAAGGCAGGGAAAAATTGGTTGACAACCATAGGCTGGGGGAAAGGAATGAAGGGATATAAAAGAAGGAGGTCAAAACAAGTCATTATGCGAAAGGTGCACTGGAAGGGCAGAACCTCTCACGGAGGCCCGACACTTTCAGGAAACAGAGGAGTCCCTGGCATGACTTCACCGCAGATGATCGCCGCGGCCACTGTCCGAGAATCTATCTCCCTCAGCGGGCTATCGATCAAGATTCTCCAATGCACGACGTAGAGGTCGCCTTTAGCAACTGTATTTGGGACATGCTCAAAGCATATGCCATATGCTTTTTTTTTTTTTCACTCGTTAAGTGAATTGAAAAATGATGGCAGCAAGAAATCGCAGAAGTTTTCTAAACCAAGGTTAATGATATCGTAGCTTGCACTGCTACAGTCGAAGGGGCACTAAAAGAATAGGCTGAGCTTGCATGATATCATTTTTGGAGTATAATAAAATAGTCTGCGATCACTGAAACTCCCCGCAAGGGGGATCCGACTTACATTTTCGGAAGTCCATGCGGCAGCATCTAGTATATTAAGGCCACGGATAGGTTGACAAACAACTTGAACTGAGGAAAGTTTACGGTTGGCTCAAATAAATCAACCATGACCGGGCAGTTACCGTACTCAAGTTGATGTTTGAGTAACTGAAACCTGCGAGTATATAAAGGATGTCTTCTAGGAATTCATGAATAACATCTGTGATTTTGGCCATTCACATCTGTTACCTAATTTTCTAAACAGTCGGACGATGGATAGCATATTCGAAGAAAGGATTTAATTGATGAGTACGTGAAGCGAACACATAATATTTTAGGGGCGGTGAAGTATGAATACGGAAAGAAGGAATATAAGTATTTTATGCTGTTAGCATTAAAGGCGCTTTCTTCAAGTCTGTTACTCCGGTAAACAACAAAACGGCGAGAATCAGTTAAGATTTCGACGACTTCCTTTGTCTGGACGCAGTCACGTTTCTGTCGACATTAGGATGTTCAAGTAACTATATTCTTGATGTAAGCAGAGATCAATGAGCTTTGGAAAAAAATTACTTATGCAGTGGATAATATGGAAAGTCGTAGAGGCGCAACACCGACGCAGGAAGGCTGGAAATGATTCCACCTGTTTTGAAACCGCTCTTCATCTATCTATCGAATACCTTATGCGAGTGTGTCAGAGGCAGCTTCGTACGTATATACTGTATCGTTTATGCGCAGTTTGTGAGCGTGAAGCGTTAACGACCCGCCCTCAATGCTTTGCAAAATTGAGTACCCCTTTCATGACCGGACACTTTTGGAACTAGAGCTCTTCGCGCACGACCAACTGCGTATCTATAAACTTATGGCCTTCTTCTATACGGCCAACTGTTTGACCATTGAAGGCTTGAAGTGCTGAACTTAGCAGTAGTCGGCACACCTGAAAACGTTTTCTTTTGGTGCGAAAAATAGAACGGAACGCAAGTTGTGTCAATGCTGTACGATGCGCTTAGCTACTGCCCATAGTAATTTGGTACTGCATAGATATGTGGACAATTTATCATAACATGAACATTTTGCCTTTTTCAGGTCTGTAGACATTCTTAGAGGTCGTTAAAAAAAGAAAGTTCGGAACGAAAGCTTTGTCTCCCGCTGGGAATAGTACATTTTGCTCTCATTTTCTCTTCCCGAAGGTGCGTCCTGTGGTGCGGCTGCAATATGGCTGCCGTGGCAACTGGTGATGCTGTTGTGCATTCAGTGCGTTATTTAGAATAACACGGGAGCATGTAAATACGGCACTATTTTTGTTACTTTGTTCGAGACTGGCTGAAGTAGGTAGTGGAGCAGCTGAACGCAAATAATATAAATTACGGGTGCACTTCACCACACGGCAACGAAACCTCGTAGGGTACTAAAAAAATATCTTAAGTGCAAGAATATATTTCTTGCAGTCACGTGTAAACCGTAACGTATTATTTTTTATTTTATTTACAAGATACTGCCAGCTTCAGTCTTGAGTCTTTGGCAGGAGTGAGAAGAAAAAAAACAAGGGAACAAGATGGACTGCTGGAAAAGCGTTACATAAATTCAAAAGCAAAAAAAAAAAATAATGCAGTGATACAACGACCGCAGGAAATAAGTTTGCTAAGGACTGGTGCTGAACAAGTTGCCAGCCTAACACATGTTTAAACAGGGAACACGTTATGCACTGCAAGAAAGCGATAGCCGAAGAAAATAATTCTGCATGACAGCTGGCAAAGCTAGCTCGGATGGAGTGTAACTCGAATGAGCAGAGTATCGTCAACTGCATTTCTTTTTTTTTTTTTTTTCGACTCTCAAGAGCGCTAACTTACCTCGCCAACTGTCGTCATGACGGCACAAGCAGACGAAATATCCACAGGCCTCCGCCGCTCAGTGGTCGTTCTCCAAGCGGACACAAAAAGAGGCCGCGAACAACGTGTTGAGTAATTATCGTCTCGTTTTGGACGGCGCTGTGACCACAATTGAACGGCTCATTTAGTTTTCTCACAGGACAACCAGATGGCGCCACAATTATTGATTGAGCCAGTGAAATTCCGCCTCCCCTTGAGGACAAGGCGCAAGCACTGCTGCCGTTCGGGTGCTCCCGACAGAGGCTGGTTCTTTTGAGTGGACACAATCCTAGGTGGTGATAGCTGCAGGAGCCACGCTCCGGTTGTTTCTTCGTAAGTTGATGCTACTTCCTTGAAACAAACAGATTGCGCCGGACAGATCAAGAGAGCGAGACGTTTATTATTAGTATTATTATTTTATTGTACTTGAAATGCAAATCTCAGCATTCACATGTCGCCTGACTGCGGTTGTCTTCCTGCATTTTCGCCAACTTAGTTCAGATAAGGCATAAGGAGCAGCTTGTGCGTAAAAAAAAAATTAATTATAATGACACGCCATAAATTACTGAACTGGTTATACAAACGGCCAACACTCCACCAAGCGCTTAAACTAAGAACTGGGCTTCTTATCTGGGCTATATGCATGTAGTGGTTTGTAACGTCAAAAAAAAAAATATTTTGCGTATTCTGGCGCCATCTGATTTGCGCAATTTGTGAAAATACGGCTGATCTCTAGATATTCACTGCTGAACTTTCATCAGCACGAGAAGATTGGGGCGGGCTTTGATTTCTGCTACCGGATTCTGAAAATGGAATGTTGATAGGGCGCAGTATGCACCTCCCACAGTTATGCGTCGCAGATTAGCGTAGCGGCTGCGTGTACATTCCATGAAATCGCGTCGGCACCGCACCGGAGTCGGCTGCGGGCGGCCGAAGTTAGCTCTTGCGTTCCACTCACTGCTAAAATGAGCAAAAGTCATCTTTTTTTGTTTATTGCCCCGCGAGGCTAACTATCCTGATGACGGCCATTGACAGCCGGTTGACGATAGCACGCTGACATCTTGCATCTCCTGCAGTGGCCAGAAAACTCTTTTTTATAGTTTTCGGTATTTACACGCTGGCTGCTGAACACGTTCTGCAGAAAATGAGCATATATACTTTTTTACACAGGCTCAAACCTTTTTTGAAGCATATTTATATGCCTGAATGATATTTCTAATGTATCAGTTGTATAGTCAACGACGTTTGAGCAGACGCAGTTGAAGTTTCGATTTAAGATTTTCTTTTCTGAAGTGCAGTATTTTTCAAGGGTTAATTACCAGTTGGTCGCTCGTGAGCGCGAACGTCCACAATGATGCACCCCATTCTCATCTACTTCAATTTTGTGACTATAAAACAAACAGAAGAACGGTTACGAGAAGCGTAGCATCACTGCGACAAACCTCTTCGGCAACCATTTTGACAGCCATTCTCAGCACAGAAAGACACGACAACGCGTATACTGAGCAGCGTTTTTTTTTTTTCTCTGCCGGTTTTTCATTTGGAATTGTCGAGCAAAGGGCCGAGCGCAAAGCAATCGATTGTGCATCGAAATTATTCAAGCCATGAGATAATTCGTTCATTACGTTCGATATCCAAGACGCGGCATCAGCGTTCTGGCCTTACGCCGCGCATAAAGTCTTTCACCAAGAAACCTCTACCACGTATATGATACTAGCTGCGTTTCTCGCCGATATCTCCAAGCGTTCTCTTTAATTTCTCCACCATCACGTCATAGGTGTGCCTATTACAGTGAAAAAGTTTTCTAAGAGCTTATAACGAACAGTGCGCGTGTAAATGTGCGTTGTCGGCAAAGGTTACAAGCACCGCTGTTAACCAACGATTGCTTTGCGGGATCATCCTACGCTACTGAAAAATACCCCACTTCTTTCCTTGGGTGTTTCCGCGTAAGATCCACCAAATCATGGTCGGCCGACCTTTTATATTTACTTTAAAATTTTATATATCGTTGCCTGATGACTGGAAAGAAGAGATCTGTGATTGGTTTTGCTACCATTTTTTTTTTTTCAAGGCAGAGGGAAAAAATAACGACGAAGAGGTGGAGTGCCGACCTTATAAGTTACTTTATAAAAACTGAATACTGTTCTTAGATTTCAGTGTCAAACCAAATAAGCACAATGTCATATGAAAGCTCAGAATTGTGTTCGAAGGCGATTCCGACTTCAGCAAATCAATAAAAACTGTCTGAAAACTGCTCGCGTTTCTAGAACGATGCTTAGTTGGACAACGCATTAGTTAGCATTGCTGAAGTCATTGCGTGTTATCTTGGTTTCTCAGATCACTGTACCGTGGAATAGAATAGCTTCTTGTTTTCATTGGCTGCCTCCAGCTGCACCTTCCAAAACACCGTCAGCCTATAGTGAGACATTCAAACCTCCATCCTGATCTAGTAAATCGGCTTCTGTTTTGCAAGCTGCTTGCCGCGGTCGGTTTCTATCTCTTAAATGCTTGACGATTGTTAACGAAACGTCTGGAGACATTGCACTTTATTAGTGCAATGACTACTATTGAAACTAACAGTATTATCTACCAGTTGGTCGCAGTATCCTTATGTATAGAAACGTGGGTCGATCTGATATTGTTTCTGTAGAAATTACCAAGGTATTAAATACTATCGACCTATGCCTACTGCCGGAAATTGTCTTCTTTAATTGCCTTTTGAGCATTACATAAAAAAAAAATGGGCGAATTCATGTCATATCAAAAACACCTTGAATATATACGGCGGTGAATTCCGATCCCGTTTATTTGCTTTGCGAGATCATCCCTGTAATATTAGCTACAAATGCGCCTTCCGACTTCCCGGTATAATCCCTTTAAACAAAGTCTTCATTCACGCGAATAAAATAGTCGGAGCGGGGAAGAATAGCATGTCCAAGCGCGTCCCCGTTCGTGGCTAGTCACCAGCCGTGTGCGCGGGAGGAGATAAGCGTGTCCTGCTTTCTCCGATGAAGATTAGGCCGCAGGTGCTTACCGCGGTCATTTCAGGCAGGGAGTCGCTTTAGCCAGCAGGCCGCCACTTGTTCATGGGAGGTTGGCGGTGGTACCGTTAAAATATGCGTTGTGCAACTGTGAGGGGCAATTTTCGCGAGTGCTTGAACTTGCGAAAGTTTGGTATCTCTCGACGTCCCGCACTACATTGCGGGCTTGGTTATTTCCAGCAACGGTGTTGCTGCGCCCCGTTGACTGGAGTTGCTTTCTCTTTCTATGGTGTTGCCAACACTACCTATAACAAATTTCTGCGTGTCACAAACAGCTTGCCTTCTTCTGCGGGCAGGTGATCAGGGGCATGCGGTGTAAAGGGAGCGTCTTCTCTCCTGGTCGCTGGATGAAATCGCGAAGAAAGCGCTCGTTTGCTGCAGGCCTTGAGTATGGCATTAGTGGTACACTGTCTGCTCCCAGTGTCTCCATCGAAGTGATTTTGCCCGTGAATCACTTCCCATGTAAATGTTACTTATGGACCACATTTCTCAAAAGAAAAAAAGAAAAACAAAGATCACTCATCACAAATTATAGCAGGCAGCTTTGACAGTTTGCAGGAATCGAATCCTTTCGGCAGTTTCATGAAAAAGATAATAATCGCATTATGATATGCTAGTAGGCGTAGTAATACCTGGGGTAAGAAATTTCAGATTGGAAATTTTTAACATGCTGGTGAAACTGCTAGATTCGGCGATGTATCTGCAGTGTAGATACTGGGCTAGGGAACTCCCTTCATGGTGCTTATTGCGGCGTATCAGCGCTCTCTCTAGGTCAGGAGAGCGGTGAAAGAATAAGGGAGAGCAGCCGCGTGCCGTGAGTGCTTGGGCTCCAGGGTGGCGCTTGGTGATGAAAAATAAAAACATTTGGTTTGGGTCCTGTTTCCCTGCAATCCGATACAACGGCATTACGGCACAGCGCAGCCTACACTGCTATCAGCTTTGAACGAAGCGCGGTTAAAACAATTTAATCGGGAAGATCAGAATGAAAATTTTTTAGAGTAATGAGGTGTAATAAAGGCGCACGGGATCTTAACTTCAACGGCTCGAAGATCACTGCATTGAAGTGTTAACGGACACCACCTGTATGTATCTCCAGCAGCTAATATTTTTCTGTTCTGTGTTCGCGCTGCAGTTTTCCTTCGCATTTCATTTGATGCTGATGTACATCATCATCATCATCATCATCATCATCATCATCATCATCATCATCATCATCATCATCATCATCATCATCATCAGCCTGATTATACCCACTGCAGGGCGAAGGCCTCTCCCATATTTCTCCACTTAACCCGGTTCTGTGCTAGCTGCATCCACTTGACCCCTGCGAACTTCTTAATCTCATCCGCCCACCTAACTTTCTGCCGCCCCCTGCCGCCCCCTGCTGATGTACATACATAGGTTAATGATCGTCGGTCAATAAATGTCGCTATATTATATTGAGAAAAAAATATTCAAGCAGGACTCCTAATGGGCGGTGGCGGAGCATAATCTTCTTGCGGACTATATTTTTGCGCAGCTTAATATTCCAGACACTCTCGTGAATATTTTGCTTTTGTCTTTTTTCAGACCAGCAATGAAAGAACCATGAGTACAGCGTGGACGCGTGCCTCGCAGGAGGTTTCTGACCATGGTCAGTTCGACAGCAGGGCTAAGCGTTCCAGAAGCAAATTTAGGTGGTTAGCGGGACATTAAGCAGCGCTTAATTACAGCGATTGAGCTCTTAATTTGCAAAAAAAAAATTATTTGAGACATATTCCTCCACGTCGTTGCTTTCTTCTTTTGTGTGCTTGCAACACAGCGTTAATGGAGGTAGAAATATTACGAAACTCTACTTTGCCAAGCTAGTGCATAATTGAAAATTGAAATTTATGTCCTCCTATATGGCCATAAAAGACTGGCCGGCACGTGCGTAAAAGCAGCGTACTTTTATCACATAGTTCCTTCTGATGTACCGGCACCTCTGGTTAGATATTTTATGCTATTTTTAAGCAGTATAGCTCCTTTGTAGCCGTTTTCCAATCGTTTCAGAATGGCCGAGAGCAGCATGGAAGCACTATTGTTTCATACGGCGCCACCGTTCCCTAACAGGTGTGTCTCATTAGTTATAGATATTATTATTGGTCGAATTGTGCAATTGACAAAAAGAAAGGTTCTGATTATAGTGAAAATTTGGGTTTAGGCGCAAAAACCTGAACAATTCAGTGAGATGTGTTGTCGGCCGAGTTGTACTTCAGACATCTTATAGCTCGTCCTGTACCTTGTCTTGTGTGTGCCTTTTTTCGCGCAACTATGTCTGAAGTCCTGAACAATTCATTTACAGCCATCGACATGCATGCCAGAAAAGTAGTGTCTGTTGTTCTACAAAAAGAAAAAAAATATTTACTTCCGACTCGATACAAAGAAATTGCTGCGCGTTAGCAACGAAACTGTAGCATGATTGATATTTCCGAACTTACGTTAAGGCAAGGGTAAAATCTTCTTTACCGATGATTTGGAGCAATGTATATCTTCGTGACAAGTGCCAAGAGGCGGGAAGCTATGGTCTGGACGCCATACGCCTTTCTTCGTTTCTGAACGTCATCAATTAGGAAGGCTTTTGTAGCTGAAGAAGTTTGCCGTAGCCTCTTACTTGAAGTGAGGGGAATCAGTTCGCCCGGAACGGGACTGCGAGGATAAAAACAACGGGCACGGGGCTTGCAGCTTACAAAGAGACATTCATCAAGCAAGATAATAAAGCCATGGGCAGCTTTATTCCCGACGCCATCGCGTCTTCCGCAGCATTTTGGGCTGCATTAATATCATCCTTATCACGTGATAGCATTACCGTCCCGTTCTGCGCAATAATCCGACGTCGGCGTTCGCGAAAAGTCACGACCATGCATATGGCAGCTGACGTGGTCGGGAACTGATTGGTCGACGGGCGTGTGACGTCACGAGATCATGAGATAGTTTGCAGGAGCTGCCAACTAGGGCACTCATTGCAAACGGCGGGGTGACATGGGAATTGAATCCTCCGGGGTTCTGATTCAGACACGCTATCACTGGGCCACGCTGCGCATTCGTACGGCGTAGGGACTGGAGATTTATGTCGGGTGGTCTTTCACAAAACTTGGTGGCTTATGATTTTATGCTAAAGGGTATGTGTGAGATAATAGAGACGCAAAACATTATTGATTATATAAAGTGAATAGCAAAGTGTATACGTTCACGAACCAGGATCTGTAAGATCGAGAGTCTCAGAATGAAAACGCTGGCACGTAATACCTGTAAAGGCAGAGCTTAAGTGTCCCCCGAATTTTTATTGTGGCCCGTAGGCGTTGTCACCTCCTGGATATTATTTCCTGCCTGTAACTGAGCCGTTGAGTGAACAGTAAATGGGATATCACTAAATGAGCATGCCATTCGCATCGCAGGATACATTCAAAATCCACAGTATAGAAACATTATGAGTGGTCTGTGTAGTGATTGAGTGATTGTTCGATCGATAGATGAGGCGGTTAATTGATGCACACAAACTAACCGCATTCAGGTTTAAGTCATTGTACCAGTTACTTTCGGACATGTTCTTAAACATTATCCATTCACTCTGACGACCTCTATAGTTGCCCACCAGGGCCATCGCTCGCTCACACGCCCGGGCATTGAGGCCAAGAAATCAGCAATGATAGATGGTTTTGTTCACTTCTCACTTTTGTCGCCATAGATTAGAAAAAAGAAAAACAAACGTTTGCAGCATCATTTCCGCGAACATGAATTATTGAATGGCCTTAAAAGATAATATGAACAGGGCACAAATTCCACAGCTGCGCACAATCTCACTCTCCAATCTTGGTTCGCGTAGCAGGGACTTCTGCAGGGAAGATATCTATAATCGGGTTTTTGCAAGTCAGCGCTGTTTACCTCATTCGTAGAAGACCTCTAAAACGTTCGGGAAAAACGAGGGAAGAGGAATGAAATGAAGAGCATCTCAAAACGAAGGCAGGAAAAAGGATTTTTTTTTTCCTTCGAGGTGGTTCAGAAAAGGCTGGGAAAATTCAGCTTTCAAGCTGCATTGCTCATATGCGCGAAAGGGATGAAAGTAAATGTTCGAACTTCACGTGATTGCCTTCTAGCGCTATTCTAAATAGAACAGAAAGCATTGTGGGAAACGGACCCCCCATCCTGTTTCAAGGCAGCAGTAACCCTTACGCAGCGTCACGCCTGTGCTCGCAATTTGAGACACGCCTCGTACGCAGCGGATGAGGCCTGACACCACCTAAGTACTGCAAATTCTGTTGGAGCTGCCGGACGGCTGCTGCTCAGGAGCATGCACGTTCCCATAAAAGCACCGCGAATCAGGTTAGCTTCCTGTATGGCGACTAAAAAGGGTCGAAATCCCCAAACTCAATGCGCCTTAGATAGAAAAGGTAGCGGCGTCCGAGGAGGATTGCTTGAAGAGGCTCACACTCCCTCCTAGTGTTTTCTTTCTTCTCCATTTGCACGAACACCCTCGCAGACATAAATGCGCTATTTTCTTATATGTAGAGACAAGGCAAAATAGGCTTGGTTAAGAATAGTAGATTACTGCCTAGCAATATTTCCGTAAAAGTTACGGGCTTTATTATATATGGTTAAAACTCATCATAATCAGCTTCGGCCTGACTACTTCCACTGTAGGAAAAAGCCCCCCAACTCCCATTATCACCCCGACTGGCCAAGGATTCGGCGTTTAATATTGCGTTGAAATAAGCTTCTCTCTAATTAGGCGTTTTTTTTTTCTTAATCAAGTGTGCTTTTTTCATGCCTCGTATTATTACACTTTTCTTTTTACAGTTGATTGTTCTGCCTCAAACTTCTTTTCAAGCCTTTTCGTTGGCGTCCAGGTATCTGTTCCATAAGTGATTACTAGCAAGATTAAACTACATATGCGTTCCACTTGGCAGGTACTGCACGTCGAACTTTCTGGGGTACCTTTCAAACGTTATACGACTGGGATATATTGTAAGATTGTAAGATATATTGTAAGATCATGATCTGCGGTCACCACCTGCCCTAAATATATGGACTGCGGTACCATTTCCTATAACTCGCTCCATGTGATATTGCTGCGCCCAATGGTAGCCTCAAATCATTGAGCATCAGTTTAGTGTCTTTTTAAAATAATTCTAGTCCCCCTCTTCTTCATTGCAGGTTTGCATCGCTGATTGATTCCCCAGAAGAACTTGTCAAGAGCGTAATACCTTGTTCGCTGAATACAGTAGAACACCAGGATGCGCTTGCAGCTGTTCTGACTGGGGAGCTTCGAGACGTAATATTTAAAGGGGAGAGCTTTGTGACTTTTATTATCTCGCGGGATTAGTTAAATTCTATACCGCTTTCGAAGCACCCAGCCTCTTCGCAGTCTGTAACGTGAATGCGTAAATTTTTGTCGGTCGCGCAGCATTCTTTTCCGCACAGCCGATCAAGATTCGCGGCATCCGACTCCGCTTAAGACTTTCTCATTTCCGTCCTTGTTGGCTACAACAGCCCCGAGAAGGATCGCAAGCGGAAGGGGAAGCGTGCTGCTTAGGAGCGTCGAAAATTTCCTCCCGCATATATTTTACCCGAAGCACGCCCCGAGACAGGTTTATTCCATTAAACGATCCACTTCACCGCCAGGTTCATTATAATTACGTAAGAACTATTAGGCGCGGTCGCTTCGACGCCTGGTTGCGCCGCTTCGCTCTGCAAATCTCGCTGAATCTTTGGGTCGCTGCGTGCCTAGATCGACGTAATTAAGCTTCTCTCTCTCTGGCCTCGCCTTGCGCTCTCCACAAAGCGTTAGGAAATAAAGCGGCAGCGAGGTGGCGCGACGTGAAGGGCTGATTCAGGCAGCCTAGCCTGATTCATTCCAACGAAAAAGCCCGCACTAAAAGGGAGGGGGTAACGCTTTTCAGGTTCTCATTTTGGGCTATGTCTGGTTGGTAACATCCGTAACAGGGGGAGGAAGAGTAGACCTTGGTGGATCCCAGTGTAGAGATGAGGCATTGCAACACATTACGGGAGAGTGAAAATTCACCGTGCACCCACTAAGGAGCTAGGTAGCCAGCTTCTCTTCGGTGTGTTGCGCGTGTTCTTGTACCGACTCTTTCAAGTGAACTTAGTGCGTTTCCTGGCAAGAGTACCTAATTGCGGATGAGGTTTCCACATCGTCAGCTTCTAAGGACTTGCTCTGCTGAGATAGCGTCATTTGAACGAATACGCCGCATGCCCGTCGTGGTGAATCAGTGGTCAGGGCGCTATGCTACTGAGTTCGAGGAGGCAGCTTTGATTCTGGCCGCGGCGGCCGTGGCGGCGGAAACGAAATGCAAGGCGTTCGTGTACTGTGCGATGTGAATGCACGTTAAAGAACCCCAGGAGGTCGACATTACCGGAGCCATCCACTACGGCGTCCCTGTACTGGCGGCGCTACGGAACTTTGCACTCTACCGTGCTATTCCATACCATACCATACCATACCATACCATACCATACCATACCATACCATACCATACCATACCATACCATACCATACCGTACCATACCATACCATAGCGTACCATACCATACCATACCATACCATACCATACCATACCATACCATACCATACCATACAATAGCTTAGCATAGCATAGCATAGCACAGCATACCATAACATACCATACCGTACCATACCGTACCGTACCATACCATACCATACCATACCATACCATACCATACCATACCATACCATACCATACCATACCATACCATACCATACCATACAATAGCTTAGCATAGCATAGCATAGCACAGCATACCATAACATACCATACCGTACCATACCATACCATACCATACCATACCATACCATACCATACCATACCATACCATACAATAGCTTAGCATAGCATAGCATAGCACAGCATACCATAACATACCATACCGTACCATACCGTACCGTACCATACCATACCATACCATACCATACCATACCATACCATACCATACCATACCATACCATACCATACCATACCATACCATACCATACAATAGCTTAGCATAGCATAGCATAGCACAGCATACCATAACATACCATACCGTACCATACCATACCATACCATACCATACCATACCATACCATACCATACAGAGCATCATACACTACCGTATACCATACGATATCATACCATACCGCACCACACCATACCAATTACATAGTTACGTGACCATCGGCCCAGCTGCGGCTGGCCAAATGGGTCACATTACCGATGGCCACCTGACCCAAGGTTCAGGTGGCTGATTGAAGTGGGCAGTAAAGAATTCATTACCAGTTATACCTTATCGATAAGTAATTAGCTGTGGTCCGTGGATGATATACTTTACCGAGTACTGTTCTTAGTGTAAATGTTTTATGCGCGCTACGCGGAGACGACGACATGCAAGGTTAAGCATGCGTGCACAGCCGGGCGTTGTCTTTGCGGCGTCTTAGAACTTATTAGGAGGCAGTGACATACTTTTGATAGTTAAAGAGCCATTCAGAGAAATTTAAATGTATGAAACAAGCGCCGGAGAGGTAGTATAATAGTACAGAGTTCACAGTATGACGTGCGCGTATGTATGACAGCATCTTGCTTGCCGGGAACAAAACAAATACCGTACTACCACACTCTTCGAGCTTTCGTGTGGGCAACACTAACATGAGTTGCTTAGAAGGAGCTCCGGACAAACCTGCAGTTGTCTACACCCCTGTTTTTAGACGATTAATGGACGGAACCCAATTATAATTTTTTTATTGGCTAAGATTACATTGCAAAATTGAACGCAGTCCCCACTGCTGGTATCATCCTCATCTTCATCATCATTAGCCTGACTATACCCACTAAGGGCGAAGGCCTCTCGCATATCCCGCCAATTAACCCGGTTTTGTGCTAGCTGCATCCACCTAACCCCTGCGAACCTCTTAACTAAATTCGCCCACCTAATTTTCTGCCGCCCCCTGCTACGCTTTCCTTCTTGGAATCAAGTTTGTTACCCTAAGCGACCATCGGTTATCCTCTCTTCGCACTTCATGTCCTGCTCATGCCCATTTCTTCTTGATTTCCACTAGAATGTCAGTAACTTGAGTTATTTCTCTGACCCACTCTGCACGCTTCTTATCTCTTAATCTTACTCCTGCCATTTTTTGTTCTATAGCCCTCTACGTTGTCCTCACCTTAAGTAGAACCCTTTTAGGTAGCCTCCACGTTTCAGCCCCATAGGTGAGTACAGGTAAGATGCAACTGTTGTATACTTTCCTCTTGAGAGATACCGGTAAGCTGCTAGTCATAATCTGCGAGTCTTTGCCAAATGCAATCCATCCCAATCTTATTCTTCTTGTCATTTCCTTTTGGTCCGGATCTGCGGTTACTACCTGTCCTAAGTAGACATATTCGTCTACGACTTCCAGTACTTCGCTACCTAATGTAAACTGCTGTTCCTTCACGAGGCTGTTTAACATTATCTTAGTCTTCTGCATATTGGTTTTCAAGCCTACCTTTCTAGTTGTCCTATCTAGGGCATCAATCATTTGCAGTTTCTCTCCTGAGGAACTTAGCAAGGAAATGTCTTCAGCAAATTGCAGATTACTGAGGTATTCTCCATCTACCCTTCTCCCTAACTGCTCCCATTCCAAGTCTCTGAATACGTCCTCTAAGCAAGCTGTGAATAATACTGGGGAGATCGTATCTCCTTGCCTAAAACCTTTCTTTATGGGAATTTTGTTACTTTCTTTATGCAGAACTATGGTTGCTGTGCAGCCAGTATATATATCTTAAATAACTTTCACGTACGGCTCGTCTATCCAGTGATTTCGCAATGCCTGCATCACCGCCGAGATTTACTGTGTCAAATGCTTTTTCGTAATCAATGAATTCTATGCATAAGGGCTCGTTATATTCCGAGCAATGTTCTATTACCTGATTGATGGTATGGATATGATCGATAGTAGATTACCGGTCGTTTCCGAAAACCTGCTTGATCCTTTGCTTCATTGCAGTCTAAGGTTGTCGTGATTATATATATCTTAAATAACTTTCACGTACGGCTCGTCTATCCAGTGATTTCGCAATGCCTGCATCACCGCCGAGATTTACTGTGTCAAATGCTTTTTCGTAATCAATGAATTCTATGCATAAGGGCTGGTTATATTCCGAGCAATGTTCTATTACCTGATTGATGGTATGGATATGATCGATAGTAGATTACCGGTCGTTTCCGAAAACCTGCTTGATCCTTTGCTTCATTGCAGTCTAAGGTTGTCGTGATTCTATTAGTGATTACCTTAGTAAATACCTTATACGTAAAAGACAGTAAGCTGATTGGTCTGTAATTTTTAAGGTCCTTAGCGTCCCCTTTCTTATGAATGAGGATAATGTTTGCATTCTTCCATGGTTCCGGTACCGTCGATGACACCAGGCACTGCGTATACAGGGTGGCCAGTTTTTCTAGCACGATATCCCCCCCGTCCTTCAACAAATCTATAGTTATCTGATCCTCTCCAACTGCTTGCCCCCTTTTCATAGTTTCTAATGCTTTCTTGACCTCGTCCTTCGTCACTTGTGGAACGTCTGACTGTTTTTCCCTACCGCCAATCTCATTACGGTCCTGACTACTTTGGCTACTGTACAGATCAGTATAGTACCCCTCAGCTACTTCGACTATCTTTTCCATATTCGTGATGACGTCGCCCGCCTTGTCCCTTAGCGCATACATCTGATTTTTGCCTATGTCCAATTTCTTCTTCACCGCTTTAAGGCTTCCCCCGTTCTTTACTTAAGCATGCTCAATTTTCTCCATGTTATAGCTCCTTATATCGGCCACTTTGCGCTGATTGATTAGCTTTGATATCTCTGCCAATTCTATCCGGTCTGTTGAATTGGAAGCTTTCATACTCTGGCGTGTCTTAATCAAATCTTTCGTCTCCTTAGACAGCTTACCGGTATCCTCTCCAACTATCCTACCGCCTACTTCTACAGCGCACTCAGTAATGACATTTCTGAAATTATTGCCCATTTATTCTAGGGTAACGCCGCGATCCTCAGTTAGAGCTGAGTATCTACTGTGTAGCGAGATGCTTAACTCCTCTGCCCTCCCCCTCATCGCTAATTCGTTGATGGACTTTTTTCTTACTAATCTGTTGCGTTCCTTCTTCAGATTTAGACTAATTCGAGACCTCATCATCCTATGGTCACTGCATCGCACTTTCCCGATTACATCTACATCTTGCATAATGGCGGGAGTTAAACACAGTATGAAGCTAATTTCATTTGTAGTCCCCCCGTTAGGACTTTTCCATGCCCATTTCCGGTTCTTCCGTTTGCTGAAGAAGGTATTCATGATTCGTACGTTATTGAGCTCTGCAAACTCAACTAGTAACTCCCCCCTGCTATTCCTAGAACCAATGCCATAGTCATCTACTGCCTTGTCTCCTGCCTGTTTTTTCCCTACCTTGGCATTGAAGTCGCCCATAAGTACAGTATACTGCGTCTTTACTTTTCCCATTGTCCATTCTACATCTTCGTAGAAGCTTTCAACTGCCTGGTCATCATAACTACATGTAGGTGCACCGGCCTCTACAACCTTCAGTTTATACCGCTCATTAAGTCTAATTACGATGCGTGCCACCCTCTTATTAATACTACAAAATTCATCTTAATTACCCGCTATATACTTATTGACAAGGAAACCATAGTTCTCGCCTCTCCGGTAAACCTCGATAACACAGTATGCATGCCCATCCTTCAGTACAGTATGTGCCTCATTCGGCCTTCTAACTTCACTAAGCCCTATGACATCCCATTTCATACCTTCTAGTTCCTCTAACAGCACTGCTAAACTAGCTTCACTAACTAGGGTTCTAACGTTAAACGTTGCCAGGGTCAGTTTTCAATGGCGGCCTGTCCAGCGGAGCCAGGAATTCTTAGCATCCCCTGCTGCGTCACAGGTCTGACCGCCGCCGCGGTCAATTGTTCCGCCGGCGCTGGTGACTGAGGACCGGGGTTTGATAGGACTAATGATCGGAGTTCTGAACCAGGGTGGCCAATTCCTGTTCTGGTGAGGGAGTGCGTTGCCGGAGGTGTTCACCGGCATCAGGTCGCATCCAAAACCTGGTCATGCAATTCCATCGACATGCGGATTTTTTTTTTTATCCGGGGGAAAATTGCGCGGCAAAGAGATTCGAACCCCGGTCCTCTTGCATGCGAGGCGGATGTTCAACCTCTACGCCACCGCTACTTCTTATATGTTCTTAATAGGCAGTGCAATTCGAAATATGGACCACAAGAAAAAAGAAAGAAGCATTTGAAAGCTCGTTGAGTTGGCTTTCCCTTGTTGAATATTTTTATCTTTAAAACGGTGTTTCAGCGGATAATATTGCCGCCGATATCGCGTACCCTGTTTCTACATCGCTAAATACACAGTGTCTGCGTTAAATGCAATAGAAATGCAGCGTCAATTTTAAACGTGTGGAATGCGGAAACGCCGACTGTGTGAGCTATCAAATCCGCATTTTTGACGTTCTTTATTTCCAGTCGCATTGACGATCCAACACAAATCAGTTTATTTCTACACCCCATTACATCATAGTCTCTGTTTAGCCCAAGCTCTATTATAACAATAACTGACCATATTTTGTATATGCACTGAAGCATTACTCTATTTCTGATTTGCTCTATTCATGAAATAATTATTGTAAGCACTAAAAAAGAGTGAATTAAAGTTTTCATAATAATACGTTTTGCATATCGTTAGGGTATTGGAGCAAGATCAGAACTGATCTCATTGATTGATCGATTGATTGATTGATCTATTGATTGATTGATTTAGAATCATTTAGGTGATTGTGCTGGTCTAAGCTGGCAGGGCATTAAAACGGAATTAATCGAGGCATATCTAAGGGCAAGCATTCGCAGATTATGAATAGCAGCTTACCGGTATCGCTCAAGAGGAAAGTATACAACAGTTGCATCTTACCTGTACTCACCTATGGGGCTGAAACGTGGAGGCTGACCAAGAGAGTTCTACTTAAGTTGAGGACAACTGAGAGGGCTATGGAATGAAAAATGGTAGGGGTAACATTAAGAGATAGGAAGCGTGCAGAGTGAGTCAGAGAAATAACTTAAGTTACCGACATTCTAGTGGAAATTAAGAAGAAGAAATGGGCATGGGCAGGACATGTAGTGCGAAGAGAGGATAACCGATGGTCGCTTAAGGTAACAAACTGGATTCCAAGTGAAGGAAAGCGTAGCAGGGGGCGGCAGAAAGTTAGGTGGGCGGATGAGGTTAAGAAGTTCGCAGGGGTCAAGTGGATGCAGCTAGCACAGAACCGGATTAAGTGGAGAAATATGGGAGAGGCCTTCGCCCTGCAGGCTGATGATGATGATGAGGATGATCTAAGAGCCACGGTCCTATAGAATGTTGATGACAGACGCGTCATCACTTTTCGATGAAAAAATTTATCCACTGCTCGTTCAAACAGACTTCCTTTCGTGTCCGCGTTTCCTCTTCATTTTATAAAGAATTTCATAAGGAATTTTAGTGAGGGAATTAAATTTCGTTAACATTAATCGGCGCATCGCTGTGAAGACATATATTGTTGTTCCACAGGCGCACGAGTTTGCTTTTTTCAATGCTGCACCTCATTTTGACCAGACCTAAATCTGAACCACAGTTTTGTGCTCATCAAGGGTTGGGGTGAGTACACAATAACAAGCTTCGATGCCGTATTTCCTCACTTGGAGTAGGGTTAATCTATGAAAATTTACAGGCGTCATTTTCCTTTTCCTGCTTTATTATCCCCTGTATGTTAGGCTCATTATTAATTATCTACTATTCTGATTTCATAATCTGAGCTTCATGCCCTTGGTGTATGTTTTCCAGGTCATAGATGCTGGCTTGTAGTGCTTTGTTGTCTTTTACCAGCAGCTAATTTTCAATTTCCAAAGCTGTGACCTCTGTTTTCAGCTCCGAAATCGATCCAAAATCAAATGCTAAGCATTCTGTCATACTCCTTTGAAGATGCGGCATTTCAGTAAAACAATTCCCTTTCTGAGGCTACTTTGCAGGACTCGAGCGCTTGTTTGCATTTCTATTCGAAGCGAGCATAGTCTCCCTTTTGTTCTTTCTTAACTGCTGAAGATCGTTTGCGATGCTCAAAGAAACGTACAATGCGCTCAAACAAAATTATGCTGGCAGCCGCCACGATAGAATGACAATAAAAATATGCAAGATAAATGATCTACCATGACCAAGTTGCAAGAAAAGAGCAGAAAAGCGCTCAGCGTCGGAGAACTGATGGTGCTTTCCTATCGGCGATCAGGGCCGCTCTCCGAATCCACGGATGAGCAAGATGCCTATAGTGAGTCAAGAGACAGCGTCGCGGTCCCCATATTGGGGATCTCAAGATATGGATTCGAATCTTCAATTGAAACAACTATTCGGTTTCGCGGAGCAAGAAAACTTGGATTGTCGGTTGGAGTTCGCCATGTCATCGCCTCTGGCAAGTGACAGATTAGACCTGCGACTGTCTCCCTTTGTAGCTGCGAAGCTTTGACGTTTCCGCCAATAATACAGCTGATAGAAACCGCTGAAGACCGGACGCGCCCCCTGATGGCAGGAGGCGCACTATTCGTGCATCATTTCCTTCAGAGCATGTGCGAGCTATTGTACCAGTGCTGGGTAAAGCTTGCAGCATCCCAGAAAGCCTATCTGCACTGAAGAAGCAGAGAAGCGCTCAGCGTATCGAAACTAATGCGCACAACTAATGACGAATTGCAGTCTGCGATCCAGAGAAGGTTTGCTTGCTCTACGAGACCGAAGTACTGTTTCAATGGGCCATTTGGATTCAGATCCCGAGTTGTGATTGGATCGCCGCGGTACCGTCTCTAGACTCCCCAAATATATTGCTCTTTCTATAATTCGGAAAGCACTATGGTTCCCAGATTGGAATTCGACATAAGCTCTCAGCGTTGCGAAGTTATCTTTTCATATGTCGGTTCTTGTTAACAAAAAGCTTGCTTAAAGGACGGTCCATGTTTAGAGAAAACCAAATACTGTGTGAATAGAGTTTTATTTAAAGGTCCCTATTTTGCGATCCGGGCAAACATTTGGCATCGGTGTGCGGCGTTTGCAGCTTTGTTTTACTGGAGATAGGTAGAAGCAAAAACGAAACAATTAAAAAACAATGGCTGGGCGCAATATTTTCATTATTTTTTTATATCATAAACTACGAAGAATGTTAGAAGCAAAATGGAATTTACCGTGTGCTTTTTTATTTTTTTCGTGCGCATTAGAATGACGACAGAACAACACCGACATAAACTTTTCTCCGAATACGTTTTGAAAATTGAGCTTTCGCTCAATATTTTAGAGTCGCATTCGTTAGAAGCAATCCTTTGCCTTATGTTGACAGCAAACCTAGGCCGCTGTACGAGGCCGACTGCTTGACCAAATGTCGCAGATGTTTTCATAACGACAACGAATAGCCTTCGCAGTTCGGCTTCTCGTACTTCGAAACTAACAGGTCGATTTGTTTTCGTATACGGCGCAGAAAGTTTCGGCTCGGCTCCATACACTTACACCGGCGTGAGTTGTTCGCTTCCGTATTTCGACGGTCATTACTTCCGACGCCACGACGGGAAAAAAACGTCTCTTGCACCTACAACCGGCAGACGCAATCGCGTACTTTTCCTTCAAATTCGCGCAGCCCTCTAGTCGCGTCTTGCTCGGGAGGCCCGTTATTTTCTTCTTGCCCTCTCCTCCCAACAGCCTCCCTCAGTGCGATGCTGGGCGGGCACATTGGGACGGAATCCTTCCCTAAAACAAAGCGGTGCTTTGCGCCTGACTTTGATAGCCATGTCTGGTTTTCGTCTGCCTCCCGGCGGACGTTAGATTTCGTCCTAATGGCTCGGTGGACACGACGCGCGTCGGCTGGCGCAGGGACGGGCCTCGTAAAGAAGGCTTGCTGTTGATGAGAGATAAGGTGGCGTCCTCCCGTGAATTGGGTCCTCCCTGCCGTTTCGGGCTCCGCGGCGCAGCAAAAGCGATCGCCGCCTTGAATGGGACGGGGCGTTTTTAAAAGCCGGGAGCCATAAATTGCCTCATTGAAGTCCTGCAGCGTCCCGATTCACGCTTTCTCGAAGGATCGACATCTGAACCAGCCGTCTGAAGAAAGACTTTTCGGCTCCATTTACCGCTCGCCACCGCCTTTGTGCGCGCTGTCCGCGTTGAGTCGATTTGCTTTTTTTATATGCCATCTTCTTTTCTTCCACTGCCTGCATTCTTAAATATTACTTTCCTTTAGAACAAATTTGGCTCCTTGCCCCTCGTTCTCTTGCCGGGAGAACGGGAATTCACGAAGATGGAGGAGCCGTCCGTGCCATCACTGGGAGGGGCTGTTCTCCGTCTCCCTCTCTCCTCGGAGAAAGTGCCAACAGAAAAGGCAGCACCAAGAAGTAGACCCGCAACAGAGGAGTATTCTTTTCTCGGTAATCTGTTTGGTCCCATTTGAAGCGGCTATTCTTCAGTGCTTGAGACTTCTCGAACGTGCGTAACGAGCGAAAGGGGGGTATCTTTGAATGCACGGTTGCGGCAGTATTTGATTAAACGGGATGTGATCCAGCAGATTCGCTGGATGCGAGAGGACTTTCCAGAATCGCTGCAGCAATCTTTAAAGTGGACTGCGACTGGTTGAAGCGTTAGCCATATAGCGTTGATCCCACGTGAGTGCAGCTTTGTCGGCTAAACAGCGAATTTTGACTGTTACGGTGAATTTTCTGACATTTATATCGTGCCTTAAATGTTACAATTTTCGGAAGCAATGTTTGAAATACAAAAACGGTTTTGCGCAGGGAGTACAAGCACTGTCACTGTCGCAGCTTCCTTTGTTGAGCACTGCGCGAAGAACACGGAGGCACATTGCTGTGTTTGTCTATTGGTGGCCTCCTTCTCATTAGGTTCTATTTTGATCACGTTACGCAATAAAGAGGCAAGCGCAAATGACATTATTTTCGCAGCTACAGCCTAATAAAAATTTTATCAATTACCCTTCTACTTCCCACGTTGTTTTTACTTTGTCGCTTGCCTTGGGTGGTTTCAGGGAGTGCGGGTTTCTAAACGGGGTTCACCTAATTTCAGGTCGGTCACCTACTCCATTTGCGAACGTCGTGTGATGTATAAGAAGCAGAATTCAAGAACGTCAGTTTGAAAACTAAATTGCTAATGTTTTGTAGACTGCATTCTACATCACTTTGTGCATTTACTTTATTTGAAGTCGGAACAAGCGGCGATCTTGTGGTGCGCTATGCCTGAGAAGACATCGTGATACATTGAACGATCGTGTCCTTAGTTGGCCTAATTGCAATCGTTCGCATAGCAAAAGAAAATAGAAGAGAATGAAGGGGCATATATGTGCGGGAGAAAGAAAAGGAGATGAAACACTGGTAATAAAGCCTGAATAATGAGAACAGCAAATGGAATCAAACCTCGCTTTTCTGCTGTTCACCTACAGTCATGATCAAGAACTTAGAAATGGAACGGAAGTAACCATTTTAATTGTTATGGAGATTACATTGAACCCATTAATTTAAGTAATCGCGTGGAGCACATCAATAAATGAACTTTCTAGCGTCGACCTTGCAATGTTGGCAGTCGAGAAGAGCTCGAGCAGGGCTTCGGCGGCGTACGGGGAAGCCCTGTGGTCGTGCTCGGGTCGACTCGAAAGTAGGCCGCGCGGGAGAGGTTTCCACGTTGTTGTTTTTTTTTTCATCCATCCCCTGTCCCTTTGTCCTTGGAACGATGGAAACAAGAGAAGAAACATGGCATCCAGGACGATAATTTCCCCTCGAACGGCTAGCCAGAGGAAGTTCGCCTCCCTCTGGGTAGGAGTGGGTGTCTGTCCTGCTCTTCGTTCCGGCACACTCCGGGGCCTATCTATCTGTTGCTCCGGCAGTGGAAGGAAGCCCCACATATCGCATACACGCGGGCTTTCCCCGTCTGTCGCTACGGGCCCAGAGAAGAGTGGGCCGGCACGCCACTCCATCGCGCCAGCCGGGGGCCGAGCATTTTCCGGCCGAGCCACCACCGCTTGCTCCGCGGGTTGTTGTCTTCCGAGAAGGCGGAAGTGCATCTCACCAGGAAGCGGCGCCATTAATGGCCCGGACGGGCACAGATAAAAGAGAGCCCGTCCGACGAGCTTCGTGAAAAATGACGCCCGCTGAAATCCACTGAGCGCTAATGAAGACGGCAGCGGCGATATACGCGACGGCGTCCACCGTTTGCTTAAGCCTCAGCACGCTGTCCACGGCCTGTCGCATTTTGTATGCTTCCGTCGCGCGCGCAGAATCCCCGGTCTCTGGCGGGCAGTACACACCGCCTCTGATAGATGATGTACGCGCTTCTTAAGCCTGCTGGAATACGCGGTCTTTGCCTCCGCGCGCGGTGCGCGGCTGCGCCGTACCAGGCGCGCGTTTAATTCTTCCTGTCTTTTACTGGTTTCCCAACTCTGTTCAAAACAGTTCGGAAGCGGTCCGAAAATTAAGAGAAGGAAAGAGGTTTTCAGATGCCAACACTTAGCCATTTTGACAGTTAGTGCTTTGAACAAAATCGAGAGCAGCTGATAAAACATCCGCCACGGCAACTACAAAGCGAGCGTTCCAGCTCTACGTGGTGCTTTAAAGCTAAGTGGCGTTGCTAATGCAACTTAACCAAGCCTTGCTTTATATCCTTTCATCCCTCTTTCCCGAGTCCAAAATAGCAATAACATTTTGCTTTACCGGTTAAACTCCCTGCCTTTCCTTCACCTCCTCACTTAGCAGGGCCACCTTAATGCGCCGCTTCGTTCCGTGCGACCACATAAAGGCTTAAAGCGCACGCCACAGCATGAATACTGAGAAGTTTGGGCGCAGACACAAGGACAAGTGAGGAAAACAAGGACGAGCGCTCATCCTTGCTTTCCCCACTTGTCCTTGTGTCTATACGCGCAAACTTTTCGGCATGCATGTCAACCAACCCGCCCAACTTTCTGCTCTCCACGGCATGAAACATGCCTGGTGAAGATCCAATTGGGAGTGAAACATAACGCGTGGCAACATTGAAAATCCCCGTGCGGCATTTCGCTAAGAGCGCGAATGTTTTTGAACGATAGTTCTGCAAAGACCTACGGCAATGCGGAAAAGAAGATGCATACTTATTGATCACCGACTTTTTATATTAACACCCGCATTTTGCTGCCATAAAGCTGTCTGTCTTTCTCTCTTTTTTTTTTTTTTTTCCTAGTCGACGTTCGGGAAACATTTTGTTACGGGCAAGCAAATCTGGGCCGGCTTGCACGATAAAGTCCGAGCTAAGTCCAGACTTAAATGGTGTCTTTAGAAAGACCAAGCTTATTTAAGACCGCTCGTGTTCCGAACGTCGAACACTTCGGGTTCATGCATGTTCACCAGAGTGGCTTCCCAGAACGGCCTCAGCAACCACTTGGGGCATTTTTCCTCGTAACACAATCTTATGCCGCAAAAAGCAATGGCACGGATTTTACACAACACAAAATTGACGGAATGGGTACATCTTAAAGCAGGGACAGTGCCAGCGCATCCCTGTATTTCCCTAATTTCTCTACTTAGACACCCGGCGTCCTTGTGTCTTAACCAAGACAGCACTAGAGTCGTAATCATACAAGCGACTTATTCAAGTCAGGACTGAAGCCCGGTCTTTACTCCAGTCCTAAGCCGCCATGCTAGTGGCCTATTCTTTAGACTCCAGTTAAGTCTGGACTTAGCTAAGACAGTCTTAAGATTGTTTTGTGCAAGCGGGTCCTGTTCTTTTCCTAAGCTGTTCAATATAACCTTAGTCTTCTGCATACTAATTTTAGGCCTACATTTCTGACTGTTCTGTCTAGGTCATTAATCATTCGTTGCAGTTGGTCCCCTGAGTTACTTAACAAGGCAATGACGTCAGCGAATCTCAGATTACTGAGATATTATCCATCGACCCTGATGACTAACTGCTCCCATTCCTTCTCTTTAAATACATTCTATAAGCAAGCTGTAAATAGCAATGGGGAGATTGTGTCTCCTTGCCTAACACATTTCTTAATTGGAATTTTATCACTTTCTTTACGCAGAACTATGGTTGCTGTGCAGCCACTGTAGATATCTTCCAGTATACTTTCACATATGGCTCACATACACCCTGATCTCGCAATGCCTGCATGACTGCTGATGTTTCTACTGAGTCAAATGCTTTCTCGCAGCCAGTGAATGTTATGTATAGGGGCTGGTTACATTCTGACCACTTGTCTATCACCTGTTTGATAGTATGCATATGATCGATGGTAGTGTACCCTTTCCGAAAACCTGCTTGATCATTTGGTTGATTAAAGTCTGAGATGGTGCTCATTCTGTTAGCGATTAGTAAATACCTTGTACGTAACGAACAGTAATCTCATTGGTCTGTAATTTAAAGTCCTTAGCGTCCGATTAAGATAATGCTAGCGTCCTTCCATGATTTCCAGACATGTGTAATTCAAACGTTTAGAGCATTTAACCAGACTATGTGCAGTTTACTATCGCCCGAAGCCCTTATACTGTTACCTGTCCTGAATAAGCTATATATTGACATGACCTGAGAGCAGTCATATACGCCGGCCGATGTTTTTATTATTTTATTTTGCCTTCTCGCGGAAGGTAAGCGTATCGAAAGCAGACCGTACCTGCCCTTTAAGCGATAGCGAAGCTGAAATCGTATTCAACTGTCTGGAGTACAAAAGGTGACACTAGTACAAAAATCCGTCTGACTGCTCAATATCATTACACGTTTTACTCTATTACCAGCGAAAGAGAGCCCAATACAGTGTGTGCCTTAAGCCGTTGAAACCAGCCCCCGTACATTAAATTTCTTGCAAATGAATGCTTGTAAAAGATAAGGTTGCTTAACCTTTCACTAAGCCCATATAAGCCCATAAGCGCTTATCTACTGGTGGCCATGTACTCAGCGATACCACCAGGCCAGCGCTGGGATTGGAAAATAACGTGCACTGTTGGGCTCTTCCTGACCAGTGCAGAACAACAGAGCTCCTTCTCTTTGTGTTCTTCGCAAGAAAAAAAAAAATCAAGTATCCACAAGCAGCTGCAACTGCGCCCGCAGAAAGGCTGAAGGGTCCGTTTTGTCTCGCTCGTGCCAATTAGTGCTCCGCTCTTGCTCGGATAAGGGAACGATCTCCCGGAAGAAAAGCGTCTCTCGAGTCATATCTTCGCCGCTGTTCCTTCCTTCGCAGTTACGCGCCGCCATGTAACTCAGCGCAGCAAAAGAGCACATCCAAAGCTCACGATCAAGCTTTTTTCCCCTCCGAGCTCCCGTACTGGCGCAAACTCCACGAAAGTGGCGTGATGCCGCCGACAGCTGCGCTTTCTCAAAGGGGGTTTATGGGGGCCACCCAGCGCCGCTGGGCGGCCGCAGACAATCTGCAGGTTTCCCCAAGAACGGAGCTTTTCGCGGCACATGATGCACACGCGCCTGCACGCCGGCCAAATTCGCTTATTTACGTTAGCCCGCCGACAGCCGAGCGCGCGATCCTGCGGCAGAGCGCCAAGCTGGCCGAGGCGATGCTCTCCTCGGAGGCCAGCGCGAGTCTAATTAAGGCGGTATCGAAAGAGAAGCCGTGTTAGAAGAGCTGGCCTCGTCCTCGAGCGGCGTGCAGTCGAAAGCGAACGCGCGTTCCGCTCTTCCAAGCATTTCATGCACGTATGCGAAACTTTCGTCCGAAGTTTTACTTTACGTCACGGGACGCAGCGCCAGGCAATTGGTTCTTTTCTCTCTCGGTGCCGGGTGAATTAGGTACGTCCACACAGGCTTACCCTCGGGCCCGTGGGAGGACGGCAGAGAGAGCAGCCGGTTGCATGAGAGGCAGCGCGAACGCAGATGAAACGGCAAAGTGAACTCGGCAAGAGACGGCGAGAACGCAGCAAAGAGCAAGGTGGCGAGGACTGTCAGTTGGCTCGCTCTTTCCCCCTCTTCTTCTCCGGCAGTATGCACGCCACCGTCGCCGAGCGTTCCTGGTGCAGTTATTACCATTCTTGCGCCGAGGGCGCGCAGCCTGGCTGTCCGCTTTGTTCTTCCTTTGCTCATTTCTCCCTCTCGCTTGTTGCCTGTGCTTGTTTTGTTGCTTTTTTCGGGTGGCTTATTATTGTCGACGAGCAACAAGACGAGAAAAAGTTGTCGGTAAAAATGCGCATAATTTACTTGTTTCCCAGCTCATGGCGTGGCCCAAAAACAAAAGCCAGCGCAGGGGACGCTCGGCGGCGCGAGGCAATAACGGCCGCGACCGAGGAACGCATCCGCAACATCTACGGCGTTATACGGGCGTGTGCCAGCGGAGCCGGGGAGGAGGGGGCTTGCTCGTGAAATGGTTCCTTCGTTTGAGTCGGCATGCTGGCGCTCGTGGTTGCGCTGAGCTGAGCAATGAATATTTTAACCCTTTTCGCATTTCCACCGGCAGCGCTGAATAATCTCGAAAACGCGCGCTCATATACGCACGCACGCGCGTACGAACCAGCCCGCCCCCCTCCCCCCATGCTTTTTACTGATTTTTGTTTTATTGTTGATTTTAAGCCAGGCTGCTCGCCCGCCGCTGTTTGGGCTTGCTGTCTGACCTCTGCATTCTCCATGACTCCGCATGCACTCGTACAAATATGTTCGTTCCATAAACAATGCAAGTAGAGAGAACGAGTCGTTGGATTAGGAAGATTGCAGCTGCATCGGCAGCGCAGCCTAACAGCCGTTTCTGTTTTCTTCTGCTCCTCAATTACCCAGTGTTCCTTCATTTGCTGATGCCTTTTTGTCGTAAAGCTTCGGTTATCTTCTGGTCTGCGCGCTGGTTTGGTTCGTGGCACTGCGCCGGCCGAAATGAGCGTAGTGCCGTATAAGGCAGGGGCGACTCTGTATGCTGCCGTTCTTATGCATCTTGGTCAAGCATTCACTGAAGTTTTAGTTCGGACAACAAAAGGAAGCTCATGTTCCCCCATCACCGAACATTCGTGTACGGCATAGTCCCTTTCTGAAATCCGCTGTTCGGTTCGATTTGCTTTGCACTGTCTGGCGACCTTGCAGCACTGAGCAGAACGGACGGTGCCTATAGTTTGGGACTTATTTGGAAAGTCTTTTTCACATCAGAGCGATTTTCGATTAAAAAGCATCCGTACATTCTCCAGAGCACTCTTACGAACACGCTAATACACTCCAAGTGTTCAGGACATAGTTGAGCATGGCGGTCATATTTTTGTTGAGCACCCCTTGTCGAGCGATAAGGTGGCTGATCACTTCCGGCATGATCTTTTTCTTGAGCCCCACAGCTGCGAGCTAGTTGCAGGTTATTCCAGCGCTATCCATACTGACGGCGTAATGGGGTCGGTAATATTTGGACAGACCAGAGTGCAGCCCTAAGTAGAACTAGTTCCCAAGCTGTTTGCTGCACAATGAAAGATAAGGTCGATCTAGGCTAATAATGATGGTGCCCACTACATTACTGGCGGCACAGGAGGGTAGGAATACAGTCGCGTTGTGCGAGTAGCCCTGACTGGTTCATATCGCACTTATCTTCCATAGGGCTGAAAACAGCTTGGGAAATAGTTCTCCTTGGGGGTGCATTCTGGCTTGTCAGAATATTCCAAGTCCAGTTCCATCGCGAACTCTTCCTTCTGCCAACAAGCGGCTTTCTAAGTTAGTTTCTAAGTTTACGAGAAGCACTGATTGCCAGAACGAAAAAGCTAGAACCGAATCCTAAAACAGCCTTAGGGCTTTTCCACTGATCTAACCCTGCAAGCGAGTGGGAATAAAAGAGGCGTTTTTCTGCTTACATACACAAGCGTCGCATAGTGCCTTTAATTTTTTTCGTCTACAAAATAATCTGACTGTAAAATCTGGAAAATGTTAGATATTTTTCTTAGCATTCAGAAATGAAAGGAGCTGTAACAAACGTGTGACGTGTTGCTGCTGTAAGCACGACTTCACGAACTCAGTTTCGTCCGCTAGGGTGTATTTCGATGCATGAAAACTGGAAAAATGCCATTATTATGAGCCTTCTGCACACTCTAGATACAGGCGGCAAAATAGATTTCTTTCTTTCTTTCTTTCTTTCTTTCTTTCTTTCTTTCTTTCTTTCTTTCTTTCTTTCTTTCTTTCTTTCTTTCTTTCTTTCTTTCTTTCTTTCTTTCTTTCTTTCTTTCTTTCTTTCTTTCTTTCTTTCTTTCTTTCTTTCTTTCTTTCTTTCTTTCTTTCTTTCGTTCTTTCTTTCTTTCTTTCTTTCTTTCTTTCCTTCCTTCTTTCTTTCATTCATTCTTTATTTCTTTCTTTTTTTTTTTCTTTCTTTTTCATCGAGTAATGCAGAAGAAATGTTGCAACGCCCCCCGCGCCTTGCCTGTTTTGGCGGAATGTTTTCAAGGCTCTGCTTTATTCGCAGGTTAGGGAGCGAAATTGATAGCAAATGAACCACTTTCGTATCGAGGGTAGTTTTCCTAACTTTAAACAACATTCTCCTCTCAGAAAGCAAAAATAGAGGAATGATAGAAGTAAAATACAGAATTCGAAATGACATGAAGGCATTTAAATGGGTAAAAAAACACACAAATAGCATAAAAGTGAATTAAACACGTGTCCCACAGGGCCCCACCAATCTCCTAAACTAGGTGGTATCTACCAGCAGCTAGACTAGACGCACTCAGAGAAAGTCAGGCTCTGCCATGCTATACATTTATCGGGCGAGAGATGGCAAATCATTTGTACTTGGAAATGGCAAGACGAGCAAAAAAGAAAAAAAAAATCAACGTGATGCTTATTTGCAGTTCAAACTCGATCCAGAAGTACGCCGCTGATTGGAGATAGATTTCCGAACTTTTACAACGCACGCCGGTTCTTTGAGACTGTCGTTCAAGCCTCTGTAAATTGAATACACTGTACAAGAGGCCACAAGGCAGGGTGATTTCGTAAGCAAGGTTTTTAAAGTGTTGCGGTTGCCGCGTGATCTCTCGCACACACCCCTTGTGTTGGCGCTTCCAAGTGTTCTTTCTCGTGCTTACTCAATTTCTCCGTTCAGCCCATAGTGGTGTTCTGTTCCGACAAGGAAACAAAAGCACTCAAAAGTACGCGGCTGAGAAATAGCGCTGGAAATTTGTGAGGGCGAACGCCTTGCAAACCTTTGAAAGGTTAACTCACGATCATGCGTCTGGTGGGTGGTACTTAGCAGGGTACATTGCCGGACACTGATTGGCGGCCCGGCGGCGACGCCGTGCGTGGCATGAAATGCGCATGACGTCATCATGCCGGTGTACGGTGCTACAACGTATGCGAGAGGACATGTATATAGTCGTGAATGACAAAAGGTACCGTTCTATATAGTCATGACTCATATACGCTGTACAACATAGCATTCGTCAGCACTTTACTAGTAGCTCGTGCACACATCATCGTACACAGTCGTGACTCGTAGTCTTATAATGTCTTCGCATTCGGACACGCAAGTAATCTTAACTGTCTCCGCCGAGTTTTTTTTTTTTTTTTTTTCTCTTGACTACTATGGGGACAAATATAATTCGGAATTGTTCGGAATGGTTTCTCTTGATTTTTATTTTGAGCTTCTAATATATGTACGGCTCACATAAATAGCCAAATATTTTTTCCTGAAGAACAAAAGTATTTCATTTTGTATCGAAAGGGAGGGGGGGGGGGGGGGGGGGGCGTAGAGGGGTGCACTTGGCTGTTCATACAAAACGAGACATGAATTCTTGGAGAGCCCTTGGACCAACCCTTTTGGATACGTGCCTGATGGGGCCTCAGATTGAGAGTAATCGTCGACATCATGTTCGCTGCAGTTTCAGGATGATGTTCTTCCAAATTTTCAGTGAATGGGAGCTAAGCGCAGTTTATGCCCAAAACTCAGGCACTTCTATCCTGGTTTGAGAGAAACAGGTGCTAGAAATTGCATTCCATTGGTTCTGCCTCTAGTCATTTCGCTTATGTCCACACAACATGCTTTAGATAGGGTGAATTCGTGATCTCAGGCGGTCGGGTGTCATCGCAAACAGTTGAAAAAGTTCTACCGGTTGCAGCCATGAAAGCCATGAACTAAACTACAGTTGCACCGACATTTAGCAGCAGACCATTGCTCGCGCTTTAATGTTCCTATAGGTGAACCAAAAATGATGTTTTTTTTTTCCTGTTAGAATATGTTATTTTCAATATTCTAGCGCACTCTGCCATAAAAAAAAAAAAGGGGTAAACATAGAATCGTTTTCTTTTTTTTTTTTTGTATTTGCCGCTTTTCGGAAGTTTATTTTCTGGATTAAGCCAGGCGGAGTGCACTTACCTTCAATACGTGCTTGTAGAGCGCCTTGAAATCACAGTTTCATGTATCTTTGTGTGAGATTCTCGTAGCGAGCTTTTTCATAGCTGTTTTAAACAGAGTGGCAGCAGCCAGTTTCATGGCATGGGTCCTACTCTTGGAAAATGTTGCCGCAACGTACTTGCGAGTACCAAGCGGCGCCACAGCTACGTTTTGAAAGGTGTTCCATAAGTTCAGGTTATTTGCGGGTTAGCTCAACGAGGTCTTCGAATCTGGCAGTCCTAATGTCATATGTAGGCTTATGAGGCTCATCACATAGCTCCCACCTTCCCCGTCGGCATAGCATAGAATAGAAATACTTCGTTGAAATCAGATAAAATGTCAGGAAGGAGGGAAGGGGGGGGGGGGGGGGCAGATTTGCCCTCGTCAGGCTGCCGAGATCCTTTGGGGCCTGGCGATATCGAAACCATGCCTGATGATGCATGGTCTTCTGCTCTTCCAGGTCCTAGCTACGTAGTAACGTCTCCTATGACACCTTATTGTCCACTGAAGAGGTGGATTGCGCGCATGCCCACGTCATATGGGCCAGGGTCTCCCGTTTTTCACAGGGCTTAGATATGCCTTCGCGTACGCCTGGCAGGAAACTACTCAAAGTGGCTGCGTTCGGAAAGCTGTCCAAGGTTGCTTAAAACCCTCCCCGTTTGGTGACGTTCCACGTGACACTCGCGGTAAGGGAGGACGTTCCACGTCTCCCTCTATGGAGGAGGATGGCGCTAGCGAACGCTCTCAAGGATAGGTTGCACTTAACATAATATGTAATAAAGAAGATTGAGAACTCTCACAGTAGCTCTGTCAGTACAGTACTTGCTCGAAGATCGTAGGCATTGGGTTCGAATCCCATTGGTGGCATCTGGGTATAGTGATCCTACGTGCGACAAGCAAAGGAATTTACAGGATATAGGTGAATTTAGGCAAAAAATGCTCGGATTTAACATGTAGGATCCACATATCACCAATGTGTTGAGCGGAATGTCAATCAGCTTACGCGCGGTAGAGTCATGGTGGCGGATCGCGGATCACGGTAAGTTAAATCTCTTTATAGAAAAATTTAGCTTACCGTCATCCGCGTTCCGCCACGGTGACAATCTACCGCACGTGGGTGGGGCGAACAAGGTGATTGGTCCTGACGCGGCAGGTCTATGTGCTGACATACAGTACGTGGCGCCATCATAGGCGTCGAGGGAGTCTGGGCATGCGCAGCGGAACGCACAGTGGCGAATCACGGTAGCGGATCGCGGATCACGGTAAGCTAAAACTCTCTATTTTCTAGTATTCGACGCAACCAGGAGCACGCGAGAAACGTTCTTCCCCAATCTCCGTTGCTCTTAAAATTGTTTCGCCAAGCTCCGCTGATGTGTTCCCAGAAGGCCATCCTTCTGAGTGCATGCACCTATTTCTGCTTCCACCCTCCGTTTGAGGGCACACGACAAGCTAATCAATCAGAGAGCGTCCGTTTCCTGCAAATGCTGGTGTGGCAATCTCTGTGGGCCGCCCACTGACTGAGATGACGTGGGAGGATAAACAAGGAAAGGGGAAAGCAGTGCCACAGGTGAGCGGGTGCTGTTGCACGGCGCCGGCACGTGCGCTGTCGGCCCTTTGCGCGGGGCTGGCATTAACCACCGGCTAGCCGTGAAACTGCGCAGTTCCGGAGGCACGGCGAAAGCCGTGACCGGCCCCTCGCTCTTTCAATCATTCAGGTACCGCAGGGGCCCCAGTATCGAGGTGAAGCCAGGGCGCTATTCCCCGCGGCGCTGTGCGAGCCGCTGCGTGGGAGATCGATACTTTAATCTCCGCGGCCGGTTGCGTGCGTGTCTCGAATGAACCCGTGAGGTCCGAGAAGAGCCTCCGTGCCAGCGTTATGAAAGCCGCGCCGGCCTGAAACGACCGGTCACGCCTCGTCTCGAAGGATCAGCGCGAGCTAACGTCGCTGCGCCCGCCGAGTGCGAGGCGACGGACATCTGCGAAGCCAAACGTACCCGCTATGACACCGGTCTTACATCACGGTCAATATTTTAGCAACTTGCGGAGTATCGGCTGGCTGCGTGGAGGTGGATCGGGAATAAGCAGTGAACGCCAATGGTCCCGAAGGAGAACTAGTTCGAGCTTTCGAGAGGTACACTGGACTACGCTGAACAGGCTGCAGGCTTTGTACGTTACATCACACACCTTATGGGATTCCTCGAATAGCGCTTGTAATTATAAAAGGGTTAAGATGAAAGCTCTACAACGTGGACAAGTTCATTCGTTTATGAGCGATGCGTCAACAAGCTGCCGACGTGCATTTTCTTCATTTCTTTGTTCACCGGTTAGAATGTGATCATTCTGTAGAGATCTGCCGATGGGATACTGAGCCCAGCCGAAGGAAAGAGAGCTCCTAGAGTTCTTGTGACAGTTTCAAGTATCGGACAACAGATGCAATTTACGAAAAAATAAACTGCGTTACTACGTAAAACTCACCTCCGTACGCGACCATCGACTACGGAGCGCAACTCGTCACCGGGCATGCCAGAGGTATCGAGTTTCCCGAGGAAAGCTGAAACCTCGCGAACGCCTCCCGCGACGTCTACCAACTCCAAAGGGAGGAGGAGGTACCCCGCTTGACCGGGAAGAACAAACGGGCCGAATGAGAGATCAAGACAAGCGCCCGAGTCATGCACTGTATTATACACTCAGGGGACGGCGCAGTTAGCACAGGAATGTTCTCTAACATCAACAACTGGCATTCTCCTAATTTCAATGAGTGCCTGCTAACAGTACCTACACGGTAGCACTGCCTACTACTACAGAATTTTAACACAAGCTTCTAAAAACGGAGCCTTGTACGCGGTCTACACTAACGCGTCAATCCTATACATAAACCAGCGCCCAAACGATGAAGAGCACAAGAAAAAAGAGGGCGACAGGAAAGAGCGCTTATTGTACTCTGTCCGTTTGTGCACTGGTTCCAGCAGGCACGGACAATAACCAAGTAACGCAAGATCAAGTTTTGCTTGACTAATGCCCAGAATATGTGCCTTCAGGACGTCAGGGGCGACATGCATGATGCCAAATTCGAAGCTTATTATCTGCAGTGAGCTCTGAAGAAAGCAGGGAGAAAACAAAAACCTCTGAACAGCGGCCTCCCCTGGCTTGAACAAGACAAAAACGACTGCGCTCAAGTGGGCTGAACACAGTGATTTCCTGCAATACCCTTGTTGGGAAGTGTACATGCCCCTTGTTTTTCAGAAGGCACTCTTCTTCATTCCTAACGAGTTTAATTCTTACCCTTACTCGTAGGATCGGCGCCTCCGCCCCCCCCCCCCTCTTGCTCCCTTCACCTGAAAGTGCCTCTTTCGCTCAATGATGAGTATATATTTGATGAATGTCGGCCGTCGTCGCGACAGCACATACCACTGAATACGCGGTCAAGATCTAGTATCTCTCTCTAGTCTCCACGTTTCCAAAGTTATAATCTCGCATGAAACAATTGATTTGGTTTGGTTTATGGTGTTTAACGTCCCAAAGCGACTCAGGCTATCAGAGGCGCCGTATGTGGAGGGCTCCGGAAATTTAGGACACCTAGGGTTCTTTAACGTGCACTGACGTCGCACAGCACACGGGCGCCTCGCTTTTCGCCTCTATCGAAAAGCTGCCGCCGAGGCCGGGATTCAATCCCGCAACCTCGGGCACAGCAGTCGAGCGTCGTATTGCATGAAATGAGCTTGTATACTTCCATATAGCTGCATTAACATTCTGTAAGGTGACTGCGATGTGAAATTTGAGAGATGAAAGTATGGAGTCGAATTAGATTGAAGTGAAATGGTATCCAGTGATATTGCGTCATATGCAACGACTGCAGTAATAAGAAAAGCACGAAGCTTCTCCTGTCATTTTTCTAGCCCTGCAAGGATTCTTGCATGGCTCTTGGTCGTGTTTTCCCATTTTGGCCTTCAGCTGCAGGTAGCCACACTGAGCGGTAAACGCAGAGCTATCAGGACTGCGTCTGTCACAAGGTTCGCTTAGCATTCGTTACAAATAGATACCCCGGCCCAGAACGTGCGCCGCGAAATTACAAGAGGGAACTGAATGGGTAGCTGCTATCTTGAAATGCAAAGGGTACATATTTTGACGTAGTCGGGCTCTGCATTCTAATTGTCTCCTAAACAAATGCACTCTAGAGCCACTTGGTTCGCCTTCTTTCAGTGTTGTTTACTTATTTGCTAATCTGTGGGCCCTCTACCACATCGTCATAGCATACGAGTCTTGCCATTGCGATAAAAGTGCGTTGAGTACTGGAAGAGCTCTACAAGGTTTGAAAGCTCCTGAAAATGAGAAAACAAAAACGTGTGCATGTAAATGAAGGCAACGAATGGGTTTTGCCGCACGAGGCGAATTTTCGTCTGGTGGAGGTATGAATCAATGACCCGTCAAAGCAACGATCTAGTCAATGAAACCTATGCCTGTCATTTCACAGAAGAGCCTTGCCCCATGGCCGGTGGAAATGATGTACTCCTATAAAAACCAATGGGTAGCCGCAGCAGCACAGGGGACCGAATCCCGGTCTTCTCGAATGCAAGACGGAGATTCATACCACACGGTCGCTGCTCCGGTTAAAAAAGAAAGCATGATGACATTCTCAATGTTTTACACTCAATGGAAAGCTAACTCTTATAATGAGAGACACTAAGAACATTGGCAGTAAAGTGCCCGTAACTTAAGAATGCATGCGTGTGATAAACATGGCTGTGGACGTTCATTAGAGCTCGGAATCAGGTGAAATGACCGTATAGTGATCCTACGTGCGACAAGCAAAGGAATTTACAGGATATAGGTGAATTTAGGCAAAAAATGCTCGGATTTAACATGTAGGATCCACATATCACCAATGTGTTGAGCGGAATGTCACGTCAGACACACTACTGGGTGGCGATATCAATGACGTGCAAAGAGGTTCCCGACTGCAAGGCGTGGCATTTCTCGAACAGCCGACGTGACAGCTTCGCTCTGGAGGCTGAACTGCGCCGATGAATCGATTATGTAGGAACCATTGAACTTGAAATTAAAGTCCGCAGTGCGATATGTTTGGGGATTTTTTGCCTGTAGCCTTATGCCTTCGTACGCAGGTTCTATCCCGATTAGCTCCTCTAAGGGTCTGTAGTCTCAAAGGCGCTTCATCCGATAGTCTTCTTTGCGTTCGCCCTGTGTTCTTGAGCCTATTAATACACTGCAACCAACTAGCCCAACAGCATGTTCTATTGGTATGGCTAAGTTGCACTAAAGAACACACGCACAGGAAAGGGCACGAGACGAGCGGTATGTCGGACGGGTTAACCATATCAGACAAATTATACCAACTAACCGACAACGTGCTCTACTGAAGAGCATGATGCATTAACTGAGTCGACTATCGTCTTGTTGCGTATCTTAACTAACAAAGTTAGCTTTACACTGGCGTCTACGTTTCCGGCACGAAAGCTTGCGAACAGCTATGCGAATCTCTGTGCAACAGGCGCTATACTGTTTATAGAAAAACAAAAAATGAAACAAATTGGATGATACGCTCAACAAGGTTATAGGAGCGCGAGTCCTAACTGAAGATAAGAAAGAAACGATAAACAGAAAGACACAGGAGTTTCACGTTCTCCAAGCGGCCCTCCAGAGACGCGATCCTGACGATCCGGGGCCACGGTGACGGGTAAACAGAGCCTCGGCTGGCTCATGAGTCGCGCTGCACGGCTGTTCCTGAGGGCGTCGCAAATAGCGTGGCGGCTGGACGGACAGCCCGGAGAACGTGCCCCGAATGACTTGACTGGCGAATTCGCGGTCCTCCCCGCAGTCGGCCGGCGGGGCGAAACGGCGAGCTTCCATCTCGCTCGAGTGGCGCTCCGTGCGCTAGCTTCGCCCCGTCTTCCGGAGGTTGGCGCCTTTTACGGCCCGTCCGAAAGCGTTTACGATTGGAGCCCCACTAGCAGTGCGGGACGCCGGAGTGGAGCACTTTGACTGCCATTTCCATCGGCCGCAATCGTTTCGCTTTTGTTTCTGTTTCGCCCGTAGTCCCGCTCGAAGATGATCATTCTCCTCCATGAAAACTGAGGGCGGCAGCTTGGGCGAACAGTCGATGGAGCTGCAGGGCCGTATTCGTAGTGAACGCTGACGGTTCTGCTGCCTCCAGCTTGGCGGCTGAAGGAATCCAGGTCAGGAAGCCGTGCGTCAAAACAGAAGAACACCTAGCCACACACTGTGGAGTCGGATTGAGGTGAGCGGCTCAAGTGATCGAAGGCTTAAAATCCTTGAGTCGTGCGCATTGTAGGTGGTTGCCGATTGCGAAGAACGAGAAACGCTCTTCGTGCAACATAAATTTGTCTCCATATGGTGTGACGCGCGGCCTCAAGAAGCCACAAAACACATCGGAACGCCCCTCGAGCGCTTCACATAGCTTTAGGAGCAAAACTTCATTTGTTAACTTTTAAAATTATAGCAACTAAACACATGTGTTAATTTATATTCTTAGGGTTGGTTGAGCAGCAGAGTTTTGTAATATGTGGCGTGCAGTATTTCTCTGCTTTTAGATAGACCCCTTTCTCGTTAACCAATGCCCTGTTCGCTGAGAAGGTACCAATCTGGTTAATTTGAAGCGTAATTGTAGTGGACATATAGTTGGCTATACCAGCTAAATGCATTTAAAAGTCAGGGGGTCTAACTGACAAAGCCTCGTTTTTCCTCGTGTCGTGTTTAGCCCCATTCTGCCCTCACATTCGCAGCAGTAAGAAAAACTAATCTCATGAGCGAAACTAAGTAGCGATCCTTACATTTTCTCCGGTAACTAGTTATAACGACTGCAGAAACCCTGTTGACAGTACAACAGCTATCTATGCACTGTCACTCTCCTCGATTACAAACGCAGCCTAGCACGAGTAAAGCCGAAAAGCTCCCGCTGATTGATTGAAACACATTTTTTATTTACAGCCCTGACTGGTCATATTTGCTGTAGGCATCTGTGTTGGCACCCGGCCCCACCACAGTCACGGCGGCCGAGGCAGGTGCTGGTTCGTTTAGTGTCGACTGCCGTAAAGCTTGTCTCTTGGGCATTCATCGACAAATTTTCCGAACTTCGCCCAGAACATAGCGACGGCCGCGCTATCGAGGGGCAGTGGAAGGAACTAGTCGATGTAGTTGGCCGGGAGGATGTCAGTGAGAATTTCTGCGAAAGGCCTTTTTCGAATGTCACTATATTTCGGACGTTTCCATAAGATATGGGTAACGGTCACTGGCTTCGGAAGCGACGGCACATCCCTTCGTCGGGGTCATTGTTGAATAACTTTTGTCTTAATGACGGGGTTAATACTGTGTTGGTTGCAAGCCGGAGGACAAATTCTACGTCGCCCTCGATAGTTCCTCGGCGCGTTCCTCTCTTCCATTGCGGAGGTGCTCAAGTTCTTTGCGGTGTCGCTTCCTCAGGATTTCTTTGATGGTGGAAGGTACCAAAAGGCAGGTTTGGGCACCAACGATGGTGGAAAGGGCGTCCGGCGCGGTTGATGTTTTGCGCGCTGCGGCTTGCGCCGCGCTGTTGACCTATTCGTTGCCTCCAATGCCTGCGCATGCAGGTACCCAGGAGATCGTCGCTGTAATGTTAAGCTTGATAATAAGGTGTTCAAATGTCACCAATAAATCGCCGATTAGTTTAGCGTAGGTTGACGGACTCGCGCTCACTCGTCTGCGCACTTTATACTCGTGAGATGAATCTTTGAAGAGATAAAGTCTGTGCCTGGAGTCACATTTAGGAAACGTTTGCAGGACCCACTGTGCAGCATTTAAGAGGGCTGCAAGCTCTAGTTCCACAGTGCCGGCGTCGTCGACAAGGGGTAGTGTAGCCGTATTCGCCCCATTGGAAGCAGGCTGCTTATTTATATTACGCTCATAAATAAATGTCTGGATGCTTCGTATACCAGCTACGGGATTTAGTATTGCTTTCATTCATATATGCGCATTCGCATGAAGCTCTACATGACGTCCTCGATGTCAAGTTCTTACTGTATGCTGATGATATCACTGTGTGGAGCACTCATCGGGTCTTGCTGACTCAAGCGGCTGCCCTACAGTCAGCCTCAGATATTACCGCCACTTATGGGATATTTGTCTCCGACAGCTTTCAGTAATGAGTACTACATTCACAAAATTGTGACTATGTTACTTGCCTCTTCTCTCTTCCCCTCTTTAATCCCCTTATCCCTTTCCCCCACTGCAGGGTAGCCAACCAGAATACCTGGTTGACATCCCTGCCTTCCCTCCTCCTCTTTACTTATCTATCTGTATCGCCGTTTAGATTGCCTTGTCTGCAAATCCCAAAACACTGAGGCAAATATTCGCCACCTATAGTGGGCTTGCGCGGCTCTGAATCCAACGAGAATTGCGCACCTGGCAGCAGCACGTTTCTGCAGAAAAACCCATCCTCATAGATGCCTCGCATCTCTCCCTCCTCGACTTCATTCGATCGACCAACCCTTTTTTTCGCCCATTTAATGCTCCTTTTCCTTTTAAAAAAAAAAAAAATCCAAACGCCCATTATACCACGAGGCAATAAATAACGTCATAAAAATGAAAGAAGACAGAGTTACTAGCGAAGTAGTAGTAAAACGTCAAAGCTATTAAACAGCCATACTTACTGACCTCTTACAACGTGCTTTTGTTGAGAGCCTAGCTTTTACTTTTAATGCTTGCGGTAGGCGATGAACTGTCAATTCCAGGCGTGACAACATATCGTATATATGTTCACTTTAACAATCACTAAATCCGCAGGTCTCCCGCCGGAAAGCTTCTAGTTTTTGCTGTTATTTTCAAAAATGCGCTTTAGGTTTCCTACGGTAGCCTCACTTAAATTTTTTTTTCTTTAACGCGAGACAAAATTAAGAAGCAATCTTCTGCTACGCACCGGAAGATTAAACCATTTCTATCCACATGCTTATAAAAGTATCTTACAATGTTCCAAACTCGCTGCGGTTATTTTCAAAATTGCATGTCCATTGGTTCTCTTCGGCAGCTTTAACTACTCTTTGGGAACACAGGAATAATTTTTAAAGCAAATTTTTTCTATACGTCGGAAGCTTAGACCGTCCCCATGAATATGTGCGAAACACTATCTGACGATATGCCACAGTTGCCCCATGATCAAAAGGTGTCCACTGATGCCTCTACTTAAATAGCCACGAAGCGCAAATACTTATTCGACTAGCGTAAATGTGGTTCATCTGAGTAAGCTACAGAGCAGTGTTATTATACTAAATTTTTTAGTCACTGTGTTGTTTTCCTTTGTTTTGTTTTTCAGACGTGAAAGCAAAGTTCGTGTGAGAACTACGATGGAAAAATCTTCAATATCTCTCCAGTTCAAGTGTCGAAATAACTATCTCATAGTCAGCTTTAAACCAAACTACTTTGAAGCAAGGCTGTTCCTCCAACCTTAACTGCTTGGATCGGCGGGTGCTTCGAACGGTTTGGGGCGTACAGGAGGGAACATTCTTTCTCGATGGGGCAGTTTTCTGCCCTTTTTGATTATCGCTGACGAAGACTTGCTTTCTGGTAAACATCGTTTATTTCAGCAAACTTTGGAAGTCCATTTCCTTTCCTCTCACCGTATGTAATGGCTTGCAAAAAAAGAAAAATCACTGCATGCTAGTTAAAGACACATTTAAATGCCTCATTCTCCAGCGCCATTGGAGAATTTCCTTTGCTGCCGTGAAGCGTAGACCTCATTACGAACACCGGTTATCCGTAGAATGGATAACCGGTGGATAACACACACACACAGAATGGATATAACACACACACACACACACACACACACACACACACACACACACACACACACACACACACACACACACACACACACACACACACACACACACACACACACACACACACACACACACACACACACACACACACACACACACACACACACACACACACACACGCACACACACACACACGCACACACACACACACACACACACACACACACACACACACACACACGCGCGCGCGCGCGCGCGCGCGCACGAGCACGCGCACACACGCACGCACGCACGCACATACATACATGCATACATACATACATACATACATACATACATACATACATACATACATACATACATACATACATACATACATACATACATACATACATACATACATACATACATACATACATACATACATACATACATACATACATACATACATACATACATACATACATACATACATACATACATACCGCAGCCTCTTTATTGGGCTATTGCAGGAGTGGGTTAGACAAATCTTTGTAACCGTCATACAAAATCAAGTAAACAATAAAATTTAAAAATTCACCAGAATTAAGGCAGATGCTATGTAACTCACAATAACACCAACACTGGGATACAGTATCAAAACGAGAATGCAGCAACGCACTGTAACAATCACAATATACATAAAATCAGATAGAATTAACTTCTAACAGGAAAGTGTAATGGTAATGACCTAATTGTTCCAGGGATAAATTTGCAGAATGCAATAGTGCGTTGAAAAAAAAAACTATATCGAAAATTATAAGCTCGGGCAAAGTAAGGTTTAATAACTTAAGGCTATGGTGACTCCTACTTGACAGGCAGGGGAATTTCTGAAGGAAGATATGTATATTGGATGTGAGGCACGATAAGAAAACTTGACGATGCCATGCAGAAACTTCAGTAACTCAATGTGACGGCGTACGGATAAACGGGTTCGATTCGTAAAAGACACGACACAAGATGGTGAAAAATGTTGATCATAGCGACGGCGTAGGAACCTATAGATTTCTGTTGTATGCTCTTAATGAGGTTAATGTCACAATGCTTATGAGGGTTCCAGACAGGAGAAACATAATCTAGGATTGAACCAGTTAAAGATTTATACAATTATAACTTGGTCTTTTCTGAAGAATTGCTGAAATCGCGCCTCATATACCCAAGCTTACTGATCGTTTCAGTGCAGATGAAATTAATATGTTTCGACCAGGACATGTTAGCGGTAAATATGACGCCAAGATACTTATACTCCGAAACACTGTGTAAGGATAAGTCATTGAAAGTTTAATTTAACAATGAAGGAAATGCACTATTAGAACATTACATTATCACAGTTTTAGTATAATTTATTTTCATTTGCCAATTGACAGAAGCGGATAAATCAGAAATTTAGTTCAAGATGATCTTCTGGTGTGTTAATCATGCGATATAAAACACAGTCGTCCGCATATAGGTGTATGTGTGAAGTGGCGTTTCGAGGTAAGTCATTAATGTATAGGAAAAAAAAGGCCAAGAACCGATCTCTAGAGGTATTCCAGATAACACGTCAACAGAAGAAGAGTTAGTTGAATTATAACTTACGAATTGTGACCGATCTGAAAGGAAACTGGCAATCCAGCTGACCAAGTGAAGATGTTTCAAGATCCTTTCAAGCTTTATTAAGACATTAGAATGCAGTACAGTAGCAAAAGCCTTTGAAAAATCTATAAATATATGTTCCAGCATCTTACATGAATATGATGTTAATAAAATGGGTCTGTAATTGATAAGAGCTATTTGTTACCAGATTTGAATAATGGATGTACTTTGGCCAGCTTTCATGTGGATGGAACAATGCCAGCGTTGAGCGACTTTTGAAAGATGGCGGCTAGATATCGAGCATACCACAATGAATAACGAACGGGAGCACTCGCATAAAACCTATGCTATTAAGTCTATATATAAGCTCATAATTTCTGTGATTATTTTTGCCAGCAGATACCACCTCTTTTCTGTCCTCGTCAACACACAGTACCTGCCATGAGCGCTTTTTCTTTTTTTTTTATTCATCACATTGACTTACGGCGGAAGCTGTAGTAACTTGCGTGGAACGATGGAGCTATAGCAGTTAACTGTAAATATCCTGGCAATTCCGTTAAGCTCTCATCGGCAGCCTGTCTTCGTCTTTGAAATGGAATTCACATCAAGCAGCACTGGTACTTGAGTTGGAAAGTGTACAATTCGAGATGAATGACACTAACTATGCATATATATCGCAAGAACAATCTCGGCCCCTTGTCGCTTTGCTGGTTTAATGAGCAAGAAGGACACTAAATGATTATGAAATAAATGTGTTAGACGTTATTATATACTTCCGTATGCCGAGTTTCCAGAGGTGATATGCCAGGTGTTTGAAGGAAGCTGCCAGTATTAAGAGAAAAAAAAGCGTTTTTAACATATGAAGGAGGTTTTCGCGATACAGTCGTACCAGTCTTGGCGGACAAGAAACAGGGCACAGTTGTCATTCGCAAGTTCACTAACTAATTTCTCAAACTTAACCTTTTAACTATTAGAGTTAGGTGTGTATAGTTTCAATTAGCGATTTTCAGCCGCCAATAATAATAACAATAGTTTCGAATTTCGAAAATGTGATTATGCACTCCGCGCTGTGGATGTAAAGTTTTCACTATCTCGGATCGAAAGACCCGCGCTTTAGAAAAACCCGCTCTCTATGCTCCGCCCCCAATGAAGTCAATATTTGGCGCAACTGCTCTGTCACCTTCCCTGCCCTGCCCGCACTGCGGGTCTTGACATTGCTTGCTGTTGCAGCCAATACGGGGCAGAGAAGTTAACCTGGCACAAAGCGTGAGATTGTGTGCAAGTGCGCGAAATTGAGGTGCACAGTACAATCCCGCCCTTCAAGCCCTTCACATAGGCAACTTAAGGAATGCAGGCCCTATAAAAAAGCGGAGGTGTCCGAGCAGGTTAGTTGGTTCGTTCTTTCTTCACTCGTTTCAAAGTATAAATACACCCAGTTATCTTTATCCTCCAACTCCATACTCCTCCACTCGTCAGCACTTCTCCTTTCCTGGGTGGAACGGGCGTCGTCTTGACCAAGGATCGTCAAGAGGCACCTTAACTCCACATCAAACAAGGCATCGCATTCTGCACACGAGCTCGGAAAGGAACAGCTAAAAAGTCACACCCAATTTTGCAGGCGTCTCTCATAGCCTAAGTTGCTTTGGGACGTTAAACCCCATAAACCAAACCAATTTGGCAGCCCAGCACGAATACCCTTCCGTCCTTGTCTAAGGCGCGCTGCTAAATGGTATACCGACTCGCCCAAGCATCGGTTCTAACGAAAATAGGTCAGGACACTAGTTCGCCAGAGCTTCCGGCAGCAATTCGTAAGGCTGTCATCCCGACAGAAAGCAAATTTGCCGGCTGTCTAAATTTACTAACAACGCTGTGCGTGTCACTGTATATCCTACCTTGATAATGTGCGAGATCTTAACTTGAGCTTACACCACGGTGATGAAGAGGAGACGTCGAAACCTACATCGCTACGTAAAACAGAAATAAAATCTTCCTGCTACTGTCACTAGTGACCACCAGCCATATGATTTAAAAGCACGTTGTTTTGATCATTCTGCTGGCTCCGTTCATCGGTCACTGCAGCTTCTGACGTCAGGGCAGATAGCGAGCGGTCACCAACTTCACAAAAAAAGACGATGCTGGCCAAGGGATAATCAGCAATGCAATCGATCGAAAAGGAAGTACCTACAAAAGGCGCCCCCAGCAAAGCACTTAGTGTGGTGCACTCGCTTGAACATGGCTTAGGTCGTCGTTCAACAGAAGAAAACTAGAGTAAATGCTCCACCGTGTACTGATGGTAGCACTCACAACGTAGGGGGGCAAAGTTCACTAAAGAAACCAAGAGATGTGTTTAGCCCTCTCATTTCTAGGTTCTTGTCGCAGCGCGAAATCAGCCGCATTTGGGTCTTTGTTAAATGAAGCGTGTTTGTCGTGAAAGAGTAGCGAAAATGAATAAAGAGCAAAGAAGTAAATATGCTTTAGAAATAAAAGGCTCTGGGCTCTTTTGAATGACCAGTTAAGATTCTGCGTACCTCTAGCAGCACCTTTAACGGGACGCGAACTAGCGATCGACGAAAGCGGCTACTCATTTCGGAAACGAGCAAGAACACGTTCAAGTAGCATATGGGCAAGAGGCCCGAAATGATAATGTGTCATGTTACTGGGAGTCAAGCACGAAAACTGCGTTAGCCCGTGCGCTACAAGACTCGCTTCTTTCTCCGGATCAGCGCCAATTGCGACCACATCACCCCGAATGGGCGCCTGACCGGCAGTGAGAGATGCATTAACAGTTGGGACGCTCGACCGACTACGCCGGCCCGCCTGTCTTTTACGTGCCATCAAGGCCGTCCCGCCCACGGCCTCTCTGCCGCCAGCCAGGTGTCGCATTAAGGGACGCGACGGCCGCTACATGGCCCGTTCGGCAGGACAGTGCCTGGACTGGCTTCTGTGCGCACCGAGGCGAGAGGAGCGAGTTATTTTTCGTTTTTTTCGTATTCTTTTTATTTCTTGCGCATGTGTCTTGCTGATGTCGCGAGGATCTCTCGTCGAGTGGTGTACAGTTTAAGCTGTTGGCATTGTATAAACAGACAGGGTGCTCGATCATCCCGGGTACTGTTTGCTCGTTCCCCAGGCGAGAACAGGCCGCGGCTATCGTTGATGCTGCTTCTCAGCAGGAGAAGCTTTCAGCGACGCTGCGGCGCAGTCACGCCGCGTGGACGATGTAAGCGCCGCTGGCGAGCCTGCTTCTCGAAGGCGGCACTCCTGTAAGCTCTCGCCCAAGAGCCACGGTCGCTTTCTCGAGCGCGCCACTTGGGAGGCGACGTGGCTTGTCGGGGAGGCCGCCGCGGTGTCGAAACCCGGAAGCGTGGTAGGAAGCTAGGCAGTGCACAGTCTCTCTATTTTTTTCTCTGTTTCAGCGTCGTTTGTGCGTCTCCGCCAGACCTTCTTTTCAGTAGTCTCTTGTCAAGCATTGTTTTGGAAACTTTGTTTTCAGAGCCAGTGTTCTAGGAACACAAAACATTCCCGGTTCAGTTAGGTTATCTGGATTATCTAAAAAAACATGAGAGTCTTTACCGGCATGTTTAAAATTTCTTCATTTTCTAAGCTGTTACGATATGATGCGATCTGCCGGCATCTATCCCTACTCTACTCCATTCTGTTCCTCTCTATAGAAGAAGAAACGCTGACGCTACCTGATGTTTCTCGAGGTTGCTATCCAAAAAAAAAAAAAAAAAAAAAAAAGGATTCCGGAAGATGCTCCCTTACACTGGATGAAGTCGCAGATCATCCTATCGTCATCCCCCCTTCCCCCCCCCCCCCTCCTCGCCATACTTGCAATTAAGCAGCGCTTGTCATGGTGGTGACAACACGTATCATTACTAGTGTTTAATCACAGTGTTGAAACTTCGGTAATTGATATTTCTTCTCCTGTGTTTTGTAAAAAGGTATTTCTATGAAATAAGCCAACGGCATGTATGACGTGTCTGCATTGTGCTTCTTACTTGAAATGTTGCCGTTTGCTGAGCATTTTTAATTAAACAATACTTCGGTGCGCTGAGGCTATCTGCGACGACGCTACAGATGGGGCAATGAACATCAGCAAATGGGCTATAATCTTGGCTAACGCTATCGGTAATATTATTACTTAGTATTTCGCATCTATAGTGAGCTTTGTAAAGTTATTTAAGTTTAAAGATGGGCCGTTAACTCGCTTCCTTTATAGTTTCAGAGCCTTCTTGCTGCTGTTGCCGCTCAAAGTTTGGCTCCTCTGATAATGGCTTTAAACGCACGAGATGGAAAATTTCATGCAGCCTTACACAGCCCGAGAACGGCGTGCACGGCGCCAATAGGTTTTATTAAAAAACGAATAATGAATGCTATCGATCACACAGTGTTGCGCTTGGCCGCTACTATCTAAGAGAAAAGTTTTATTTAGTCAACTACTAAACGCCACTGGAACATGAAAATTAAAGTTTTTCTCCGAATGTGATGTGATCTTGAGGAATAAACAAGTCTCGATAGCTATCCTCTTTTAAACGATATTGCTAACAACAGAGTAGCTGAGTTGAAACATTTGTTTCATTGCAGCAGTAACATTAGATTATTTCCAAAATCGGTCATATTTGTGCAAGAAAAAACTCTTGTAGTAAATTTGACAGTACTGCCTTATTTAGAGGTTTTTGTAAGCCTTCGATTCAGTTGTCCATTTTATTACACGAACAAAAGCACAGGTGATAGCAAAGATTGCCATATGGAAATACATGGTAAACGAATGTACAATTTATTGGCAAATCTCATCAGGGCAGGGCATATTAAGCCGTTTTGCCAAACTGTGATCAAGCGAGAGTGAATAAAAGTTCCACGACAGATCATCCATAAATAATCTGAGGTGTTTGACTGATTTACACGGTAAGGGGTTGCGGCAAAAAAAAACACACACACAAAAGGGGCATGGGATGACATAATTACAGATTCTATATGCTGCAGTGAAAAATATCAGCATAATTGAGTGACTGCAAACAAAACGACCTAGGATGCTGAGGGATGCTGGCACCGACTTAGTTGTTGAAGTGTTAATTTTAATAAAATGGTTTTTATCCCATTTAATTATTTCTTGTACGTACATGATTATTGAGGTTAGTAACAGCTTCATGATTGTTATTATATGTTCCTGTACTAATGTGTCTTCAGCTTATTAGAACATTCATGTGAGAAACATTTTTCTCTATGGCCCTTTTATGTAATGAGACGGTTGCATTCGAGCGTAATCGTGTTTTAGATGAAGCGATGCTTTCAAGGTGTTAGTTGACACGAGATTTATTTCGGTACAAGTATACTTGGTGAATTGTTTGCTATGCGACTCCATCGAGCGCGTGAGAGTATTCTTCGCTGAGTGCGTGCATTTAATTACACTTTGGAGAAAATCTCGAAATATTGTCCACAACGTGACGCTGGCATCGTTTTCGACAGAAAAAAAAAAGATATTAAAAAGTTTGTATGGTTAGGACGCTTACGCCGGTTTTAGGAGCCGTGAAAATGATCCCCTGCGACTTGGGCTGGGAGCCCCAAGGTTCAGCAGGAGAGTTTTATTAGCCGCGCGGTTTCTTTATTTTCGGATGCATGCGCTCGTAGGTAGGCCTTGTTTACTCGAATAAAAGGTACAAATAGGAAATAGACGCCGCCTGATAGTTTAATTAAAGTTAAAAGAAAAAACTTTCATTTCGCCCATGGTCTACGTAGTACATACATGCAGGCATGTTTTCTGGCAAAAGGGTGTTAAATTCTAGACGCACTAATTAAGGTTGGTTGGTTTGTGGGGTTTAATTTCCCAAAGCGACTCAGGCTATGAGAGACGCAGTAGTGGAGGACTCCGGAAATTTCGGCCACCTGGGGTTCTTTAACGTGCACTGACATCGCACAGCACACGGGCACCTTGCTTTTCGCCTCCATCGAAAAGCAGCCGCCGAGGCCGGGATTCGATCCCGCGTCCTTGGGCACAGTAGTCGAGCGCCGTAACCACTGCACCACCCCGGCGGGGCACGCACTAATTAAGGGATTACCATGTGAGCAGCAAAGTGCATGCCGATGAAGGATGAGCGTGTATTAATTAATGAGCGCTCGCAAAGAAAGCCAGCAAACGGCAGCTGTTAACACGGTCGCCTGATACTCTTAAAAGCGAAGCCTCTCCCCCCCCCCCCCCCCCCCCCCCCTTTATAGTTTTGTCGATGCCTCGATGTTCCGGAACCTTCTGGAGCCTTCTTTGATATGTTACGCGCCTCCGTGTGGAGTTAAACCGCTTCAAATGGAGGCTTGTTTACCAACAGTAATTAATCCGACAAGCTTCCAACTCGAGCTTCTTATTTGGGATGGGCAGGGTGAGATGGGAGTCGAGCCTTCTAGGACCCTCGGCGATGGATAAGTCACACTACCCTTAACCCAGGCCGGTGCGTCTGTACGGCATAGTTAAAGCAGGACATTATAGGTTACTATGTTTAGTATTTCGCGTAACTGGGTAGCTTACGACTGCAATATGTGCGACCTAATAGGTGCGCTTATTAATTTATTGGAGATAAAAACCATAGCAAAGTACGCGAGCGAAGACAAGCGCAAAACAAACCGCAGACGGTAGCGATTAACGCGATCGCGTCCTAGCCCTAAAGGTGGGCCTTGAGTATTTCCCCAAGGTTATTTTTTCTTTTCTTGACCACCTTCTGTATTTTTGCGCATGGAGTTTATGAGCCTTCGTTTCTTTTTAGGCCCACCTACGAAGAGACCTACCACCTGGGACCTTGGCATTATCTTTTCTAGTGAGTATCTCATTTTTTTTTTAATTCATGGCGTGAGCGATTGTATACAAAATGTTCCCCATCGAAGCTATTCTCAAGAAATGTGAGGACTTAAGTAAGATTCGACTTTGGTACTGCTAACCTTTCTATGTGCACCAGAGTTCGAAAAAGACTCCGTATTTTGACTCAATTGAACTCTACGCTTTATATTTCTCGAGGTGGCAATCAGAACTTCAGAAAACGTCGTTGAAGTTTGCCGATACTTTTTCGTCCCGAAGATCCCCCTCCTTCCTTGTGCATGCCTCATTCGTATGCGCAGATAAATATAAAATTATTTTCTACGGTCGACATTTTTTCAGGTCGAACAGGTATTTTCCTTCTGGTTTTCTGCTCACAACTCGTAATTCATCAAGTTTGCAGCATCTCGTCTCAATACGAACATATCTGAGGATTTGTTCTCAGTATTCTAGATGAGGGGATTTTTTTTTCTGTACGCGAATTCTAAACATAGGTTATTTTGATTCATTTTAAAATAAGAAATAAGAAAATACGGAAAAGATCTGTACCACCCGCGGCCTCCACTTTCGAACTCTGAAGCACTTGAGCTGCGGCCAATGGAAATAAACGAACAGGAACTGGACAAACGAACGCTGAGCTGGAACTTCCTTGCATTCCCGTTACCCGCAGGCCACGCAGGCACCTTCATACGGCTGGGTTAAAGCGGGCCTTTCTTTATACGTGAGCTGGTAACCTGCGCTATCGCTTGATACCTTTACAGCGGAACCATCACCCATATTTTTATTTATTTATTTATTTATTTTTTTTTGCTCCGAGCTCGGCAGGTCGACGACGCAGGAAATGGTGAGCCGGCTAGATCTCGTGAAACAGGGCCTTCGTACTTAAAGAGTTTTATTACAGAATTACAGTCGACATAAGCATGCTGACATGCGTTCAGTATTCACCAGCCAGGCAGTCATCATCACTTTGACACTCTATCTTGTTTGCCGTAAATATTTAGGGCATCTTTTGTCATCATACGTACGGCTCTTTTCTCAACCGACCGTCATGGCAACTAAGTCTTGCACAATAATTGTGCTGTGCTATATCGCGGAAAAACTACAGTGAACGAACAAGCGGAAGACGTTGCCATCATTAAATGTAAGCGTTGTATCTGCCCTGTCTGTTTTCGACATCGCAGGATCAAATCTTGCACAACTCGTACCCTTTCGATCAGAAATATTAAAGACTCATTTGCCCTTCCTGTCTCCAGATGAAGGCATTTTTGCTCGTCCTCAACCACTGCATGGTGATGTTGAATAAGCCGCCTTTAGCTCGTTCATATTTGCAGCCAATTGCGAAACTTGTCAATAAGAACTCGGGCGCTGCGCTGTCTGGAGAACAATACGGTGGATCAACACAGGCTGGCCCCCCCTTCCGCGCAGAATCAAAGCTTCTGTCCGACAAACAGCATGCATAACCGCCGCTCAAAATATTCCGTGTCACTGTTTCGACGATTGATTTTTGGGGTCAGTGCTAATCATATCAATGGTGATTTTCGCCATGGGCTTCTGCTGCCCAAGGTAGGGTTTAACCCCCGTAATTCGTGTTGATATGACACATCGGTAAGATTTACAGTGTTCTAGAGAACGAACGCGTTCACTTACTTCTTTTAGTAGACTTGAGTCTGGGTGCATTAGGACGGCCATTGTTATTTTGGCCAAAATGTTGGCGGCCGCATATGCTCCTCATTCACGCCGAGTCTTATCCATTGGCGGTACAAAGGTGCGAGGCGTCAGGTTGTCTTCCTGGGCGGAGTACCCGAAGACAAGTTCATCGATTCCTGCATTCACGGACAACGTATTGGATGCTTTACAAACGACATCAAACGCTCGATTATGCAATTTGCAAGTTTATCGCTTCGAGATAACCTAATTGTATATTCGTATATAGCCTACCTAAGGTATTGAAGCTAAGAATTAGTAAGAGTAGTATTATCAGTAGTATAGCCCCGCCGGGGTGGCGCAGTGGTTACGGCGCTCGACTACTGTTCCCAAGGACGCGGGATCGAATCCCGGCCTCGGCGGCCGCTTTTCGATGGAGGCGAAAAGCAAGGCGCCCGTGTGCTGTGCGATGTCAGTGCACGTTAAAGAACCCCAGGTGGTCGAAATTTCCGGAGTCCTCCACTACGGCGTCTCTCATAGCCTGAGTCGCTTTGGGACGTTGAACCCCGCAAACCAAACCAACCAATTATCAGTAGTATAAAGCCTTCTGTTTCAATGAAAAAATTCAATGCTCAATATTGTCACGTGGTGGTTACAATGAGGCAACAAACGAACAAGGCAGGTGTAGCACTGAAAATCGCTTTTTAATGGACTGACTTGCGGCCGCAAATAACTAAGAAATTCAAGAGCGAAGGTAGTAGAAAAAGAACTCCCTGCTCTTTGAAATACAAATGCCCGCTGTATTCGGCAGCGCTCAATTTAAAGTCGGCGATTAATTCCAAGATAAACCGGCCAAATAATGCTAGAAGAGTCTGGAACAGTACGGGAACAGTTGTCCTTGGCTGCAGTCATTCGAGACCGATCTCGGCGCATCTTGAGATACAAATGAAGTGATAAACCCGCGTCCTGCGACACTCATCGTGAACAAAGAACGCAAGATCATTCCTTGCTGCGTTATAATCACAGGGATACGTCCTCTTTACGGCGGCTGTCTGAAACAAAAAATAATCATTTGAATGGTTCGCAGCAATACGTGCGTCGCTTGCGCTACCAGGCCGATATAATATGTTCAAGAGACTAAGCCAGTCATGTATGCCAGGAGAGGAATGGGCATGATGGAAGGGGTCCGAAAGAGGTGATGAATTATATTCGCTTAAATTGCGCAGTATGGGGATGTTCGGAATAAAACGTGCGTTCATTGTTGTATATTTTAGTGTTACACGACAAAATGGTGCACCAAATTGGGACGCCTCCTTTCTCAGGATCACATTACTTCTAGATATAATCCTAATCATTGCCGATGTAGTTCGGCCCCCGGTACACTCTATAGCATCTGCAGAACATTTTCGCTGGCTGTTCGGTCCCATGATAATTACACCTGGCGCAGGACGCGGTAAATTAAGCAACTTGTCCGAGCATTTTGTCCTGCATTCAGCCGACTGTCGCGCATTAAACAGCGTTTTAATAGGCACACCGAAAAACCAAAACAGGAGCGTTCTCGTGCGTCATTAAGCTTCCTTCGACTGAACTCCTACGTGCGGTGGTATATTGAGCGTGTGCTGCACTGGGAAAATGCGAACGGGCGCGCTCATCTCAACGGATTCATCAGAGTACGCGCGGGGATGTCCGCACCGCGCTGTTTCGGGCACAATTGCGACTGGAGCGTCCACCGCGGAGGGGACGCGGCTTGCTTTCAGTAGCTTTGGCGTTCTCCCCTAGCGAGTAACGAAAGAATTCCCTTCCACCCTCCGAACATCGATCATGCGGCCGCTCGCTGTGACGCGGTGCTCGCAGCCGATTAATAGCGTCTCGAGCACCGAGTCAATCGGGCACGCCGGCGACAGGTGGCCGAGACACTCGGGTCTTCGCGTTCGTGTTTCCCGCTCAGCGGTAACGCGAGCACCGTGCAGACACGCGGCGCACTCTGTTTTTGGCCGTGAAGGATGATTTGCCGCGAGGCGTGCGCTTGCTTCGCTTGCTTTCTCTGCTTGTCGAGGGCGACGCGACCGCGCCATTAAAATCTCGTTACGGTCGCCTGGCTTGTTCCTCTTTGTGGGGTCGCCGGGCGGAGCACGACAGCCTCCAATTCGATGCCAGACTCCCTAGGTCTGTACTCGGATGTCGCCACCGCGTACTGTGGGGGAAGCAACCTTAGAAACAGCACCGCAGATGGTTTGAGAAAATAATTCTGTGTGTAGCTTTGTCGAACATCACACGTTAGTGCCTGCCTTTGTCCATGTGGGTTAGCTGCTTTAATATTTGTTCAGCTAACTTAGTCGCGTTAATGAAGCCCCAGAGGCATTATTAAACGCCAGTGTAACATTGCTCACATCTAAAGAATTGTGTAGCTAGGGTGACTATTAATCGAAAATATGGGAAAATATTGAAAATATTGAGTGTGGAATAAGCGCACATACGAAACCTTGCATTTTTTGCGAAAAAATAGCACTTTTGTTTGAAGTGCAACTGTGTTGCGGATTGTTGTGAGCTACGTAATGCCATTCACGATTGCTATGTCATTTTATAAACTTAACTTGTACATTCTAAAGAAAAGAGGGTTTTTGATTACAACATTAGCATCATAGCATAATATCTGGTTTGGTCTGGTTTGTGGGTATTAACGTCATAAAGAGAATCAGGCTTACAACCACCCGAGGTTCTTTAACGTGCACTGACAACACACGGGCGCCTTGCTTCTCGCCTCCATCGAAAGTGGCCGTCACGGCCGGGATCATTGCATAATATTTGATAATGTGCGGTGCTTCAGCTGCTACTCCCTAGCGATATTCAATACTGCGCAAAACAAGACTGGATTAGAGAGGCGAGACCTGTGAAAGGTATTCCTCACCTAGAAAGATGCATAACGTGCAAGTAGCGTTGCAACACCGTCAATCTTCTGCATAATAGTTTGGATTAGAAGTTAGCCCCCTCGTGTCTATTATTCGCCTCCGCAGAATTTTTGAGCCTAGGCGAACATGCGCTCGATCGGTTCAACGATACCCAAGACCTTGTCCGTTTACCAACGTAATTATTGGTCATGATCATGGAAAGGCTTGTTATTGTGTTGTAGGTGCAATTCTACAAAAGGTATTCAAATTTTTAATACCTCGGAAGACTGGTTAGGAATTACATAAGTAGCGTTGTGATCGAATCGCATAGTGAGCAAGCATAAACCATGGCTCGTTACAAACAATTAGTCAATAAACGAGGAATTCCAATTGGACTGGACACGAACAACCTTGATTGTCATGCGCGCGTCGGGGATTCATTTGAGCAGTGCTCCTTTTTGTATGCTTACGGTTCCAGTTCTTTCCACGCCGTTCTCGCATGCACGATAATCTTGGATTCACAGCACGGTTCTATTACTCTTACGCATGAAACTTCTCGCAATGTTTTGACGCAGTTTGTCCCTTCATATCAGCCTGGTTAGGCCATGCGGAATTCTCCACTGGAAACTATATCTGTAGTTGACATTTAGGGTGGTCTTGCTTCTATGGTTTATGAAGGAAGCCTAATGAAACGTGATGGCCCAATGGGCTGAATGCTTTTCCAGGGTTACTGCAATTCAGGTCGACAGAACATTGAAACGCAATTTTGGACGTCGTGGCAAAGTTTTCTGGTGGATCGTAGTCGCTTGTTTTTTTAATTTAGGTATACTTACTTTGTGGTTCTGGACGCTATGTCATAGTTTTAGGAAACCTTTCATCATACTGCCCAAAGGCGTGGAGTACGTCAGAAATCAGCTTTCTTATACACACCTGAATGACGTTCAGTTGTTTTTTTCTTCCAGATTCGGAAACACTTTATGAAGAATTAAGGTGTTTACATTGTGCTTTCAGTGTCGTGATTATAGTATTAAGGTTTGCCTCCGGACAAAGAAAACCAGTTTTTTTTTTTATTTTCAGTAAAGAAACGGACCCGGTCTGTATAAAACGTAACTTTTGGTTTGGTTTCGTTTATGGGGTTCCTAAGCGACTCGGACTGTGAGAGACACTGTGGTGAAGGGCTCCAGAGATTTCGACCACCTGGGGTTTTTTACGTGCACTTACATCACACAGTTATACGGGCGCCTTGCTTTTCGCCTCCGTAGAAAAGCAGCCGATGCGGCCGGGATTCCATCCCGCATCCTTGGGAGCAGCAGTCAAGCGCCCTAACCACCGTGCCACCGCTCCGCAGCAAAGTGTGTTCTTTGACAGCAGAGGTAAAAAAAAAAAAAAAAAAGAAAAAAAAAACCGTGAGGAAACAAAATGGCACTTGATTATACAGTCTTGCGCATGTTGTAGAAGAAAAGCAAGCGATTACAGTTACAGTTACTTGATCTGGAATATAACTGATTAATGGGGTTCATTATAGACTCACAAAGGACATAGTAAGTATAATTGTGGTTTTTTTTCCTCCCACTCGTATTACAATAGCACATATATACGTGAACTAAAATGAGCCAGTGCGGCTTCCGTGATCTCTTGTCTTATACAATTCGAACACCACCTCTCGGAAGCGCCCGCCAGTAGCAGGCCCGTGCATTTTCTTTTCCTTCTTCCTACAGCCACAACCACAACAACAACGTTCCGTTAAAATCCTAGCGTTTGTGCTCTCTTTTTGCACATTCTCGCCGCCGCGCGTTTCAACCTCACGCTGAATGCGGAAGTCAGTGTCGTCAAGACACGAGCGTGCGCTTTCTCACTTTATGTGGCGCGTATCGCAACAACCCCGCGCCGTGTGCCGAACAGACTCGCGTCCGAGACCCGCTGAGGCAGCTCAGCAGTTTTGGCGCCCGATCGCTGAACTCAGGGATGCGGTATCATATCCGATTCACGGCGGCCTCTTTACGATGAAGACGCAAAGGAAGGCGCCCGTGTACTGTGCGATGTCAGCGCACGTTAAAGAATTCCAGGTGGTTGAAACTCCTGGAGCCCTCCAATGCGGCGTCTCTCACATCCTGAGTCGCTTTGAGACGTTAAGCCCTACAAACAAAGCGAAACCAAGCTTCTGCAATTCAAACAAGGAGCTGTTTTCCTAAGTTCCTGCCGGGGCGTTTTCCGCGTTTCCACGTGAAAGCCTAGGCAGCAAACGTCTCGAACAAAAAATAAATAATACGACACTGAAGTCTCTCTCGGGACACGCGCTCGAAAGAAGCTAGGGTTGCGTACAAAGACTTTGCGCACCAGCTTTTACTTGCGTAAAGTACCGCGCTTTGTTCTCGTCCGCATTCTGAGGATGCATAACATAAGCTCACTAAACATGACAGTATGTTGTTCATTAGGAAGAAATGCGAGCCGCGGAACACAGGGCAAATAAAGTGCAGGCCGCTGAGGTTTTTTTATTTTCGGACATCCTTGCGCGTATAGGGTTTAGCAGCTCCAGAATTTTTTTTTTCCTTATCCATCGCGATGGAATCTTCAATGCGTCTGCCACTTAATTCACAGGTCCTAATTTATACCGTTAGTTACAATTTTTTTTAGCAGAAAATAATCTATTATTAGTAAGTTATTACTGAAAAAAAAAGAAAAAGAAAAAAACATTGTTACCGATGATGCAGGAAGCGAAAATTACAGGTAACGAATTACCTGCATCATGTTAGACGCAACTGTGATCACAAATAAGTTGATGGGTCTGTGGAAGTACTCCCAGTAATAGGGAACGATAATATCTGTTAAAGGCACTCTGATTCAACCCTTACTCGCTCCCCTCTTAGTTCGGGGAGCGCGGAAAACGCTCTGCGGAGTTTTCGCTGAAAATTGCGCTTTTGCGCCAATGTTTTTCTTCCCTTAATTATTATGACTGCGGATTAGCAATAGTAGGCGCTTCGCGCGTCAAGATGCAATCTCGTTAACAGAGTCATTATATATTATTTAAAGAGGTGGAGAGCGACATATTATATTGAAAACGGTGGGATGTTTTCCCCGAGATGTTCGTAGAAATGTCGAACGGTTATCTTTATACATGGAGGGAAGACACACGCTTGGTATAAACGGAATACCTATTCAGTGCTTTAGGCAGCTCTTGTGCAGCAGTATTATAATTTTTTTTTCTCGCTCGTTTGAAATTACTCCCTCGCTGTGTACACTGGGTCCGTCCTCAGTACCGCTGATCAGTATAACCCGATATTAAAAAATACATTGTCGTGCGAGCCTATCTTGGGACGAAGCTCTGGAAGCTTTTTGGTGGGACAGGTAGTTATTTATCGGGCGTTATCTGGAGTATGCACGCTGCACTTCATGCACAATTCTCGGGGATTGTGAGTTTGAAGAAAAGACTGAGTCATGAAACTAGCTGGTACTTTGACAACGGCTGCGGATCATTTAAAATCACCTTGCCTTCTAAGAGAATTACTGTGACCATAGCTCATTTTATCCGCTTGGCTCATTGTTACGACACTGAAACCCCCTGATGCTGCCGAGAGTGATTGAACTGCGCCTGCAGATTGCTTTCAGACGAAACTTTTTACATTATTGCGCAGGGCAAGTGCTGACATGATACTAAAGCCGACTTGCTTCGATGCAATTAGCGAAGCTAGTAGCCTGGGTAGTATGCATTACCACTGATAAGAAAACAAACAAGAAGTGTGCCAAGCCCTGAAAATCCGTTAACAAAGGGAGTAAGCGCTGCGTCCTGCTTTCTTGCTTTCCTATTAACGCAAAGTAATTTAATGCAATTCATCTCAGAGTGGTACCCCGTTTCTTGAAAACTTCATTTTAGCTGTGCGACGCAAAAGAGGGTCTTGCTTGCCCCACAAGCAAACTTAGCAACAACAGCGGAAAATGCGAGGCACAATAGCACAGTATAAGGGACGATTCCGAGCAGAAAACTCGAACTGCACTCTGGCTCGGCGGGTCGAAGCGAGCGCCGTGAAGTTGGGGGGAGCCTAAGCAGCTCGGTTGTCGGAGGCCAGTGGCCCTCTCTTCTTGTCTTCGTCCTGTGGCCGGGACTGGTTTGAATCGATAGCCGCAGCGGCTGGGCTCCTGATACCAGTTTTGAGCTCCAGGCGCGCCGCGCAGTGCTCGCACCAGTCTCCGGACAGCCGTGCTGCCACAAATGACCCTTGACCGGCTGATCACCGCAGGCGAGGCCGGTCGACCTGGCAGCGGCGGAGGCAGCTCCCGTCGGCGGCTGAGCTGAACCCTCGGCTGCGGTGCTTCGGCGCCGGCCTCAGTGCCCATGCTCATGAACATTCGCCAGGTGCGCCGGCGTCGGTTCACGCGCTCCGAGAACACGTACGAGGGAGGCGCGTCGTCGTCGTCGGTGCCATTCAGCTGGAACTCGCTCATCCGCGAGTCGCTGCTCCAGACCTCATGGCCCATCTCGCTGAGCGCCGACAGCGATGACGACGAGTTCGATCTCTTCAACCCGCGCAGGTGAGTGCACCTCTCTCCTTCCGGACGTTTCTATTTCAGTGAGTCGCCTCCATCCTTCCTTCGTCTCCATCGGTGGTGGGGAGCAACAAGTATTGACCAAGCCACTTTGAAAAGCAGCCCTTGGCTTTGCGTTGACGCAGTGCTGCAATGACCTGAGTGACGAGGCTCTTTTATTTCCCCCTTTTTTTTTCGTGTCCTGCAAAAGCGCAGCCTGGGACTCCGGTTAAACCCGCTGTGCACTTCTTTATTTGAAGGAACTCTTTGTTTGTTGAGCTTCCAAGGGTTCCCGACACGCCTCATTTCTGCTGCTCGTTGGAGCTCTGCCCGTTTTGCTTCTGACGATTGAGCTCCCCAATTTTAGTTTGACACTGGTCAGACCTCGTTGCTGCTCGCTGAAAAGCAAGGGAGGGCCCAGTACACTGCACCAATCCTTTCGGTTAGTTCATGACATGCTCTCCTCTTCCGTTGTTTTTCTTTTTTTTTCTTCTTTCAGACCTCGATATTTTCTCGTTGTATCATGTACCGAAACTTCTTTGCGCATCGAGCATCTGCACCAACAGGGGCGACAGCGGGAGAGGTCAGTGCGGACTCATTCGTGCGTTTGCAGCTTAAGCTAGGGCCGTTCAATCGCTAGCTGTCATCCTCGACAGTCACTCCTCGGACAGCGATAAAGCCAGCGGCATAAACTCTTCGCCACCCGTGCATTTTTCATGGCGCATTGGCTTCATTCGCTGTGCCATTTTGCTGGAAACGTCGCTCAAACCCTTGAATGTGACACTAGACGACGGGGCTAACTGAACTGGTGCGTCGTTGATCCCTAAAACCTAAAGTAAACAATAAAAGATACCCAGCCGGCTTCTTCGTATCGCCAAAAATGTGACCTTCCGTGTGCTTAACTGTCGGCAGGTGAGCGTCTTCAGAAAACAAAAAAAAAAATCTAGCATGAATTTTTTTTTTTGGAGGTATGCTCGGAAGCAAGGGAGAGGCGCGTCGGAACGCTTTCTAATAAATCATTCATGATATTCAGCTATAAAAGCTTCAAGATAAAAGCTTCAAGACTGCTGCAGACAGCAGTACAAGTAAGCAATCGCTACTTTCAACAGTCAAGCGGCGGTTGCTTATGGCACTGTATCTCCTGGTGTTTCGACATATGGAGGGAAAGAAAACAAGAAGGATTGAAATTTATAGCTGAAATGTAAATTGCATCCTAGCGAAGCTTTATACGCTATATTGCAGCGGTGTTGTCGGGCGTCGTTTCTGCCTTATTTTTCTGCTATATGGAAACGGATTTTGACGACGATACAAGTCAGCTTCAAGGCCTGCGTTCACATCACCCTAGCCTAGAATGCATAGCCTATAATTCTCATGAATTAGAGTCAGATTCCTCAAATATAGTTTCCTCGGCGGAGAAAATGTCAAAAATGCACTTTGGATACATATTTAATGGTCTGTTATTGCACATTGCAGATGTATATTCTAATAGTCACTGGCCGAATAATATTTTCTGCTTTGTTATAAACGGCTGCGGTCGGTCTTGAATATGCAGTATTCTGTGGTCAGCATTAAGCCCCAGTATCCGGTTCTACTGAAGCACTTGTTTGTTTCTTCGTTTACGTAAAATTGATTACTTACGTGCATGAATAAATACTTATTATTTAATTAGGGATATCCCATTGCCCACATAAAATGGAATCAGGGCTTCGAAGTAGGAGTGGGTACCAAGTTGTAAAACAGTAAACATTTTCCATGTAAAGTTCATGTACATTTTATCTTGACCCAAATGGTTTTTGCTTGGGAAAGCTTCACTTGCCACCACTATAGTATGCTGCACTTTACGGCATATGCTGTTTTGGCGTACGTCACCCAAAACTTTCGACGCTCTGAAACCATGATTGCTTGATAAAAAATGAGTAATGTATGAGTAAGTGTATTTTAGAAGGCACCAAAAGCACGCGGCGTTCAGCAAAGAGGGAAAAAGTTTTCCTGTATTCCGTCCGGCCCACCTGTACATAGTCTATTTGGGTGCTTCAGAAAGCCACCTAGCGGCTGCCACTTTAACACTGAATTTTTTACAGCGAGCCTGCCCACAAATAAGCCTACGATTGCAAGCCGACATGCAGTGCGCCTGCTGTTTCTAGTTTCTGAGGCTACAGTTGGGCTCAATTCGCGTAGAAGAAGCAGCAGCGAATGTTACACGACGCGATCGTGGCTGCGCAGGGCTTGCCTCGGCCCGCGTGCGGCCACCATCCCGTCTGCGGACACTGCGACTCTGCTCCGCTGCAGAGCGGAAGTGACAAAAGGGCACGCGTGGAAATATTAGGTGTTTAGCCGTCGCTTGGGCATTGCTGCATGATGGCCAGGGCTTCGACGTGCAAGCCGTCGGCCAGTTAAGGATCAGCAAAATAGGACACGAAGCAGCAAAATAGCACAACACTGGGCAATTTATGTTGTTATGGACGAGGAAGAAGCGGGCAGTGGCGCGGGCAGTAGCGCTCGAGCTAGGCCTGCCGCGATTCATTAAAAATCATCTCCCAGTCATCAGACATCTCTTTGTTCTCTGTGTTCATTGTCCTGCCACCTCTTAATAATATTCAAGAAAAAACAAGCTGGAGGAAATTGTCCGTGACGTTTTCGTACCAGCAACATCTTCCCTCAAGGTAACAGCATGTCACTTCAATATGGTTTGATATAATTCACGACAAAGGTGTGAATGTTGCTCTCACTAGACGGCTGAATGTTAAGATACGTACACTAAAGCTTCATTATTCTGCGTGAGACTGAAGTAAAAACGCTTCATTCTTTGTTTTTCTTTTTGTAGATGTTGCTTCTACGGTACCATTATTAATGATCTTTGCTTTTCTCGTACGTGATGCCGGGAATTCGCATGGACATTTCTTCCTCGATAATTTTACCATTATCGTAATATTGCACTATCGCCAGAAAACATTTTTGAGCAAGCATGCGATTCTGAGGATGGCGCGAAAGGGACGAGGACAAAGAAGGAACACGAAAACTACAGGACATCAGCTATGAACCAACTAGCCCAAACCAAAGTACTTTTTTAAGCGTGCGAGCACAGAGAAATGCAGGTGAGGCACTTGACGAGGCTCCCGTCGTCTTAGGACTACAAAAGAAGGCCCCAGGTCTTGCTCGAGCTCTACTCAAATTAAAGGTATAAAGAAACGGAACACCCAGAACTCACTGATGAAACTTGTATAATGGGAGCATACATCATGCATACTTTGCGGTTTGCTGACTAAAAGCTTATTATTTAGCAGTACGCTTGCACAGCATTAGCCTAGAACGACTGGGGAGCTCTAGGTTGTCTATGCCACTATTTTACGTATTTGACAGCTGGGATGGGCAGCGCTCACGAAGAAAAAGTTAAGAAGTACCAAGGCCTGTAGTGCAAAGCCGGTGATTTTGGAGAAATGGTTACCCAGTAAGCATCATGAATCTCAGCACCCCTTTATCACGTTAGCTTGCTTTATGCAAATTACACCAGGTATCTGGACGAACGTCCGCGAAAATCAAGCAATGTAACACGTGCAAAGCAAACTTGCGTCAATATTGGCAATTACGACCGACATTTAGAGTCCCCAAGTAAGTTCCAAGTTTTATCGACTGCGTAAGCTTGTCATTACTTTCAGACATCACTCAACTTCCTGCGTGGTGTCGAAATAGAGGTGGCCTATCGATTTAATGAGCGTCATGAAGTGTGACGCATCGACCGGTCTGAATTGCGAGGATCTTTAGAACATAGATGTATGTGGATAGCGGCTACTTCAGCAGAACCTATGTATGGGTCAGGTGGTGCCTGACACTGTAAGGCAGGAGGTAGGCGCAAAGAAAAGGAAAAACATATTCTATATCAGACGACGGCTGCAAACATTTGCGGTCGGCGCCTTCAATCTGGTCTACTGCTTATTGATGCCAAGTTCATTTTGAGAAGGCGGCTACAGCATGTTAAATGAGAGTTCTGCAACATTTCCGTGCTGCTATTAGTAGTGCCGCGCCCCAAATTCGTCTGCCCGTCTTTTCAGTTGCATACTTGTTTATTGTGTATACTCTATGCACGCTGATGCGAGTGACAGTGTTCACTTTGAAGAGTTGCCTTACAGTGGGCCACTGAGTGAAGAACAACGATCCAACCAAGTGAGCCATGAAACAAGCACCCCAGGATTGGCTTTCGCATAGTGGCGCTGGTGGCTCCAAGCCAGCTCATACTTATGAGCTGTTATGAGAATTGCCCCTGTTATGAGAGTTGCCCCTGTTATCAGAGTTGTGACGCTGGGCTGTTTTAATTTCGACCCCTAGCCGAGAGAAACGGTGTACTCTAGGTATGCAGTCTTTCAGGCTTTACGCAATTTACTATTCGAAAAGAGAGAGAGAGGGAAAGCCGACCGACGCTCTTTAAATGACCTAGGTGTTTTTTTTTTTGTTTTTTTTATGGAACAGGTTGCTTATTAGTAACAATATCATGAAGTTTACTGGGGCCACCTCCCTTGCTGGCAGCTGTTCTCGTTTCCTTACCTTCCTTTTCTTTTCCTAAGAAGAAACGAACTAAGTTTCACTAAAGTGAATCAAATTTATTATGCAAGAATTTGAATAACAACAATTTCTGTTGTTCTTTTTTGCTTACCAGTAACTTAGCTAAAAAACGAGAAAACTTTGTCCGGACTTTTCAATTACAGAGGGCAAGAGAGAGGTGTAGCTCCTGAAATAAGACACGCAACTAATTTCAATCCGACAAAAAGAAAACGAAACAATGGGGGACAAACAAAGCGCTTGTGTCGTACCTCGCCACAGCCATCAAAAGATGAGCACGCGAGATATTTGGCTGGCTGGCTTTTTTCGTTTGTTAATTGGCTCGAGTGCGTGGAAAGAATTTTTGCACCCGAAGCGCTGCCGCATGCTAAGAAATAATTCTCCGCTGCGCGCTAGCGGAACGCCGCGCGCCTCGCATCGACGAGCGGAAGAAAATCGTTAAGCAAACCGCCGCGTAGCGAAGCAAAAGCGTTGCGGGGCTTTGGGTTGGGAAAGCGAATAAGTAGCCGGGTTGTGGGAGCGCTCCAGGACCGGAGCCGATGTCCTGCGACAGGAAAGCGAAAGGGGGTGGGCTTGCCATCTGGGCATGCTCTCGAATATTATTCCGCTCCGGTTAATGTTTTCAGCTTTTCAGTATCGATTTCTTCCGTCTTGTTTCTCGCTGCCCGCGGACTGCTTCCGGACGAACGGCCGGACGCAACGCTGCAGCGCTCGGGGCGGCGCCATCTCGCGGCAGGCGTGCGAGGTTCGGCGGCGCCAGTGCTTCGCGCACGCATCGTCGGGGCCGCTCTGTGCCAAGACCGGCTGAATCGGCCAGTTCGCGCAGTGCGGAGTCGCGGCTCCCTTACCACTCCCCGATAACGAAGTGCACGAACTCCTGCGCTTGCGGTGAACATTCGAGGTGGTGCCTTAAGGCGGGCAGAATGAAACAGTGCACACTTGTGGTTCGTCTCGAGGGGCAATCATTGGCGTCAAGCCGTAAATTGTTACCAGATTTGATAGAAGCCTGGGTGCAGCGCTGCGGGCGTAGCACATTTTCGTCCACTTGCACCGAGAGTCACTGCGGGGCCTTTATCATGTCATCAATTGAATTTAATATTACTTAACCTAACGGCGAAGTCATTAGAGCAGGATGTGGAAGAAGGACGAAGGAAGTAAGGCCTTACTTGCAAGCCTTATATTTGTTCCAATTTCAGCTTTTGCTGCTGGTGAAGTTCCTCACAGTCAATAGTTAGCCTGGTGCCCACGTAGCTCAAAAATGCATCGTGTGACACCTAACGGTGTTGTGCATGCACAAGCCTTGGAACGATAAGATTGTTCCCATTTAACTGTAGCTTATTCGTTTACATTTGTTCCAAAAGTAACGCAAGTACCAGCGCGAGCCTTCACGTCCGCAGTGAAGAATGCTGGGGGTGTTATTGCCATCTTAACCTGATGCATACCTGGAGTGAAGATTATAGCGAGTTTTAGTTTTATTGAACTTTGTTCCATGTGCGCCCAAGGTAAAGTGCGTTATCTTTATGGCAAGTACGCGAGGGAGATGCAACCATGGTTATTGGGAGGTGCTAATTAAACTACTTGTGCCACATAGCAACTGCTTGGTTTTATCTGTGTCAGGCGAAAAGTAGCACGGCACACTCGTATGGTGTAGGTTACAAGGTTTCATAAGCACTCGAAGAATAAGAATTGCCTTTCGTCGTCGCCCCAGAGGAAGAAATACGCCGGAATCAACGACTATACGAACGTCTACAGGGATATTTTTGACGTGGTCGTCGGTTCCCGTCTACTCATACTCATACGCTAGCTTACGGCGTAACCATGTTTGGCCAGTATCTTCTGATGAGGGCGGTGCGTTTGGAATTTCGACTGCTTCCGTAAACAGCTACTTCTGAAGAAAAAGCCAGCGAAAGCTGGCCAATTGTACCCTCACTGCTCGGGAAACAGCTGAACTGGGAGGCTTAGCACATTTATTTAGGCGGTTCCTTACACGTCGTTGATAATAATTAGTTTTGACATTTCAAGGAGCAAAGCTTTCTGCGTATGCGTGAATATGCTAATACTGGCTGTACTACGGTGAATGAAAACCGTGATGCTAAACGCACACTACCCACCTCAGTCTGTGGTAGTTGTAAGACTTGAAGTGCTTAAGAAATTTGGTTTGGAAGAGGATTTAATTCAAATTGTTCTCACTCCAATGCGCGAATTGTGAAATCCAACAGTTTCGGTCTTCAGGCACGTATAAGCAACTAAGTGACTTTGGTTGTTGCCCTACTTTGTGAGCCGTCATGCATCTTCTCATCGTCACCATGAAGCCATTGGTTAGGATAGCCTTCATTTTTCTTTTTTTTTTTTGCACTCATCTCGACAGCTCCCCTCTCGCCTAATCCAAACAGTTATTTCCGCCTATGACTCTTATGCACACTGCATAGGTGTTGAACGCTTGAGTAACGCGAAAGAAAGTTCCCACGTACATGATACTGCTGCCAAGTGCAAGTCTACAGAACCATATTGTTAAAAAAAAAAGCACGCATCAGTTGACTTTTTTTAAGGAACTGCTATTGTTTGTACAGGCGAACGACTCCAGCATAAATGAATCCGCGGACAGGGTAGTCTATTTGATTCGTACTGCACAAACGCTCGACAGCTCAAGAATATTGTGTTCACAGTATTCATTCTAAATTGGCATGCATCAGCAACTAGTTTACATGTATGATCACTAATAATACTTCTCCGAGAAAACAGTGAAGTATAAACTGAGCACCAGGTGAACTAATTTTGCTCCCCCCAAAGCCATGAAACCACATTAGACACTTAACATGTAACAACAATAAAAAAAATTAGCTGGGGTTTAGCTTGTGGTTAAACCTGGCGTTCTTCTTCTTCTTCTTCTTCTTCTTCTTCTTCTTCTTCTTCTTCTTCTTCTTCTTCTTCTTCTTCTTCTTCTTCTTCTTCTTCTTCTTCTTCTTCTTCTTCTTCTTCTTCTTCTTCTTCTTCTTCTTCTTCTTTTTATTTTCCTCCTCCTTCTTCTTCTTCTTCTTCTTCTTCTTCTTCTTCTTCTTCTTCTTCTTCTTCTTCTTCTTCTTCTTCTTCTTCTTCTTCTTCTTTTTATTTTCCTCCTTCTTCTTTTTCTTTTCCTCCTTCTTCTTTTTCTTTTCCTCCTTCTTCTTCTTCTTTTCCTTCTACTTCATCTTCTTCTTCTCCTTCTTGTTATTCTTCTTCTGCTTCCACGGTGCCACAGTGTCACGCCGATGGCTTGAAAACCTACTGCAGAGTAGCTTTCGCTACAAAAAAAAACAACAAATTGTTAAGCTCCACCCTTAAGGGTAAGACGCGACAACGTTAATGGCTTGCGCATGAGGCTTCCGCTTCCTCACTCGCGCACGTGTACTTTGCTACTCGCCTAATCACTAAACCCTTAATATTGTGCCTCTATTATCTCACGCGCACTCACTAGCATACAGTCATAAACTACCACATTATGTGTATATGAAAAGCCACCCGACATAGATACGAGGGCCCACTTTAACTAAGTCGTACGAATGAGCCTGCATGGCCTAGACGTCGTGTGTCTTATCCGGGATGCAGGAGTCTTTAGAGGGGTTCAATTTCACTCTCAAAGCAGCTGCCCGAGTTGGCAGCTCCTGCTATGTTATGTGGCCCCGTGACGTCACATAACCTACCAACCAATCAGTGCCTGGCAATATCACCTGCCAAATATCAGCTGCCACAGCCATGCTTGGGGTTTTTCGCTCACAACATGAACGATGTTGAATTTTTCGGAAAAGGGGGCTTTTATCGTTATCGCGTTAAAGTCTACCAGCCATCTGAACGGCTGTGTGAAAGGCACCAGTTTCGTGTAATCACTGTGAACAGCACCATCAACTCCATTTGGCAGTTGTCAAGTTTAAGGATGGGCGCCATATTGCAACAGAATGCCAGGTTTGACGGTCATTGTACGACGATGTTTATTGTGCATGTTGCTTACAACTGTAACGAAATACGTTTGTTTTCTGCAAACTTCGGCGATTTTTCACAAAGTATATCTGCCTCCCTCAAGTGCTGGCGAAACCTGTCTCACAGTTTCTAATGCATACGATATTGCTTACTAAACAGATAGCATCCAAAATATTTTGTTAGTAAGAATTCGTTAATAACAGTTTCACAGTGTGGCTGACAGCATCTTATCCTAGTTAAAAGACAGCCTCAAAGAAGATTCTAACGTTCCTACGGAACGTTTCATTTCTCAGCGCTTAGTACGATCAAAGAATATTAGTCATTTTTATAATGCGAAGTAGAAAGTTTATTACAAATGGCGGTAGCTGTAACTGCAAAATGAGGTTTTGAAAAGCTTTATCTAAGAGCTAGCTTGGAGGGAAAAAGATGGAAAAGAGCAGATAATTGAGTGGATCAATGAGAATTATTACTGAGTTATTTACTTACAGTGCGGTAATCTAGATTAGAGTAAAATGTGTCCTACTCAATACCCTGACGCTTGCATCTGATATGACGTCAGTCCCACGCTGCTCCATGTCTTTTAGGGTCTGTATGAGCCTGAATTTTTAATGACGACCCATACGTCTTACGAAAAATGTAAGGCTCAGCTGACCAGTGTATCCTCGGAGGATCAGCTAACGCCCATCCACCAGGTTCATGAAGCAGCTCGGCCCCCTGCAATTATGGAATGAGGGGGCCACCAATCTGATCTGGAAGTAAATAGCAAATCGTTCCATAAAAGTTTCTTTTTTCTCTCTCTCTCTCTCTCTCTCTCATTTAATCACTTTGCTCTTTTTTTCAACTCAGTACCTCACTTTCATTTTTTTTTTCTATTTTTACTGCAAGCGTGCTTTGCCTCAAAATACCCCTTTGTGAGGAAAAGCGCACTTGTTGCATTCTCTTCTCGTTATATAAGAGGGGGGGAATCCACGGCTTCAAATGAAAGCGGCTACTGGGAGTCTGGGGCTCTGATTAGACCCAAATAACTACGATCGGGCTACCAAACTCTAAATGTCATGCTGGGAATAAAAAACAAAAGCGAATTCCTTGAAAAAAAAGGTTGGCACGTGTGAGACAGCGGAACGCAGCCGTCCTCCACCAAAGGAAAAATGAAAGAACGTAGACTCACCCCCCCCCCCCCCTCCCCTTTTTTTTTTCTTCCTCTTGGCTGGGGTGGTCTCTCATCAATGTTGCGCACACCGGCTTCATCTTTCCTGTGGCGCACGCTTTTACACCGTGGCGAATTACTTCTGCGCCGATACCCGGAGCGCAATCTTGGCAACTTAGGCCTAATTCCCCCCGAGGTTCGCGCACTGTCCACCTCGGCGCAGCTCCCTTGCTCGCCGCAACAGCCGCTTTGCGGCCCTGATGCGGTGCCCGGTCTCCGCTTTCCGGGTGGGGCTTTTATTTCCTCTTGCCGCGCGGCTTGGATTTCTTTGCGTGTTGTCCCTGTTCACTTTAATGGGTCGTCGTAAAGGCGAGCGTTAGCTAATCAACGTGGGGCCCTCTGCGCACACCCGAAAGGCTTTAAAGACCCACGGTCTCAGGGCTATTCCCAGGAGCCCCTGGTCCTGTTTGAGCAAGAAGGCATAAAGCAAATGTAACTGTCGGGCAATTTCGCCGGAGTCCACGCGCTGGCGACAGTCAATAAAGCGAGGCCAGGGCCGCTCCTGCCCGGCTGCAGACCACAGGCGAATAGCGGCACACACAGATAGCGCCGACTCAAGCGTGCTTTCACTTTGTTTACACAGTTTTATGCGGTGCTTCTGCGCGACATCGTTTCCTGGGCGCCCCTTTTGTAGCGCGCGAGACGATCGGCCGCTCCTGCTGGGATCCTTTGCTGCTGCTGCGCGCGCTGGTTTTGCGTCTGCTCGTGTTTAGGAGCTTGTAATTCCAAGGGCGTCAATTGCCTCGCAGCGGTTTATTCGCCTCCTCTATTATGGAGATAGGAACCGCCCTAGATTAACGGGCTTTTCAGAGACGCGGGTATCGTTTTACGCGGGGCTTAAGGCGGTGCTGCGCTTGCGAGCAGCAAACGGAACAAAGCGGCACTTATTCGCTTGAGCATGTCATGCTGAGTTGAGTGGAGCATCGCGACAAATAGGAGAACAAACAATGGCCTCTGACACGCAGCTCCGACGACACCTCCTTCAACAGCGGGTCACCACACGTGTTAAGATAAGAGAAAACTAGTTCTCTGTCCCAGTGGAGGAAAATCCACCTGAGCGTTTCTGCACGATGCAGTTCGGCAAACACAAACTTTCAGGTCATGCCAAGCGCTACTTTTGACAGTGCTCTGCACTCCCGCTTGTGTTTGATGTTGCTTATCCGGTTCAGAGGGAGTGTTCTGTACTTTGGAAGTGTGAGGGTGAAAGGTTACTGACAGAACATATGCACCGCAAAGATAGCTTAGCTAAAATAAAACAGATTAATGAGTCGTGAGCCATAACGCTTTGTCTCCGCATCGCTTTGATTTTCATCATTTTGAATTCATGACATATCGGCAGGCTTATTATGACTCGGTTTAGTACGATTTATTAGGGCCTTATTGACATAAATAACTGATTTTTTTTCTTAGTTTATAGCACTAAGGGTAGAAATGTCCCTCCCTCTCTGACATACTTACATAATTGTAATGTAAGTGGTTCATTTGATACGCTTATTATTATCCGCTGCTACTCAAAAAGGATACCTGTGTGAAAGACCCATTACCGCGACAAATCACGCAGCCACCCATACTAGACATGTTTTCATCTCTCTCCTTTATAACCCATATTAAACTACTCAGCACCATCTAGGCATTTGTTCCCCGCAGATTAACAAATAAAAAAGGCGACGTAGTTTATGTTCAGCACGCAAAACAATAATTCATTTTTTTTTCTTATTTGTCCGAAGCAGAAATGGTTCTAGCACAGGTGTTGTACCAAACGATATTTTATTTTCAAATTAATGAGCAGATGCTTGATATGCCGGCAATTCTTTTTCTGCCCACGTGCAGGATAGCCTACTGGGCATCGCCTGGTTAACCTCCCTGCCTTTCTATTCTATTCTCTCTCTCTCTCTGAAAGTTTTAAATGGCTGAATTTTTTTCTTCGGCACTCAGTGGCGTTAATTCAAGTGAAATCAATTTCACGTAAAGGGGAAATTAAATTTACAGTAGCAAAAGACATTGAGATGGTTTTCGTCCAAATTTGTAAGGTACCACTTACGGTCGCAACGTTTGTGAACGTATGGAATAAAATTTGCGTCTGCGTAACGAGGTACGCTGTTCTTTCTTTACTGATTGAATTTCACGAAGAATTTTTAGGCGCAGATTTTTTAACATAACGATGTCTCACATGTAGCTCATACGTTTTGCAGCTGTGGCTGGTTCAGCGTGGTTCCCTCAGACAGTGCGCCAAAGTAGTTACGTAGTAAAAGTAACCTGTCGTTTCCAAAGAACCAAGGAAGTCTCCCCGTAAACAGCGAACGTGGACCCGGTCATTGGCATGTGCCCTACGGACGCCGGTTAATGACATAGGAGTGTTCTGCGTTTTAATTTGTCACACAGGTGTAGAGAGAGAGAGATAACTTTTATTCGTCCAACACAGTGACTATCCCGCTCTTCGGGGGTTAGACCCGGAAGGTGGGACAGTCGCCTTAGTTGCAGGCCGGTAGTTCTTGGACTCCGGCGGCATCTTCGGCCAGTCGAACAATTTCTCTTTTGGGCTCTTGGGTCTGAGCTTCGCAGAAGGGTCTCCCAGGCGTCTTTAGTTATGTTTTTAGCCCTGCCTGGTGACTTTGCACATTCCATATTATGTGATCTAGAGATCCCCTTTCCTTACATAGTGAACATAGGTCTGATCGTATTTCTGGCCATATATGGTTGACAAGAACTGGGTTCGGTAACTTACAGGTACCTTGACCACGCGGGACGGACAGGCAACATTTTCAAATGCAAGAGACCTGGATGGCACCTTACTTAGCTGCATTCAGGACGATGTGACTACTTTTTCTTCTATTCTTAAAGCGAATTATTTCACGCTTTATTTGGGCTATCTGGTCTTTTCTTTCTTTTATTTGTGATTACAATACAGTGAGTGACGGATTCTCGACTGGTGTTGAGGCACTATTTTCGCTTACTTTGCGAATCTTGGCTACAGGTGATAAAGCTGAAAGCCTAAGGGGTGAAACTTAATTCATGGTAAAGTAAGTTTCCGACTAAATACTAAGCATCCTACCAATTTCGTGATATACCATATTATATCAGGTACCCCTGGTGGCCCGTTTTCCCGCACCCTGTAAGGCCTGGGCAATACCTGGCGAGAACCGTTTCGCTATCGTCACTCTATGACCTGCTAGCTCCAACAGGTTGCTCCGTGCCAAAGCGCGGTGTGGGAGTGAGTTGAAAGGCACCGCAGGTGTTGCGGCCGCACAAGAAGACGGTTGCTGCTGATACTGGACCCGCATAAACGATTGGACGTGCCAAGGGCGTAAGGTCGGCCCAACTCGGCTCCGGCTCACCGTTCGCAGCGCAACGACCAGTTTCTTTTCCTCGAGTGGCCCTTTTCAAGGCGGCGGCCGACTCTGCTGTGTCTTCCCATTTCGGCCACCCCGTGTGGCGCATAACGTCGTTTAGTCGCCCCTTCCCCCGGGTCGGCCGTCGTCGCTTCTGCCACGAATACAAAGCACGCAGAATGCGGTTGAGAAGAAAGACGAACGTAAAGAGCGCGGCTTGGAGCCACCGTCGGCGAGCGTGGCCAGGAGGGAAAGGCTTATGCGTTGCCCTATAAAACCTTTCACCAGGAACCTCTCGGCCCATGTCACTCTTTCTCCCCAGGCGCACTTAGGCGCGCCTCGCTCCGGTCCTCTTGCCCATTCTCCGCCTCTAAGTTGTACTTCTCTTTGTCAACTCTTTGCTTTTAGAGCCTATGAATTTTCGCTGTTGATTGTTGCTCTGTAAAGAGAGTGAGACGGTGAAGAAGAAAAGTTTCCAGGTCGGATTCGCGAGAATTTGTTTTTTCTTTTGGCATCTTCGTTTGATGTACTTTTCAGTCGTCCTTTAAGCACGGCTATGCTCCCTCCGCTCCGCGTTGTCTTTGAATCCCAAGGCCACTTTTCAGGTTATTCCCTTTTGCTTCCATTTGGCTCCCTCTCTCCTTAATACGGTCAATGTTTAACGTGCTCCCTCGGCTTTCTCGGGATCCCTTTGGAGACGCGATCTCCTCGCTCCCGCCTCGTCGGTCATGCTTTCCCCGCATTCGAACGTGGCGTTGTCGCTTTTGTCTCTGCCGGAATTCGTCGAGCCCGCAACGTGCTTTTAGTGGCCCTCCTCTTTTTTTTGCTTCTATCGATGTTTCTCTCCAATTTCTGCCTACCCCTCTAGCGCATTTTCTTTTGACGTCTCGCTGAATTTATTCAATTTGCCCATGCGTCCTTCTGTGGATGCTTCTCTTATCGTCGCTATTTCTTTTGCGGCGCTTATAATACTCGGCAGCGCCCTTCTTCCCCGGATCATACATAGCCCATCTCCCAAGAGGCTCCTCTTTTTTGCCAGAAACGTACGCCTCACTTTGGTTGCCACATTGCTCCTAAAGTGTGGGTGAGCTGCGTCTTATGTTTCTCTTTCTCTTTGTGTGTGCGACGAATTTCTCGCTTTTGTATTTTATTTTTGCACGTAGCACTCGCGTTTTCTCTTTTTTTTCTTTCTTATTCTTTAATTTCTTCCGAAGGACAAAAAAGTGACAGCGCAACACAGCCAGGTCCATCGCTATACAAAAGGAAGACTAAAGGCACAATGAACCAAGGACAGAAAAATGGAAAGAGTTCGATAGAGCTGAAATCGATCGCGAGTCCCCTTCATTTTTCCCCCTCGTCCTTCCGCCTGTCTTTTTCCTGCCTTATCTTCAATCGCTACGCCCGCCCCACACCCCTCATTTCTCCTCCACATTTTTTGTTCTTCTGCGCTCCCTTTGGCTTATTTGTTTGCAGAGGCACCATCCGTAAACGAATAACCGAAAAACGGTGCGGAAAACAATCACAAAATTGATCCACTTTTCCGTATTGTTACGTGGCTTCGAAAACTCGGGCGCGCTGTTCTTTCGTTGCTTGTTTGTTCGATTTGTCCATTGTTCTTCCTGCTCCTCTACCTGTGCCCCTTATTTTTTTGTTCGTTTTTCAGAGAAATATGTGATCCGCTTTTCTGTTCGCGAACTTAACCGCATATGAAAAGACAATGAAGCGTGCTTTGAAATGTGTGCGAATAATGTGGTCTGTTTTAGACCCATTATTCTGCCTCTTTAATAATCTGTGCCAGTATGTTGGAAACCCGACGACAAAAACCGCTCTAGTGTTCAAGTTTTAAAGCGCACAAATTCTCGCCGAGAACGACCTTACGTGAAAAGGGCTCCGCACAATCGTGTTTGTTCACTGTCAACAAGCGGCCGCGCTATTCTCACTTGGAAAAATTTCAGACCCAATGAAGTTTTGTCTTCATAAGTATAAAGTCGGAAGTACACGATTTCCTTTCATACGAGCATGATGTGAATAGCTTTAATTGAGACGTAGAGATTTAGCCGGTGCCAAAGCAAATACATCAAAGGCAGTTTTTCTATAGTTCCCCTGCGGAGTTCGGTGGTTAGCAGCCCTTGGCCGTCAAATTTTTCAATTCAAATAAAACGAATGGTATTTTAAATCTTCAATATTTTAGCAGTGCGTTGTTCCAGTCTTGTCTGCGCTTTCTACAAAGGAGAAAAAGAACACGAATGGGGAACCAGTCTGCTTTAATCTTGGTTCCTCAGGTTTTTAAAGATTATATCCGTGTTCCTACATAGTCTGTAGTCATTTTTCTATTTTCACCAGGGGAGTGGGGTCTAGGGAGTACTATGCCTACTTGACTTTACCTTACTGCGTACTAGCATCCCCTACTTTGTAGGGCTTGCACCGGATTACGTCGCGGAAGAAGAACGCTGCGATTATCCTGATGGTGTTTTTCCTCTACGCGTCTTGCGCACCAGACGCCGTGTATTCATACGCCGACAACTGGTACTAACTAGTACTACATGTTGAATTGGGCAGCCTTAACTTGGAGCGATTTGAAGAAGAAATACTAGATCAAACGGGACAAGTGTTTACTTGCAACCCTATATTTTTTTGTTTATTCTTTTAGCGGAAAAAGGCTTTCTACAGGAAAATGGGATGGATACACGATGTGACATTTATGTCCAATATTCACGTAGGCGCATTGATTACAGTACTTGGGCGTTTTGTTTTCCAGATGACAGAAGTTTTTGTTGGTGAGAGCAAATATAGGAAGCTCACAAAGCATGGAAACGTCTCGAGTGTGTGCAGTGCATTTGTGCTCAAATGTCCTTGTCCACGTTCCATATTCCGCAATCAGCGAATAAGACCATTATGCCCATATCTGTAACATCATGTTTCGTGCGTTTTTGCTTCGAAAAGTACAGGCGAGTATTTTTTATCTTAATGTAAATTTGGGGCATTATGGCATATCCGCCATACACACACAATGCTTAATCTCCTGCCTGCTTCTTGCTTACCTTGGCATTGAAGTCGGCCATCAGCACGATATACTGAGTAATGTAAAAGTACAGTATACTGTGCTGATGGTGGATTTCAATGCCAATGTAGGCAAAAAGTAGGCAGGCAGGGGACCATGCAGTAGGTGGCTATGATTTAAAGAGCAGGGGGGGGGGGGGGGGGGGGGAGGCTTATTTATTTGTAGAGTACGAAGAACTAGTTAATTTACGAATTATGAATACATTCTTTAAGAAACGGAGGAACCGGAAGTGGACATGGAAGAGTTGCAATGGGAAGACTGAAAATGAAATAGATTACATATTGTTCTCTTGTTCTAGTTCTGTGCAAGATAAGTTGCCGGTAAAGTGCAATGCAGGGACGATGGGATGGCGAGTCCTCGGATCAGTCTTTAGCAGAAGTACGTCCGGAAGAACATTGTAAAGAAAATCCAATCAACGAATTCGCTGCAAGTGGGAAAGTAGAAAAATTTAGGATCTCGCTGCAGAGCCGATATTAAGCTTTGATTGTAGAAGGCGACTTTAACGTAGAAGTGATGAACGATAATTTGGAAGGTATCATTACTAAATAGGCGATAGAAGTATATTGCATAATGGTTAGAAAGGATACCGGTATATTGTCTAAAGAGACCAAAGGTGTAATCAAGAAATAATGTAGCATGAAAGCCTCCAACCTAAAAGGCAGTATAGAACTAGCAGAGCTATAAATAGTAAATGAACGTAAATTGTCCTACATGAGGGAGTATAAGTACAGGGAATTGATCAGGCTCAGTGGAACGGCGGTAGCCTAAAAGCGGTCAGAAAGGAAATAGACATCGCCAAAAATCAGATGAATGCGTTAAGAGACGAGCATTCGAAGCAATAAATATAGGGAAAGCAGCTGGGGAGATTAGGTAAATGCAAATTTGTTGAAGGATGGAGGAAATACCGTGCTAGAAAAACTCGCAACTCTGTAAATACAATGTCTTTTACCTCGAAACTTTTTTTCTTAGTACATAAGAAAGCGACGCCTTGGTCATGAAAAATCACAGACCGATCAACTTACTATCCGTGATGTGCACCTTTCCAATTCTTTAACGATATCATGCGAGCGCCGACCGTTCGCTTGATGAGTGGCCTACGACGGAACGAACCGGCAAACTGGTCGAGAGTTGCCGCATGCGCACGAAGGCCAGGCCATGGTGGCCGTCGTTTGCTAAGCTGTTCCTGGAGCGGCGTGCAGCCCCCAACCATTTTCTTCGCTAACCGCACTACCTGGCATTCCAGCCGCTAACACAGCGAAGAGGGTCAGAGAGATTGCTGATAGTAGCAGTGTAAGCATCCCTCAAACAAATCTCACTATCTGCATTTCACGCTTATCAAAATCGTGGGTCACAGCCATATGCGCGAACAACTATATAAAAAACAAGAGAAAATGAATGATTGATTGATCGCAAAGTTCATTCGAGAAACACTGAGTACGCTGGTTGCAGCTGGGTAGCACATGGCTTCTCCTGAATTTCGGGGGCGTGTGCCAGCAGTATTACGATCAAAAGAAAGGGTCAGGGGCTGCGCTCAGCTCCTGGAACAACCTAGCAGGCGACGGCCACAGTGGCCTGCTCTTGGTGCGCATGCGGCAACTCTCGGTCAGTTTACCATTTCGTTCCGTCTTAAGGCACTGATCAAGCGAACGGTCGACGCTCGCGTGATACCGTTACAAAATTGGATGGGTGTACAACGCATTCGCAGAATTAGGATAACTTTATATATCAATCAATCAGTAAAAGAATTAGGGAGGATTTCGTAAAGGCCTACAATAGATCACATTATCTCTATCAACCACGTGATAGAAAAATGCTCGGAATATGACCAACCCCTGTACATAGCACCATAAATCACGAGAAAGTATTTGGCTCAGTCGAATCTCCAACAGTTATGCAGGCATTGATAAATTAGGGTGTAGATGAGTTATATGGGAAAGTACGAGTAGATATATACAGCGGCTGCCCTACAACCATATTCCTTCACAAAAAAAGTAAAATAATTTTGTAAGAAAGGGTGTTAGGCAAAGAGATACAATTTCTCCAGTAATAGTCATCGCTTCCTTCGAGGAAGTCTTCAGATGCTTGGATTCGGAGCAGTTCGGGATAATGGTCGGTGGCGAATAACTCAGTAATCTGCGATTCACTGATGCCATTGCCTTGCTAGGCAACTCAGAGGACGAATTGCAATTAATGATTGATAAACAAATCAGGCAAAGCAGAAGGTAGGCCTAAAAATTAATATGTTTAATCATAGCCTCCTTTATAATCTGTGCCTGTCAACGCGCCGCGCGAACAATAGAGCGGCGCCGTGGAGTAAAGTTGCGCGGTCGCCTCGCTGAGGGCGCCGCTGACGTAGGGGTCGAGGCGCACGGGTCGCACGGGTACGAATGTCGGCGCGGGGCGGGAGCGCTGTTATTCGCTAGCGGGATAAGCATGAGTCGTGCATATTCAGCATATTTACTTGTAAGGCCGACATCCACTAAGTGATCATGATACTTGTTAGGCAATAACACCAACGCTATATGACATTTTATGTCAGGCAGTTTCAAGAAATTGCGCATGGCTCGAAGAACTGCATGACTGCTCCGCTAGCGCCAATGGTAATAGAAAAATTACAATGCTAGTCTACGCTGCAATAAAACAAAATTTAAGAAGAAAGGCACCAGCATTTATTTACACATTTCACAACAGCAATTGTGCTTCAAGAGTACCATGTAGAAGTTGTGTGATGAATAGCTGCCACAAGTAGGGAAAAAAGTTCACGGTGACTGCTGTCACCGATAGCACTTCAGAAGCCAGCTTGATCTACAAATGATTGGAACAACTGCATTGTAGTATGCCATTGAGATCTGTAAGAAGAACAATTTTAGTATCAGCAGTTACTTTCAATGGTTCAGCGCGTCGTACAAACGTTTTTTTTTTGTTTTTTTTTTCAACTAGAAAAACAAGGAAAGACAAATATACGCGTTGCATCTTTCTGTTTCGATCACTCCAAAATAATCGTCACAATAGCCAAAGCTCGTGTTTTTATTTTTTCCCAGAAATGCGCAGTTAGCGAAACAAAAAATACTGCTCTGGAGCACATGTAACATACCACACAGACGAGCTAACCAGGGAGGAAGTTCGCATCGCAGTCCAGAAAATACACGTGCACATTTAATATTATTATTACCTTACTGACGCGTAGTAAACACACTTCTGGTGCTGTCATTATTTCTCACAGGCCTTAATGCGGTTGAGTGCGAGAAGGGAAACAAATATAGGCTTTGCAGGATTTGTTTTAACTCACTTTAAAGTAGTCATCTTCACAATAGGTAAATCTTGTGTTTCTATTTTATCACAAATTTTGTAATTAGCCTACACTGCAAAAAAAAAAAAAAAAAAAAAAAACTTCGCACGAGCACACTAACACACTACGCAGACAAGCTAGGCAGGGAAACAATTAGCATTGCAGTCCAGAAAGTACAGGTGCGCATCTAACATTACTATTGCAGTATTGACGCTTAATAAACACATTGGTGCTGTCACTATTTTTTACAAGCCTCAAAGCAGCTGAATACTACGCAGCGATCGCCGGAAGGACAAAGCAAAGCTGGCACTTACCAGTTGGTGCAATGCTGTATTCCTGCAGCACCCGAAGGCAGAGAAAAGTAGAAACATGGCCTTGCACACAGCAGAACAGTCCATGAAACAGCGAGACAGCGGCAGCGCGTGGCCGCTTTGCAACACGGCGCACACGGCACACTCACGGCGCACACGGCACTCGCCTGGCGAAGGTGACCCTACGTCGCTGTCGCCATCTCTCGGCAGCCAGCGGCGTAACTTGTCAACGGAGGAGGAGCGGCGGCGACGGCCGCGGAGCGCGGAGTTGACAGGCACAGAGTGTATAAAGGAAGCTATGGTTTAATACAAAAGTAATGCCCAACAGTCTTGAAAAGAATCAGCAGTTTGATAATAGGTAAAGGCGCGCTGGAAGTGGTAAGAGAATGCGTATACTTATGGCAGGCAGTGGCCGCAGGTCCAGACTACGAATCGGAAATAACTCGAATAATCAGTTTGCGGTAGAGTACATTTGGCAAGTCGTCTCAGATCATGAATAGAATGTTACCAGCATTTTTATCTATTCGTACTAAAAAAGTATGGGGCAGGAACATGGATCGATGCTAATGAAAGGGTTCCAATTAAATTGAAGACAACGCAGAGAGCTGTGAAATGGAAAATGTTCGGTGTAACCCGCCATGGTGGTGCAGTGGTTAGGGCACTGGACTGCTGTACCCTAGAATGCGGGGCCGAATCCCGGCTCCGTTTCGATGGAGGCGAAATGATGTGGCGTCCATGTGCTGTGCTATTGAACGTTAAAAAACAACAGGTGGTAAAAATTTTCGGAGCCCTCTACTACGGCGTCTTTCATAGCCTCAATCACTTTGGACGTTAAACCCTAAAAAAAACAAAAAACAACATCAAATATTAAATGTACCGTTCAGGCAGAAAACGTGCAGAGTTAGTAAGGAAACAATCGGAAGCTGATGACATTGTAGTCAAAATCAAGAAGGAATGACATGGCAGGACATTAAATGCAAAGTTAAAATAACCGATGGTCAGTAAGGGTTAAAGAGGGGACTCCTTGTAATGGAAGGCAAACGTAGCAGAGGACGGCAGAAGGCTATGTGGGTGGGCGGATGAGATTAGGACGTTGCGGGGATTACGCGCATGCAACTGGAACAAGAACTGGCTATTTGTAGGGCTAAGAGAGGTATTTGTCATTTAGGGAATGTCGTAGGGTTTGTGATGATGATGACGATGATAAAATGTCCATGAACCCTGCATTCGTGCTGCAAACTTTGTTAAGCTACGCTTTTTTTTTACCTACGACATTTATGCTAGCGGGCAGCACAGCATAGATGATTATATATATATATATATATATATATATATATGTGTGTGTGTGTGTGTGTGTGTGTGTGTGTGTGTGTGTGTGTGTGTGTGTGTGTGTGTGTGTGTGTGTGTGTGTGTGTGCGTGTGCGTGTGCGTGTGCGTGTGCGTGTGCGTGTGCGTGTGCGTGTGTGTGTGTGTGTGTGTGTGTGTGTGTGTGTGTGTGTGTGTGTGTGTGTGTGTGTGTGTGTGTGTGTGTGTGTGTGTGTGTGTGTGTGTGTGTGTGTGTGTGTGTGTGTGTGTGTGTGTGTGTTGCGTGGTTTGTTGCTCCCTGAGTGAGTAGCAGAGCAGAAATTATGTGCTGCAGACTACAAAGAGTGATCAGAGGTCGGTAGGACAAGGGAACCCTCCTTTAAATACAGAGCCCGTCGTTGCAATCACATTTAAGCGCTGCTTCCAAAAACCTATCTCCCTGCAGCCTTTTCTTCTATTTTTACCAGAGAGAAGAAAAAAGAGCAACGGAACAAGCGGCTCTGATCCTGCAGCCAGTTGTTGCACCGCCAGGGCCTCTGTCCCTTCAGTGTGGTTTCTTTTTTCATTTCTTTATCACTTTTCTCGCACCTTTGTGTGCCCTAATCCTGACGGCTGCTGGCATTCTCCTCAGCGCAGCGCTGGCCAGCGCCGGCGTGAGCCGCGGAGGCAGGCCCGGAATTTGGCGGCTCGCTTTGCCCAGTAATTCGCGAAAGGCGCGTCTAATAGGGAAGAATCTCCACTGTGCCTCTGTTGGCGGTGGGCATCCGTGCAGCTCTGCGGATGCTCCTGGTGGTGGCTGGGCGGAAGACGTACAACCGCGGGTCGGTCTCTCGCATTTGCGCGCCGAGGCTTCGTTTACGTTCCAACTGCGGTGCACGCGCAGCGTCAGGGGCCGGCCGCTCTCAAGGATGCCCTGGAATCTCAGTCATTTGGAGTGAAAAATGATAATTACGCGTTGCACGTTCCCGTCTTCTCCGGCGTCCCGGGCCCGGACTCGACGCGGGCCTCGGCCGCTGAGCGACGCAGTTCCTTCGTGCCCCGGATACACTGCTGAATCCGACCTTTTCGCGCGCAGACCTGCACCGTAAGCCCGCCTTTAGCTCGTCCGGCTCTGTTGCCGTCGCAGCAGTAGTCGTGTTTTGTCTGCAGATAGAGAGAAGGTGTAGGGTGGGCAGGCTACTAGAAGCTGTTATGTCCGCTCTTGACAAGGCTGCTACCGCGCCGTTTCGCGCACATGAGGGCAAATGTGTCCACTCAGAGCTTGTTCTTCAACAGGCTCTGTGTTGTGCTTCATATCTAAAAGTTGGACTTGGGCTATGAACGCTGCCTTTCTGGAGAGCTTCGGATTAATTTGTAACGACCGGGTTTTTATTTCCAAACACTGACATACCGCCCACCAGGTAGCCTTTTTCATTTCGTCTCCATCAAAAATGCGGCCATAGCCCCACAAAACCCATAAAGTCGCGGTTTGATTACATACAATGAATGTTGCCTAGCATCGCCGCAGTATATGAATGAGCATTAGTCCTATTCTGCTGTCGTAATTAGGCCGTACACTTGACTTTTCAGACCTACACGATGTCTATCAAAGCCCTTTTCTAAAATCCGCATCTCTGTGGCGGTCGCTTTAAAGCTATTCCTCTCTATGGCCCTTGAAGTACCTGCCATGAAAAGTAATCGCATGTGCCTCCATATCATACTACAAACTGAATGCAAAAAGTATACTGATTACCTAAAGAAATTTGGCAAAACTACCTAATAGCCTAGGTAAAACATCGGCGGAAGCCAGTGGCTGGGTGCAGGAGGATTCTATACGCTCTCTTTATGCTCTCGCTCCAGCACCTTCCTCATTGCATGATCTTCGTCCAAGACGGTAGACTCGAAAGTCGAAAGTACGTCCTTCATGCGAAGTTCCCGGGGCCACTGTCGCCGTCTCCAGGCCGTCGTCATGCGCTGCAGCTTCATCTTGCCACGCCGCCTATCACGATCTCTGTCGCCGCGGAGCGCAGATTCTTCTGTCTGCTCTGGTATCGAGCCTCAAGAGCGCGACAACCGTCCTCCGCATCACAGATAGCCCTGCCTGGCATCAGTGGCGCTAGCTACGTGCACTTCTGTTTCGGCTTGTTATGTTGATTGTTCTTCTGCCCGCGGAGCAAATTTCGGTTGGGTTGTCGCTTGCGGACCTCTTTGGCTTCCGAGCTGCAGTCTTTCGCCCTAATAATGAATAGATTAAAAAACAAAGCTAGGAGAGAAACAGGCAGGCGGGCGAAAGCCATTCAGGGCACTTAAGACTACATACGTTCTGTGAAGGCGAAAACATTAAATACTTCTAGAGCTATCGCTCTAGAAGTATTTTCATGTCGTGCCGGGAGGATGCCTTCAGCTAACCTCAAGGTCAAAGTCAAACTACAGTAACATCAGTGTAGACCCATAACCTCGATCTTTGTCCTTAAGGGCAGAGCCACCTGTGGGAGCTAGCGGCAGCGGCGCGGCGCCGACTGCGGCGCCATTTGGCGGAGCTCGGCTGAAACGGTTCCTAGGCAACGCCTGTTTAAGGCCATTCGTGCTCACTGGCCACCGCCTACGCGACGATGCGACACCTGGCGTAATGTTGCTTTCGCAAAAAAAAAAAAAAAAAAAAAATACGTAAATCCTAGTTTGAGGGAAACAGTGTAGCTGGCTGTGTTTCGAGACGATCAACAAATTTCGCACTGACACTTTGCTACTGAAGCCAATAATGAAAAAGTTCGGTATATAGTGTTTGCCAATCGATAAACATTGACGAACAAACGCACATTGCAAAATTTTGAGCAGGGGATTCTCAACAGCTCTCAGCTGGATTCAGTATGGTACAACGCACAGTCTCATTTTATTTTTAAGATTGTTTACATTCAGCTGGGACACCTGGTATATACTGCGAATGCTCGACGAGACAGAAGAAAACGAAAATCTGCAAATCTGCAGATACCACGAATCTCTAACCCATTCTCTCTACACACGAGAAACTCTGGATGGCAGGGGGCGGGAGGGGGGGGGGGGGGTCGCTTTGCGGTCTACGCACATTATGTAATCGACCATCGGTCAAATGGAAGACGCTGTATAGTCCCTGTGCGTGGCTATCTAAACTGCTGCCGTGAATTCTGCACAACTTCTTTTGACTCATATGTGCCTAAATTATCATTGCTTGACTCCAAACAAGGAACCAAGTTATGGTTTAGAAGTGTTACTTGTTGATATCCGTGCTTTCCCGCTAAGCATTAAGGTATTATAAGGAGAGCACCATGCCTCCACGACAATGGTAGGAATTTCCTGATGTGTGCGAATGCACCCTTCTGCACTTATCTTGGTGTCAGGATAATAGAAAGAAACTATAACGAGAAAATTTCTTTTGTGGACAACAGTGACAAGAAAATTTAGGAACGTTTTAACATGTTCATTTAATGAAAACAAAATTTGGCTAATATATGCTGTCGCAGTGAAAATAGCATATCTTCTGAGCCGCACTGTGAGCACATGCCTACATCTCCATACGCTATCTTCTCAGGTAATTTATGAACGCTGCCTCAGTTGTATACCTTCTCGGGGTGAGAAATTGTACGAGTGCCTGTTCGAGATTTTCTTTCCGCTGTGAAATGTATGCATGGGTCGGCCTTTCTGAGGAACATTGAGCAGAAAAATGGGGGCGGAGTTTTTCTTGTGTCGTGTACGTCCAGGAGGTGTATTTAGCCCTATATGAAAGTTGTTTCGTGTGTTTTCACTTTTCCCGTAAAATTTATTGAGCCGTTCAAGAGAAGGTATACCCTCAGATGCTAGTGAATGCTCTGTTATGTGGTGTAATATTGCTGTGACGCGGCGCAAACCTGCCCTGCTCGACATTCGTGAAAATTCCCAGATCAACCGGAAGTAGACGGTGCCTTTGAAGCACGCTGTGCCGCTCTTATCTACTGCACATTGGTAAAATGTCCGCATTCCTGGACAGGATATATTGCACAGTGCTGTCCCGGTTTAATCATGCGTTAGCTCGAGGCGTCAGCAAAGGTCTTGACTACAGAAAGAACGAGTGCGCGCACTTATAGCGGCGTTTTCCAGCGGCATATCTAAGGGTGCACACCAACCGTATCATATCTGTCGCGCGCCTCGCCACCTCACATGCGGAGGTCTTTCGGTTATAAGGTGGATATGCCGTGTGCACTTAAACAGAACCAAGTTTCCAGCAACCGCGCGATTATAAAGCGCAGTTTCAATGCGCTAGCATACATGCCGCAGTGAGCACCCTCAGGGGAACATTTTGTGTGTGTGTGTGTGTGTGTGTGTGTGTGTGTGTGTGTGTGTGTGTGTGTGTGTGTGTGTGTGTGTGTGTGTGTGTGTGTGTGTGTGTGTGCGTGTGTGCGTGCGTGCGTGCGTGCGTGCGCGCGTGTGTGTGTGTGTGTGTGTGTGTGTGTGTGTGTGTGTGTGTGTGTGTGTGTGTGTGTGTGTGTGTGTGTGTGTGTGTGTGTGTGTGTGTGTGTGTGTGTGTGTGTGTGTGTGTGTGTGTGTGTGTGTGTGTGTGTGTGTGTGTGTGTGTGTGTGTGTGTGTGCGTGCGCGTGTGTGTGTGTGTGTGTGAGAGAGAGAGAGAGAGGTCCGCCAGCTGCACAACCAGCTGCACGCCCGAAACATCCGTCTCAGAAGTCTAGGTCCGACACTGCCATTATTTGTTCGACGCGGAATTACGCACCATTAGGAATGCTTGCTTCATAGACTGCGTTTAAATGTGCCTTTCACGTGCAAATACTTGCACCTAATTGGGCCAGGCGGACCCACCGGAATATTTCTCTAGGGGCGTTACGGATACTATGGAGCATATATTAGGGGTCTGCACAGTGTATGCATGAAGAAATATAATGCTAGACCCTTCCTTGAAGCTTTTGGAGATGAGGACTCTCTCGGAGGATTTACTGCTAGGTTTTTCACCGGACAAATGGAAAGGTGTATACGCGCTGCGGGCTCTTTGCCGTTTCTTAAGCGACACGGGACCGGACTCGCGCTTGAGACACAGGTTATCGAGCCTCTTTATTTTTTTATACATCTTCTCATCTGATCACCACCCACCACAATCCTCTTCCCTTTCCCCACTGCAGAGTAGCAGGCAAGATATTCAACTTTCCGACCGACGTCTCTGTATTTTCACTCAATAAACACATCCATCTGTATCCCCACATGTTTAACTCCAACTCGATCACACTGTGCACTGCATGCATATCGTTGTCTTCGTCAGCTTCCATTTGTGCGCAGTGGGTCGAAACACAGCGCTATCGCATTGCTCTCGTAGGGTGCGTTAAGCCACCCCAAAATATAGAGGAGCGGCTTTTAACATTCCTTAGTTGCATAATTCATGGTCCGTACGCTTGAGTGAAGTTGTATCCTCTACAACGGCGGAAAGCATTGCCTTTGAGGCGGCTTTACGAAAGCTGCGGTCATGTCCGACTCAATATGTTGTATTCCTGACGTATTCTATGTTCGCCCTTCAAAGAATAGAGCGCGGGTTCCCTAATAATGATTTGTCCCTTCGCTGTCTGCGCTTGGTGCATACTGCAGAGCAGAGACTTTTCAGGGCGTTTCCAATGGGTGCCCTCACATATAAGTGTCATAGGCAACGAAGTGGCAGACAGCCTAGCCCATAAAGCGCTCTCAGAACACTAATAAAAAATAGCTCCTCAAGACACCAAAATGCTGTTAAGGGGGAATGCGGTTCTAAAAGGTCAACTTTCGAACTGTTGCACCAATTTCGATAAAATTTTCAGTAATGGCTTATCTTCGTTTTATTAACATGTAAGTTTTATCACCTTAGCACAAATATGAAAAAAAAAATGTGTTGCTGTCGTAATGAGTAATTCATTGTGTCGGCTTAGGAAAATTATCGTTTCAAAACTAATGAAGATGTACTGACCATCTGTGCCTTGATAACTCAAGACATTCTTGTACAAATCTGAGCATTTTCGAAATGAACTTCAGTCTTTTCTGTTGTTATTTTATGTCACATATTTGATACTTTTCTATCTTAGAAAATAGTGAGGAATCCGAAAAGTACCTTATCTTGTTCCCTTTCCCTACAAAATATTAGTCCCGTAACCACCTTAAAAGCAGGTTTTGCCGAAAGAGTTTGGAAATGGTAGTTTTCCTAACGGTTGCACTCTTGCAAAAAGTGCGAACTGAGAAAAATGAGTTCGAAGATTTCAGAACGTGCTGTTCAAGTACATTATCTAAATTAATAAATAAAACGCCTGGTGCGTACGTTGGGCCGTCCTTTTTATTAGGACACTGCTCTATGGCGATTGCTTCAAATTTTCTCTTTCTTTTTTTTTCAGCTTTACAGCTTTCCAGCGCCATTGTCTGCGCTTGTTAATTGCTTTTCTTGGTTGCTTCCTGGACGTGCCTTTTCGTCTAGGCTCCATATTCTATTCCCAGCCTGTCGAGCACTTGGTTAGCCAGGCTCCCAGAGGTACGCAAACAGCGTTCGAGGGTTACGTGCTGCGTTTTAGTCCATCCAAGCTACTATTTCGCTTTACCAGGCAATGCGCTGCTGCCCCGGCCCAAAATTTCCCCTTTCTTCCTGTTTTTATTTTTAGTTGTCTGCTGTACTCACGATAGCAGAATATGTCTGGCTAGCGAGCGCGAAATACAAGCATTCCAACTTGTGGATACATTCCGCAGTCAGTTTTTTCACGCTAGGCGGCTACATCTTGAAAGCAGCGTCCATAGGCGCTTTCGCTGGTGAATGCACCCCATCTCGCAAAAAAATTAAATATAATATTTGTACTGAACAGATGGCAACCAAACTTGGTGAGCATTTTTTATAATACATGCACAATCCAAACAACAACAATTTAAAAACACTGTTTTTGATTTAAAAAAAAAAAAGTGATTTCAGCCCCGCATCCCCCTTTAGAGAAACAGTCGACAGTCATTTCAATTCCTTTTGGAGTTCACCCTACAAGCCATGCGTGACCGAAGGACCGAATAGATCCAAAGCCACTTTGCTATATCGCATTCGCACGGGCTCTGCTCGTACCCTGGCGTGGATGCATGAGACGGGTCTGGCAAGGTCTCCGCTGTGTTCTACATGTGCTGTGTTGCGGGGTTTAGAACACTACATTATGTGCTGTCCAGGGTACAGCGCGGAAGGTAATGTTTTGTTCGCTTCCCTCAAGAATACAGAGAGGGGCCCCCAAACTCCCCCTCTCAACTTGTACGCTAGGTCGAGAGAGAAGAACATATTTACAAACCCGTATCACGCTCCACCCACGAAATGGTCACTGAGCCAACCCGCCTCGGCTGCTCGTTTTTTGTTTTGTTTTTTTACTGTTTGCTTGGATCACTGCCTTGTCGTGGCGGAGGGGCTTGCGAAACTCGATGAAGTCGTGAGCTCTGCTGTGTAGGGCCACCCAAGATAGACAGGTCACGGCAGAGAGTTCTGACAAAATGTGATTCACTGGAGAAGGTAATGGCAACCCACTCCAGTATTTCCTGCCAAGAAAACCCTATAGCCAGTCACAATACCATTAATGATATGGCACCGGAAGATGAGCCCCCCAGGTTGGAAGGCGTCCCACATGTTATTGGGGATGAACAAAGGGCGATTCCTAGTAGCTCCAGGACAAATGCAGCAGCTGGGCTAAGGCCAAAAGGACGCTCAGTTGTGGATGTGTCGGGAAGCGACCGGAAAGTCCGATGTTGCAAGGAGATATATCACATAGCAACATGGAATGTAAGATCTATGATGCAAGGTAACCTGGATATCGTCAAGCGAGAAATGGACAGATTGAACATTGATATCTTGGGTATCAGCGAGCTCAAGTGGACCGGAATAGGAGAATTTAACTCCGGCGACCATTATCTCTTTTATTGTGGGCATGAATACAAGAGAAGGAATGGGGTCGCTCTCATAGTAAACAGAAGAAGGGGAAAGCAGTGCTAGGGTACAACCCCAAATACGATCGAATGATTTCACTTCGAATACAAGGTCACCCTTTCAGCATAACAGTTATCCAAGTCTATGCACCGACCACTACTGCTGAAGAAGCTGACGTTGAGAGATTTTATGCGGATCTAAAATGCCTTTTAGATCGCACCCCATCATCAGACGTCGTTTTTCTCATAGGAGACTGGAATGCTAAAGTAGGGAGTAAAGAAATATCCGGAATTACAGGCAAGTTCGGTCTTGGTGAGCCAAATGAAGCTGGGCAGAGGCTAGTGGAGTTTTGTCAAGAAAACAACCTGACCATAGCGAATACTCATCTTCAACAGCACAAGAGGCGCCTGTACACATGGACTTCACCGGATGGTCTGTACAGGAATCAGATCGATTATATTATTTGCCGGCAGAGATGTAGAAGCGCTATACAAGCAGTAAAAACAAGGCCTGGGGCCGATTGTGGCACAGATCATCAGCTTCTTGTTGCCAAAATTAAGCTTCAATTGAGGAAAACGCAGAAAACTAAAAGGCCTTTCAGGTATGAGATGGATCAAATTCCATTAGAATATGCTGTGGAAGTCAGGAATCGATTTCAAGAATTAGATCTAGAAGACAAAGAGCGCGAAGAGATGTGGACTGATGTTCGTGATATAATACAAGAGGTTGCTACTAAGGTAGTTCCAAAGCAAAAGAAATGCAAGAAAGCAAACTGGTTATCTGAAGAAGCTTTGCAAATAGTGAGGAAAGGAGGATGGCAAAAGTTATGGTTGAAAGAGAAAGATACAAGGTTCTCAATGCGGATTTTCAGAAAATAGCAAGGAGAGATAAGAATGCCTTCCTGAACATACAGTGCCAAGCAGTTGAGGACAACAGCCAATTAAGGAACACAAGAGCTCTGTATAAGACAATCAAAGATATCAAAGGAAGCTTCTGTGCTCAGCTGGGCGTGATAAAGGACAAACGAGGCAAGGACCTCACTGAAGCCTTAGAGGTAAAGAAGAGGTGGCAGGAATACACAGAAGAACTGTACAAGAAGGACCCGAATGTGCAAACCCAACATAAGACAGTTGTGATCACTGATCTCGAGCCGGGCATCCTGAAGAGTGAAGTTGAATTAGCCTTAGCCAGCCTTGCTAAGAACAAAGCTAGCGGAATTGATCCTGAAGAGTGAAGTTGAATTAGCCTTAGCCAGCCTTGCTAAGAACAAAGCTAGCGGAATTGATCCTGAAGAGTGAAGTTGAATTAGCCTTAGCCAGCCTTGCTAAGAACAAAGCCAGCGGAATTGATGGCTTTCCAGCTGAGTTGCTTCAAAACCTCAACCATGACGCTGTTAACATTCTGCATACATTATCTCAGAAGATTTGGACCACCCTGCAGTGACCACAGGATTGGAGGAGGTCAGTTTACATCCCCATTCCAAAGAAAGGCAGTGCCAAAGATTGTTCCAACTACCGCACGATCGCGCTTATTTCGCATGCTAGCAAGGTGATGTTGAAAATCCTCCAAGGTAGGCTGCAGCAGTATGTGGATCGGGAGCTTCCGGACGTGCAAGCTGGGTTTCGCAAGGGCAGAGGAACTAGAGACCAAATTGCCAACCTTCGCTGGATCATGGAAAAGACAAGAGAGTTCCAGAAACCTATCTACTTCTGTTATTGATTATGCGAAAGCGTTTGACTGCGTAGATCACAGTAGATTGTGGCAAGCTCTTTAAGAGATGGGATTTCCAATTCACCTCATCTGTCTCCTCAGGAACCTGTATGAAGGGCAAAAGGCCACAGTCAGAACTGGGCATGGTCTTACTGATTGGTTTCCGATTGAGAAAGGAGTGAGGCAAGGCTGCATACTGTCGCCCTGCCTATTTAACCTATATGCAGAGTGCATCATGAGGAAGGCCGGTCTGGACGAGTCTTCAGCTGGAGTGAAGATTGCTGGAAAACGTATCAACAACCTTGGATATGCGGATGATACCACCTTAATGGCAGAAAGTGAAGTGGAACTCAAGAGACTTCTGATGCGCGTACAAGAAGAGAGTGAGAAGTTTGGGCTTAAACTGAACATTAAAAAGACAAAGATCATGGCGTCTTGCCCTATCAAGTCCTGGAGCATCAAGGGACAAGAAGTGGAAGCTGTGACAGATTTTCTCTTCTTGGGCTCCAAGATTACCTCGGAAGGAGACTGCAGCCATGACATTAGGAGACGGCTGCTTCTGGGAAAGAGAGCAATGGTTAGCCTTGACCGCCTAGTAAAGAGCAGAGACATTAGTCTGCCAACCAAGGTCCGTATAACTCGTGCTCTGGTCTTTCCAGTTGTGATGTATGGATGCGAGAGTTGGACTGTGAAAAAGGCTGACCGCCGAAGAATTGACGTGTTTGAATTGTGGTGCTGGCGAAGACTCTTGAGAGTTCCTTGGACTGCCAGAAGATCAAATCAGTCGATATTGTCGACCATAAACCCTGACTGCTCATTGGAGGGTCAAATTCTAAAGTTAAAGCTCAGCTACTTTGGTCATCTGATGAGAAGAGAGGAGTCGCTGGAGAAAGATTTGATGTTGGGAAAGGTTGAGGGTCGCCGGAGAAGGGGTAGGCAGCGAACGCGATGGTTAGATGGCATCCTCGAGGCACTGCAGATGAAGTTATGTGATGTTAGGAAGATAGTGAAAGACCGGAAAGCGTGGCGTGACATGGTCCATAGGGTCACGAAGGGTCGGACACGACTGAACGACTGAACTTTCGGTTACGAAAAGAGCACAAATTAGAGAATGGAAAGGGAAGTACGAAGCCGTCTCCTGCCAGCCGTGCATCCCGCCTTCTTTTATGCGGTTCTTGGCGAGCCAGTGTCAGTCCCTTACTTGTGACGTCACGCATGCGTTACGATGTTCCTATGCGGAATTAACGCAAAAGACCGGCGGTAGCGTTAGTCGTCAGGCATGGGAATAGGAATTTTAAAAAATTATTTGTATATTATCGGCTCATTTCTGAGGACTTCTACGCCGCATGGGCAATTTGCTCCGCTTAATGCGTATTTTTGATAGCCACTTTCTGAATCACCTTCAGGAACCCTTTATTGTTTCAAAAATAAAATGACTAAATCAGGCTAACTTTGGATCGTCCAAATACCAAAAATGTGGCGCTGATACTCGTGCAGGGAATATGGATAAAAAAGCACGCCTCCAATGAAATCCATGACAGGCCGGCTTAGCTACACGCTGTTTTACCAGGAGGTTCTGGGCGGCTACGCTTTCCGACAGCCCGTGAAACGCAGCAAGAGAGTTGGTAATAGACGACTAGCGATCGCAATATACTCTCGTTCTGCGACATAGTTCCGACATGGCTGGCATTTTTTTTCTAAGGCGCTGCTTATTCCTCGTACTTCGAGGGCAGCTGTAACTTTTCACTATTGTTCACTTTTGTGGCGGATGATATTGTCCGTTCTTCTTCCCCTTTAACACCGAAGGGCAGACAGTATTCACTGGCGCCCTCTCATAAGGACAACGTCACATGCGAGCTTGTGCGCACGGCTCAAAGAAATTTCAAGCTTAACTCCCCATCCTATAGCGTGTTGCAGAGCGCGCAGTGGGAAGCATATTGAAGCTCCAATACAGTCGCTGCGAGCAACATCGAAGCTTGTTTCGTTCAACATCAGATCATACGTGCGCAGGCTTCCCGCGTTTTGGCGTTTGCGCTCCTGTAGACAATACTGATAAAATTCAAGTCTAAGGTATTCAGTTTCCTTATTTCACCGTGTGCAGGATATGCAGACATATGGTGGTTTGGGGAGCGATTTGTGTCAGAAAAACGTTAAATGAAATAATGATCATAATACCACCATCATAATAACACCAGTCAGCGGAAGAGCGCGTCCATGGGTTTCTGAACGGTACGTAGTGCTGCACGCATGTTCTGGTGCTCATGATTTCTTTGGAGCATTAGAAATGACTGCATGAACGCAGTACTCGGAGATTTCGGGCAAATTATCTGACAGGCGCGAACCTTGATAACGCTCTAGTTTACAGAGTGCACATCTTTGAAATCTTGCATGCAAAATGTTCGAGCTTAACCTACCAACGCTGAGTGGGTCTGAGAGAACTTAGCTACTGTGCGTTTAGGGAAAGAGATTCAATGGTGGTTGTTGGCGATCATAGGAAACAATCAAGACCAGTCAAGACCGTGTTTATTTTGAACCGTCAAACTTCCATAGCAGTTAAAAAATTAAAGTTGTATGCCATTTGCGGTTTCCCCTCCCGGTCTACGTTTCGTGCCATCCACTTTATCTTCAATGTGTTCTCTATATGCTTTCGGCTTAATGGCAACCAAAGGCACAACAGCTTTCGCTAACAGGTGCACTATGCCAGCAACCTTAGCTTCACAGTTCTCTTTTTTAATCCTGTCTTCTCTGCCAATAATTGCGTCTTTTGCTGCCTGGAAGACGTTGACATAGGCTGAAAGACTTAGAGAATAGGTTTTGCTGAAAACAATTGTCGATAGCGGTGTCTTAAGCGCTGTTTTCAGGGAACAAGTCTTGCCGCGCTTCCCTTTTGTAGTGCAACCACGCAAAAGCAGCACCTGGCAATGGCAGAAAAGAACGTGTGAGTTTGGAAGCACGCAGACTCATTGGTTATATATATAAAAAAAATAAACATCACTCGTAACCACAGGAGGGTACCCGCTTTAGGCAGGAATATTTTTCCTACAGCTGGGCCTCACAGCGTGTTCGTGCAAGTTCATGTAACTGCTGGTAACAGGTGTGCGCATTTCACTCAAGTCTAAATAATTATAGTCCTCCCCATCCTTATTTCTTGTTACTCAATGCTTCTAAGAAGGGTTTCCAGATCATTTATAATTAAATCACTGCTTGTTTCTGATGCCTGCAGGATCACTTTCGTTTCTTTCTTTCCTATTTTTACATAGTGCGCTGCACATGTCAGGGTCCTTGTTTACATCTGATAAAGGAAGCAGGATCAAAACTACTTACAACAGCTTAGAAAAGCGCGGCATAGTTTACGAAGCCTTTGCCGCGACGTCAGCAAAAACTATCCTCATTTAAGGACCATGTAAAGCGTGCTTTGCCTGAGAAGCTTGCTTGTACTTCCCAAAAGCAAACTTTCAGGCGAGGCTGCCAGCAATGCAGTTTCGAATCTTTTGTGATCATTGTGGCAGGGATTAATATGACAAGGCCAAGAAAACAAAACTTCGTACTTGGGGTTGCATACGGGATTTAATCGTTCTCAGTATTAAAATTGACCAGTACACTAGAGAACTTTGTGCTCTTTGTTTGCACAACTGAAACCGTACGCAAGGTTCCCTCCATCGCATATAGCGTACTGTGAAAAAAAGAAAACAACCTACCTAATTCTCGCTGACAAAACTGGCAGCAGGTAACTGTGTGAACGTTTTCAACGAGGGAAAGAGAATGAAGGGGAAAAAAAGAGGAAGGATATACGTAATGCGACTCAAGGAGGAAAGATATTCCACTGCGAGCCCGTATTTACATAAGGTCTTTGATTCAATGAGCGCTGGAGCGAGCAACTTATGGCGGCGGATAAAAAAAAAAAAAGAAAAGAAGTGTTAGCACGGACATCCTTCCATCATCTGCGCTGTTTGAATCCTTTAGGCTACCTGTTGTCGCTTTCTCAGCGCTCGTCGTGTGATATTGCGAAACGAGTGATATTACACGCGTGATATTAAAACAGCGTCATGAACGCGCTGAGTTTTCAGGCGTATTAAGTTCTCAGCTAAAGTGACCAGCGAATGCTTTTGAAGCGTCCGACGGTGCACCATCACGGTTACGCCATACTTTAAAGTTTGGGGGAAAAACTTCATTTCCGCACAGTTTGAGGACTTGCGTTATGTGATGCAACGACCGGCTTGCTACACCGCAAGCTCTTGTATGCAACTCATAAGTAAACCTGTTTGAGGCGACAATTCTAAGAAGACAAATATTTGAGGCAAAAAACTACAAAATACTGAAAACATGCCAGGGCAAGAGTAAAGAGTTGCGGCGCTATATACTGCGTGGGCCGAACGACGTCGCGCGTCGGTCTCTTCGCGACCTTTGAAAGTGGCTAACAGCGCCACCTTCAAGTTGTGGCCTAGGTAAAGCCTTTTTGTTTCTGTTTCTATTTTGGCAGGTTTGATAAGTAGTAAATTATTTTTCACACAAAGCCAAGAACTGTCAGTTTAAAATATTTAGCACTTGCTCCACCGATGATGGCATTTACCTTTTGTTATATTTATCTTCGTTTATGTATTGTCTGCAATTTTATTTTTGTAACGCACCTTAGGAAACACCTCATCCGATTCCAGTGATTTTTTCCCAGCGTGACGCAAGAGTCTGCTGGCTACAATCTATTCTGTATTTGCTTTAATTACTTGAATATAAGTACCAGGCTTTCTTCTGCCACATTAAGTTCTCCGCGAGGCGTAATAATAAAAAAATACAGCATTCACTACGGCCTTGATGGGGATGAAATAAGCGAGCTATATGACTATGAATAAAGAAGTCATCAGGATGAGAAATATAAACCATCGAATCACGAACGCAGCAAAAGTGCTCTTTCAGGGAATGCACATCAGTGCCGCCTGGGCACCGGCGACAATTTTGCAAATTGTCCACACCTCACAAGCGTTTAGCCGGTAGCAAAAAAAAGAAAAAAAAAAAACACTTTATCAGAGCGCAAATGGCCATATTTTTGTTTTGGTTTGGTTGTGATTTTTGCAGCAATACGACAAAATTCGCATGCATGTACTAACAATAAATTTAGATTCACTTCAACCTTTCGTTCAAGTATCATAACGCACGTAGCTTACATGTCTAATTTGGGGAACTCAGCTCCTGAAGTTCCTACCCATCTCGGAAAGACTAAAACGTGTTTTAACTTGATTGTTAGCATTACAAGAAGTCCAAGATATGTTCAAAGTTCTGCCTTCCCGAGTGAGCTGTCTTAGCGAATTATTGAACCGGTCCGTAAGAAACACTTGGTGGGCGATACCCTTAAATTTATCGACACTGTAGCTTATCAGAAGACGAATAACCTATGCTCGATACGCGATATTATCCAACTTAGTCGTAGTTGAAAAACGTTTGAGAATTAGGAGGAAGAAAATACAGTGAATTAGTAAAAATTAAAATGAAAAAGAAAATGTTCACGCAACTACCATGTCGCCTTCGAGATAAGAGTGTACTGAAGCGCGTGAATCAATGATTTTCGTTCTCAGTCCCACCCGCTGCTGCAGCTGTAGAAGTGAGAGCCAGCGAGGCAGGCATTACGGCACTGGGAGCGCGATTCACTCCTGCAGCCGGTTTCAACACCATTAGTTTTTTTCTATTTTGCTTTCAGTTTATTCGGAGCGCCATGCCCGTTGGTCTACCAGTCGGCACGAAATAGGTTGCACGCGCTCAGACTGCCTTTTACCGCAGGCCCACAAGTGTATAATACTAAAATTTCCTTGCATGTGTGTGTGTGTGTGTGTGTGTGTGTGTGTGTGTGTGTGTGTGTGTGTGTGTGTGTGTGTGTGTGTGTGTGTGTGTGTGTGTGTGTGTGTGTGTGTGTGTGTGTGTGTGTGTGTGTGTGTGTGTGTGTGTGTGTGTGTGTGTGTGTGTGTGTGTGTGTGTGTGTGTGTGTGTGTGTGTGTGTGTGTGTGTGTGTGTGTGTGTGTGTGTGTGTGTGTGTGTGTGTGTGTGTGTGTGTGTGTGTGTGTGTGTGTGTGTGTGTTCGTGTGTGCGTGCATGCGCGCGTTCATGTTGTCCTGTTATTGGAAATATTGCTTGGGCTTGCGGCCAAAATTATACATTACAAGCTAGGCTAATTCAGTAGTACAATTCATGGTGTGACAGCGCTGCAGGACACTACAAAAATAACAAAAACAAAAAAAAAACAAAAAAAAACAAAAAAACAAGCGCGCAACACTACGTTGTGTGTGTATCCTTTTCGTCGTGTCTTGCCGCGACATTAAATTATAGACAAGTATGAACTTGTCCAAATCGCAGCCTAGAAAGTCGGAGTCGTTGTTACTCTGTTCCTGCCAGAATATGCCGCGCGACTCTGATGAGGTGCTTCGAATATTGTACATAGCTTGCCCTTCCCTTAAACTTCGTCCTTATAACCAGCTATTGCTACCCATTTTTGCCAGCTCCCCCCTCTCTCCCCCTTTTTTTTCTTGCTGCGATGCAGTTCTTTTTATCTTTTTTTTTTGTAACGTACTAGTAGTTGTTGCAGTTTGTGTTAAAATTCCTGTGGGGAGCGTTGAGGCTTTTTTCAAGCCTGGCACCCGCGATCCCTGCGCGCATCCGACTGCAAAACTCAGAAAATACGGTAATCAAACCAACAGGGCGGAAAATGGACTTTGATTATTCCTTTCTGTTCTCCAGTTTCTTTCTGTTCTTTCTGCCTCATCACTCTTTCTCAATGCCACGTGGCCCTAACTCCACCCTCCTCTTTTTTTCGGCCTTTCTGGATAGAAAAATTGGCTTTATTTTCTTTCTTCGGGGCCATTATTGTCTGAAAAAATAAAATGGAAAGAAGTCTTCAAGAATGAGAGGAGGATGCGTATGATAGATGATTTTTGAGTGAGCTTGTCGTGCAAAGGATTAGGCTGGCCTGGCTTTTCAGGAACGGTGCTCTGCGGGAGCTGAATGGCGTTGAGGTTTTGGCGAATCGAACGAGCCCGAGCCAAAGCACGCTTCAGTGCACTTTTGTAGCGAAATAAAGAGAACGAAAATTTTTACGAAGTCAAAAATCAGATTGCAACGAAAGGATTAGAAAGGATACTTTCAGCCGCACTTTGTACCCTCTTCTCAGCACTGTGCTTTGTGTCCTGTTGTTCTTCGTTTCCTCCCCCGTCCTCTCCCCCCTCCCCCCCCCCCCCCCCCCCCCCTGATTTTTTTTCCTGAAGCATGGTCATTCATTCATTCCTTTTTTTCTGTCTTTCTTATTCCGGCGCTTTCTTTCTTATGACGGCCGTAAGCTCAGCGCATTCAAGGAAGATTTGTTGAGCCGTGAGTGGGGCGCCATTTGCTTGGTCTTCCCACGAGTTTTAGGAGTATGTTACAGTGCCTAAATATGACTCTTGAATGATTACTTCAGCTGTTTTAGGAATGTACGCCTTTGTCACGTTGCAATATTATTAATTATTATAATATATTATCATATTGATATTATGACATTAATCAATAATACTGACTTCGACAAGGTTGTTAAAAAGCGGTCATATAATTTTTATAAATGTAAGTATAAATTTTTTGAAGCTATGCAGCCAGTGTTTTAGAGCCCAGATAGCGGCGCCAGAAGCTCAATTTTGTTTCTGACGGGGGAGAGGGGGCTCAGACAGACCGCAGAGCGGCAGTCCTTAAATGTAATTTTTGTCAGCTTGAGTGAAATTTGTAGGCCGTTGTTGCAAAAACAAATAATGAGAATAGCACTGGTTTAAAGCGGAAATGAGAAGTAAAACACAAGTGCAGACATGTTGCCAACCGGATGGGTGTGTCTGTACGAGATTCTCCTGCCTTGCAATGGCAAATGCACCGGGAAGACATGTCGGTGCATAATGTGATATTAATCTAGCACAAAAATGTGACGAGAAGCAAATTTTTCTACAAAATAAGGACCCTTGTACTTGACTGTGAGAAATGTTCATGTCATTTTGAAGCGAAGTTATCGCGGTCTCCTAGAGTTGCCGAATAGGGCGACAAATTCGGAAAGCGTTGTTGACACAATCATCTTACGTGTGCATGAGTTCTGCGCCATTGAGCCTGGCGTAAAAACTAAGTCATTGTATCAAAGCGACAAAAATTGGCTGCACTGAGCACGTAACACATCACAGGCAAAATGCTGTTGAGCTTTTTGATCTGATGCTACATTCTAATTCTATACATGTACTGGAGTTCCTTCTAAAACACATTTGATAGTCTGCGTTTCGTCTGTGTCGTCTTTTTTTTTTTTTTTGTGTACTCTTTTCCGAACATAGCGGACAGCGCAAACTAAGTGAATGGAAGCCAACTAGCTCAAACGGCTGCATTATTATACCTTTCAGAAATGTCCAGCTCTAATCAGCATGTCCCAAAATCGGCAACCGGTGAGGCCTTATGTAGCGCCGCCGAGAGCGCCCGTTTTTTTCTCATGGAGCGGAGGCAGGCGGGAGAGGAGACCTCTCTCGCTCGCTGTAAACCCCGTTGTTCGCAGGCGCGCGCCCAGCGCTGAGGCGTTTCTGGCGCCCGACGGCGTTTCTGGCATCGCCTGGATTCATTTCGTCGGCGACGCTGTGCGGAGAACGTAATCCTAAATATGCGGAGTCCGGTTAAGCTCGCCGGCAGAGGCGCTTGCACATCTCCGCGTCGGGGATGTTGATGAAGGATTGCAGCGGGAGGAGTGAGCCGAGATATCCAGGAATTCGCAAGCGCCCGACAGCGCGCGCGCGCGCGCTCTTCGGCCGGCATTGTAAATGCTCAGCGTGACAGTGTAGATTGCACTAATTCCTTTATCGAAGTCGGACATTCGCGCGGTCTACTCGCAGCGGGGGCTCTCACGGTCCCACGCTGCCAGCTCCGCCGCGCGGCCGCCCATCCTCGAAAAAGTGCTCGCTTCCATTTTAGAGTGGAAGTGGGGCCAGGTGAGTGGGCGTTGCGAAGGGGCCTACGCGCATCGAATGAAGCCGAGGGGTCGCTTATGCGTGCTCACCGACTCTGTGTTGCGTGCTGTCATTTGCTGGCGATCACTGACAACGGCATGCACCTTAGTGACTAGCCGGTGAGGTTACAAAAAGCACAGACTTTGTTGAATCGGTCCCGAAATAAATCGGATATTGATCTTATCTTGTGTCCACTTTTCTCGACAACAAATTTTCCAGCGCTTGCTACCCGGCCAGCTCAGTTGATGCTGAAGAAGGTCGAGCAAATATCCGGAAATGCTGCCATCGAGAATAACTTATGCCATCTCGGTAAAAAAAAAAAAAAAAAAGAAGGAAAAGAAAAGAAATCTCTGGATGTACGAGAGATGTCGTGCCGCGTGTCCTGGATATCACTGAGTCCTCCTTTAAGTTACTTTACACTGGGGTAGGGCATGCCTACGAGATCGTGCATGTTTGGTTTGAATATTATTCTGAGGACTTCCAGCCATTCTATACAACTCCTCTCTTACGGTAGTTCTCTAGGATATATAATGATAATTAGATCTAAATACAGCTCAATAAACAGATGATATTGGGGCTTCTGTAGTGGACCGCAAACTTGGCGATGCTAGCTAGTTTTAATGCTTCTCCCTGAGTCGACTCGAATATGAGACATAAGGCTCCCGTGGTAACAGGCCGTGAACCTGCCTGCAGCACCTCTCGGTCGTCTATAGGGCGTATTTCTTCCGTCTCTGACATTGTGATAGATTACGTTGTGGATTTTCACTGTTCATAGTTCACTAGATCCAGTCAGTTACGTCGCGGCGGCCAGTGTGGTGCTGACGCGAGAGCAGCGTCTCGGGGCAGCAGGGTGAGGGCGCCCTTGCGGCATCGCGGAAGTGCTCGCCATCGACGCGTGCCGGGTGGCGATGCGGTCCGAGGAGCTGCGTGGCCAGGAAGCAGACGAGCCTGGGGGAGACGAGAAATGCCCGTTTTCCCTGCAAGGCGCGTAAGTGGGATCAATCGTGCCCCGAGGACGTTCTCGCACGTGTGTCAATATAGCCGCTGAGCGGCAGCAGGAAGCTCGCATTAGGCTGTGTACTCTCGCAATCCCCAAGAAAGCAATCACGCGAGGGACGGCTACTTTTATTTCATCTGCTGACCAACTCCGCCGTGTCCAGCGAGAGGCTCCGGAGTGGCCGTCCCGGGTTGCGGAGAGCCACCTGCTACACAAGCTTCATACGTGGGTGCCTCGCATCGGCCCGCCTGCAGCTTGCTCCGAGTCAAGCCACGCAGTCATCTCAAGCAAAGAGGGACGGCCGTGCTACTGTACGAATAGCGACATGGCAGCGAGGGTGGCAAGAAAAGAAAAACGGCTGAAAGAAGGGTAAATAAACCGGAAAGCATTTTAGTAACGATTCCTCGGCGGGGGGACTGCGATTTCTTTTAGGAGATAATCTGATATATCATTCGGGGGTTGGGGGAGGGGGAGGGGGGATGGGGTCCGGAAGGGCTGGTTGCTGGTTGTTTATTTTGAGCACCACTTTGATCTCTGGTCATCTTAGTCCAGCCTATAGCCGTTAGGAGCTAGCGACAAGGTGTCAGTTTGATGGTTGCGTCCTGCAATGTTATTCTCACCAAAGAAACGCTAAAACAGTGAATGTAATAAAATTTAGGCGGTTTATCATTCTTTGCCTTAATAGTAATAATAATAATAATAATAATAATAATAATAATAATAATAATAATAATAATAATAATAATAATAATAATAATAATAATAATAATAATAATAATAATAATAATAATAATAATAATAATCAATCAATCAATCTTTATTTAATGTGCGCAGGAACAACCATGTGGTCTTTGTGCTGCAGCACAAATAAAAAAAAAAGAAACAAAAATGAAAAAGCACAAACATGTTTACACACACAGAGAGAACACAAAAAAAGAAATAAATAATACATGAAATGACAGACGAAAAGTATCACGGAAAGTAAGCAAACAATGAGTAGCATCACTTATATACACAGTGAGAGAATTTTTTAGCACACCAGGAAATAAAGAAAAAAAAAAAAAGAACGGTAGATAGAAGAAAAAAAAACAAACAAATAACTGACATTGATTATAGTAATATAGAAATATACATAAAATAAACAACCCTTCCAGGCGCAACAAGTGCATGGTACTTAAAACACAGGCTACAAATACAGAATAATACAATAAAGAAGTAAAATTGAACAAGGGGCAGTAAGATTCGAATATAAAGTTTAAAGTTGAAATATAAGTAAGAAACGGATAAAAAGTAGTTCACGATACAGACAGCATTGAACAGGAGAAAAAGCAAAAAGTGAAGTAAATACAATTTAAGGCTAGAAAGTGGGAGTTTTAAGTGATAAAGTACTATTTAGAATACAACGCTACGAACATCCAATGTAAATGAACAGAGCGAGTTTTGGAAGATGTCAAGGTGAGGACAAAAAGAGTTAAATAACCACTGCATCCTGTCCAGAGGGGAGTGGGAATGAAGAGGAGAAACCTGAAATGGTCTGAATTCCCTCATGCTCTTTCGCGGAACGCGCAGTAGGATGTACTCTAAGAGCTGAGGGCACATAATGTGGCCATGAAGGAGTTTGTACAGGAATATGATATCAAGTCTGATACGACGGCAGTGAAGGGAAGGAAGATTCAGTTGGGTGCTCCTGGTGGAGCGAGAGGGGGAAGTTGCGCAAGGAAAGCGATAATGAAATATCCGTAAAAATTTTTTTTGTACTCTGTCAACCTTGTCCAAGTTCGATTTGCAAGTGCCATTCCAAACAACCGACGCATACTCCAAGACCGGCAGGCATATGGACAGGTACAGTTTTAGGAACGGAAGTGGAGTATGGAACTCTCTCGAAAGTCTGCAAACGAATCCGAGTGTGCGCATAGCCCGCTGAGCAATGCGGTTAGTTTGAGAGGAGAAGCTGAGGGTGCGGTCAAAAAGTACACCAAGGTCATTAATTTCATCAACCCTATCCAACAGCACAGAATTCACAGAATAATGGTAGAGAAAGCTATGTGTTTTACGAGTAAAGGACACAACCCTAGTTTTGGAAGAATTGAGGGTAAGTCGATTCATCGCACACCAATCAGAAAAAGCAGATATGTCCGATTGCAACAACACGCAATCTTGAAAAGAATGTATTACCTTGAATATTTTTATATCATCAGCATAAAGAAGAAACGAGGAGTTCTTTATCGCCGAGGAAACATCATTAATAAAAACGGAGAAGAGAAGCGGGCCTAGTACTGAACCTTGAGGAACTCCACTCGTTGCAGGGTAAACGAAAGAAGTCTGTCCATTGACACTGACAAAGCAGAAGCGATCAAGGAGATAGTTGCGTAGGAGGGCTACGAGTGAGACTTCAACGCCAGAGAGTAGAAGTTTTTCAAGAAGTAGTGAGTGAGTAACAACGTCGAAAGCTTTGCTCATATCACAGTACACAGTGTCAACCTGACCCCTCTGAAGGACTGCTGCAGAGGCATACGTCATAAACGTGACTAGGTTGGTAGAAGTAGAGCGACCCGACATGAAGCCATGTTGATTCGGTACTATGATATGTTTGAGATGGAAGGAAAGTACGCTGTGCAAAGCTAATTCGAAAAGCTTAGAGGTTGCACATAGAAGAGAAATCGGACGATAATTGGAAACATCAGATTTGTTTCCAGACTTGAAGACAGGAAACACGCGTGCCATTTTCCACACGCGAGGAAAGGCAGCATTTTTTAAACAGTTATTAAATATGGCAGTCAGTACTGGTACGAAGATATAACTGAAGGCTTTTATTATGGCAGCTGGAATGCCATCAGGTCCAGGAGACAAAGAAGGTCTCAGACGCTTAAGACTCTCACTTATCAACTCCTCGTCAAAGAGAATGGAATTAAATAGTGCACCAGATGGGAGGCAAACGGAATCACAATGTGGATGTTTGTAAACGGAGGAAAAATGTTGTGCAAAACTGTCGGCAACATCCCGAATTTCCGAACCCTGAGAGTCAACTAAGCTGATACTTAAATCTGATTTAATGGAACGCTTGCGAACGTAACGCCAGAACTGACTAGGACGATTTGAGGCATTCCTCTCTAAAGACTCAAGATAGGAGTCGTAGTCCCGCTTGTATAAGCGTTTGCAAAGAGAACGCACACGGCGAAACTCATCTGCCCAATTATGAAACCCAGGGCGTTTCGCCTTACGATGGGCCCGTTCCTTGAGCTTTAACGCCGTTATTAGTTCCCTTGAAAACCAGGAAGGGAACTTCCTACGCGTAGGAGTATGCAAAGGGATGTACCGACGCATACCATCAAGAACTATTTCTGTAAAGCGACTGACTTGTCCATCTGAATCATTAATGTCATTTAAAAGGGACCAGTCGACGGAAGAGAAGAAATTGAAAAGACCGACATAATCACCACGTGCATACGCGAAACGGGGCGAATTCCACACCCGATCTGAATTAGTAGAAGGTGAGGCAGAGAGAGCAGTAGTAACTAGAAGCGGAGGGTGAAATTTGTCACAGCGAGTCAGCGGTATGTCTGAACTCGAGACTCGAACACTTTCAAAATTCGATAGACAGATGTCAAGAATATTACCGCAACAGTTTGCAATGAAATTGTGTTGCTGCAAAGAGTTAAAGGCTATAAAATCAAGTAGAGCGTTACACTTACTTAATATGTAATGATTGTTGTGAGAAGAAATAAGTGAGTTCCAGTTGATACCAGGAGTATTAAAATCACCTAAAATAAGAAGTTTGTGTTTGCTATGACGGGTTATAACATGTTCGATTGAGAGCAGAACATCATCATAGGCTGAAGGAGGTAGATTCGGAGGAATGTAGAAAGCTGCAAGTAAAAGTTTTTCATATCGATTTAAAGTGAGCTCGAGCCACACACATTCTTCAACAGTTTCCAGATCGGAACGTCGAACACACTTCACAAAACTGTCAATAGCAATGAGCACTCCACCTCCTCTTGATTTGGGACCTGTTTCAGGGCGGTCGCTACGAAAAACAGAGTAATTATTTGGAAAGAAATCATTGGAAGGAATATCACTTGACAGCCAGGTTTCGGTAACCACAACAGCGGTATAACAAGAGGACAAGACGCTAGAAAAAAATTCTGATCCCTTAGTCCGAAGACCTCGGGCGTTTTGATAATAGATATCCAAATTAGGGGCCACTGCAATTTTGCGTCAGTTCAGAGGGATGAAGCATATCGTCGTAAAGCTTCCCACGAAAGTCCTTGTATATGCAGCCCATCGGCCACATCGAAGGCTCAACAAGCTTACTGTAGGATTCTTCATCAATTTCAATATGGAAGGACGAGTAGGAGTCGTACCTTGTTTTCAGCTGCCGGCAGGAAATGGGAGTAATATTCACTGATTTTAGATGGTTGGTAAGGTCTACCGATGTAGTATCGGGACTGAGTTTAGAGACGAAAATAGTCTTCGGACGCTTCTTTTGGTAAATGGCAACGTTCAGGACAGATGTGCTCGATGCGCCAGTAATGGCTCGACTTCGGTGCTTCTTCATCGCACTGGGTAAGTCAACCGCACGGCGAGGAGCAGAGGCAGAAGATGAACAGGTAATATCTCCAGGAGTCATCCCTCGATGAAGAGCGGCGGAGTAGTCCACAGATGGCTGCTCCTCACGGGTAGGATTGCCCACGGAGACAACGAGAGGACGCTCGACGAGAGGACGCTCACACTGCGAAGCAGCGCACCGCACAAGCTCCTGGCGTAGGCCGTGAACATCGGAACGTAGAGAGGCGATAACCTCGGCTTGTTGTACGAAAGCCCGCGAGTTCTCTACACGAAGGCGCTCGTTCTCTTCCCGTAGCTGGGCAACCTCATCGCTCAGAAAAGAGATTCCCTCAAGCGCGTCGAGGAGGAGAGCCCGTAGCGAGGCAAACTCACCGCCATGTTCGCCGGTCGCGGCTGAAGGGGGAAAACCGGTCGGGTGGCTGGGCAGGAGCGGGTCACCAGGGACTCTAGCACCACCGTCGCTAAGCCTAACACCGTCAGGCGACGACGACGCACACAAATTACACAAGAATGGCCGAGAGCCGGACTTCAGAAGTTGCAGCTCGTCATCCGCCCAGGTGACGCACTTCGTGTGAACACGTTTCGCACAGTCGGCACATCGTAAAAACTGCTGCTTGCCAAAAAACGGGCGGGAGCACAGCGCACATGCGTCCTTACTGGGCGCCATCTTGGGGAAAAAAAATAATAAAAAATAACTATTATTATTATTATTATTATTATTATTATTATTATTATTATTATTATTATTATTATTATTATTATTATTATTATTATTATTATTATTATTATTATTATTATTATTATTATTATTATTATTATTATTATTATTATTACAGCGATGCGCCGATTCATGTTAACGAAATTTAATACCCTCGCTAAAATTCCTTATGAAATTCCTTATAAAATGAAGAGGAAACGCGAACACGAAAGGAAGTCTGTTTGAACGAGCAGTGGATAAATGTTTCCATAGAAAAGTGATGACGCGTCTGTCATCAACATTCTATAGGACCTTGGCCCTTAGATCATCATCATCATCAGCCTGCAGGGCGAAGGCCTCTCCCATATTTCTCCAATTAATCCGATTCTGTGCTAGCGGCATCCACTTGACCCTTGCGAACTTCTTAACCTCATCCGCCCACCTAACTTTCTGCCGCCCCCTGCTACGCTTTCCTTCCCTTGGAATCCAGTTTGTTACCCTCAGCGACCATCGGCTATTCTCTCTTCGCACTACATGTCCTGCCCATGCCCATTTCTTCTTCTTAATTTACACTAGAATGTCGGTAACTTGAGTTATTTCTCTGACCCACTCTGCACGCTTCCTATCTCTTAACGTTATCTCTAGCATTTTTCTTCCCATAGCCCTCTGCGTTGTCCTTAACTTAAGTAGAACCCTCGTTGTTAGCTTCCACGTTTCAGTCCCATAAGTAAGTGCAGGTAAAATGCAACTATTGTATACTTTCCTCTTGAGCGATGCCGGTAAGCTTCTAGTCATAATCTGGGAGTGCTTGCCAAATGCGTTCCATCCCAGTCTTGTTCTTCTTGTTATTTCCTTTTCATGGTCCGGATCTGCGGTTACTACCTGTCCTAAGTAGACATAATCGCCTACTACTTCCAGTGCTTCGCTACCTAATGTCAACTGCTGTTCCTTTCCGAGGCTGTTGAACATTACCTTAGTCGTATAATTTGTTCGTATCTCAGTATTTGTTTACGGCTGTCTCACGACAGACCACAGTTATTTCCGCAATCATGGCATAATATGATTTTATTTTTATTTTTTTTCTGAAGGTCGCTCGGAACTGTCATAAGCAACTGCTAGACGTGACAGCACTGTCTCGAGGAAGCGTTTTAAGCTATTCGTTCATATTTTTATTTCATAAACGTACAAACACACAGACACCACTTAAGGGGCGAGGACTTAGTGCTCTCTACATTCCTTGCGCTGTCCAACCTTTTCATTGACTGTACGTCTGGTGCTTAAATGGAAGCGTCACCGAGCATAATGTTGTGTGTTTTTGAGAGCCCACAGCACGCGGATAAACCACGCTGCAGGAGTCCAGGTGATACCATATTAAAAGTAATGTGGAGCAAGAAAGCTGTGATGCCGCTAAGTTAAATTATTTACTCTTATAATTACTGCTGCTCGTACGTAGCCTTTATCACTTATGAGCAGAGCGTGGGGTCATGGCTGCGACTACGCACCTTTTATGTAACCCTGAATTGCCTTTTTTTTTATGCATCTCAGTAGCAAAAGCTCAAAGTCCTGGTTTCAACGAGCTCCCTAGGTGCGATGCCTTTTCTTTCCATAAAAGTGTTTTGCTTCGTGGTCCTTGAATTATTTTATTTGTCTATTACAAAAGTAAATCCATGCGGTGTCTTAGCTCTTAACAAAGCGCAAGGTAAGCTCAGTTAAATTGTTAATTTGAGCTGTTTTATTAAAGAACTGTTTAGACGGTCAGCACTCAAAGTGCTTCTTGTGGTATTCCATATACGCACGTCTTATACTCGCTGCCATCCAAAGGCTTCGAACAGCGTAGAGTGCATTCTGATGCCATAGAACACCGTTGCATGTTGCAAAAGGTGCGTGGTATAGGCAGGACAACACGCTGATGTACGTTCGACTGTTCCGAGATTCTGGTGCGAGCGTCAAAGCGCGCCAGCTTCGCATCTCAAACAAACGTAGAAGCAACGCACGAAGAAACAAAAATATGTAAAAGAAAAGAATATCTGATTGCCTCCCTCAGTTTTTCGTCTATTTCGCCAGTAATACGAGCTTGAGCTTTATGCATAAACTGCCTCCCGGCGCTGCCATCGCACACTCGCGCTCCTTGCGGCACAAAAACGAAAATGTAAAAGGAGGGGCGGGGGCGTAAACAGAGCATGGCGCAGAGCAGCTTCGTAGCGTGGTTTCATGCAATACATACTTGCTTGTCGGCGCGAACTCTGACGTGCCGGGTTGTGTTCAGTCGACGCGGCTGTATATACGAGTGCCGGTGCACATCAATGCATAAATTTTCTCTCGGAGGCACTCCGTCTAGCTGCGCAGTTTTGTCAGCGCCGTGAGCCGAATTGGACCTAAATATTTGTGCGCAAGCGAACAAAACAGGAGCGTCGGGAGCAAAAATGGAGAGCGCGTAAACGCGAGTCGCAGTTGCAAATATTCGTCGCGCTCAAAAGTTGCCAACATCCCTATGCAGCAGCTATGCGGCAAAAGCAATTTCGGCATGGGGAAAAAAGGGGGAAAGGCGGAGCAGGGAAGCGGGCGTCATCAATTTTGAGTATATATCGTACGTGTGCGCTTGTACATTACTTCGCATTCTGTGAAACATTTTTATTGCTGTCGCTAGCGCCGACGAATAAAGGCGTGCGGTGGCGTTACAGCACATCTCAGCGATAGCCGTTCAGTCGGCGCCGCCTGTTCGCCTGCCGAAATGTGCCTTCTTTTTCTCTCTGGTTTGTCCTCGTGTCGCACTTGAACGTCCCTCATTGCGATGGTGTCACAAAGCGTTTACACATGGCGTAGAGTTTGATGATGCTGGGCTTTTCATTTGCTTTTTTTTTTTTTTTTTTCGAGCGAACCCGAAACATATGCTGTTGGCACTTTCGTCCTTCGAGACGCCTTCACACTGGCGTGCGACGCTCGGAAATGTTTCGGTTTCAGCTCATCCACGCATTCATCAGTTACTCTTTTGCGGCGGGTATTTTCTATGAGGATATGCTTTTTGCCGTGCGGCTGTTTCGATGCGTAGGGGTGGTCTTTTTTCGCCCATTTTCTGCAAGTATCGACAGCAAAACACATGTTGCTGATATGCGCACTTTTCAGCGCTCGGCTGTTGTGAAACGCGTGCCCCGCGATATTATGGGTGATATATGCCGGCTTTACAAAACACGTGGGACACTTTACTGCTCTCGTATGCCGCAAGCCACATATTCTTGTTTTCGGCACTGATACTTCTGAGATTTGTGGCTACTATTGTAACTGATTGAATGGTGCAGAGCGTTTTCCAGTGGTAGCAAACTTTTAGTCATAATATCCGTTTAAGATTGTTAAGGGGCAGCTGAATAGGTTTTAGATTTCGACAAGCTTAAAGAGAACAAGTGTATCAAAACTTTCAAATAAAGAATGCCCGGTAATTTTGTGGCAGCATTTGAATTGACGATGTAATCACCATATTATGTTACGTAGGCGTTGAGACTTCTCTGCGGTGCACAGCACCGGCCTGGACGGACGGACGGACGGACGGACGGACGGACGGACGGACGGACGGACGGATGGATGGATGGATGGATGGATGGATGACAACTTTTATTGTCCACCTTAAATAGAGGCCTCTTACTTCCCACCCCCGGCACGCAGGCCTAGAGGATGGGGGCTGTAGCCTCCGCGACTAAAGGCTAACAAAGAGATTTTGTCTCTTCACGGCCTCGGCCCCCAGGCGGACGGCTTGTTGCTGCCAAGAGGGGTCTTGGCTCCGCAACAAGGCTTCCCAGCTCTCTCTGGAGCCGCAGTGATTACGTCATGTACAGCGGTGCTACATTTGAAGCAAAGAAGTGGTTGTTTGAAGGGAGAAAGCCGATGCCACCGAATAAATAGCTCATGAAGAGTAGCTTGGTAGCATTGGACGACACACGACAGCATGTGGGCGAAAGAAGCGGAAATATAAAAATTCGGCAAGAATGACGTCATCAGGATTTTTCATTTTCATTACTCCGACGCATTGAGTAAAAGACTTAACTTTAACATGTGATTACGAGCTCATTCCAAATTCTTACGCGAAACCAGATCGCACGATTTATCTACACCCTTCGTATATCAGGAATGTTGCATATCCTCCAAATGTAAAAAAAAAAAAAAAAAAAAAAAGCACTTCAGCTACCTTTTAATTAGCGTGTTTGGGGCCGTCTACTATACAATTCTCGGGAAACGATTTAATACATGAAATGCGCGCGTTTTAGTAAGGGACTACTTACATTGCATAAATAGAAAAAGCTAACGATGCAGGGGTCGGCTAATTTTCTTTACTACCGTTATTGCTTATTCGCTATAACTGAACAAAACGTTGCGGGCTAGTTAGTTCATCGCAAGGGGGAACATCACAAGCTACACACAGACAAAAAGGGGAGGAGGACGAGACACAACATACGTGAGATCCACCTTCGCGGTATAGAACGGTTCACTTTTCATTCAGAAGAATGGCATCTGTATTGAATTATCCATTGCACCCATCCTCAGTGATCTTTACTTGGTCATGAAAGATAGAGCGTTACTCAGGTCCATTCAGGAAAGCAATGTGAAACAAATCTTTAGATTTGTGGATTATTATCTTGTGCTGTTACAGTGTGAACAGCACGTCCTCCCTTCCGAAACTTCCAAAGGTCTTAGCAATTTTGCAAGCACTCAGCCCATTGATTGTCACCCATGAACTTCCTACTAATGGCTTCATACGGTTTTTAGAATTGGGAATTTATTTTAACCCCAGTCACGTGTGCTGGGCCTTTGAGCCTCGAGCCAACAAATCACTTCTTCCTTTGGCTCAGCACACTCAAATTTAGTTAAGCGCAGTATCATCAATTCATGTTTTGACAATTCATTCAAAACATCTTGCAACCACAAACTGGAAAACAGCTTTTTAACCCAGACGCGCCGATTACTACAGGCTGGATACCCGCTAACCCTCATATCCTCAGTGGCTGAGGCCTTGTTGAAAGCAAAAGAAAAAAGAATCAGAGATAAGAGCAAAATCGCGGTCATCCCCTACGTACACGGGATTTCCCACAACTTAAGAAAAATAGGAAAAGGAGTAGGAATAGACGTTTTATTTCCAGCTCCGGATCGCTTGTCAGGCCTCTGCAAGCGCGTTAACCAGATGGGTCGTAAGCACACAGGATGCACCGTTAATCATCGCGACTAGTTCGTTTCCTGTGCTCAGGGCGTTGTATATTCCATCCCCTTGTCTTGCGGCCATGCATACGCAGGCCAAACCGGCAGATGCCTCAACAAGAGATTGTCTGAGCACAATTACAATGTTACGCAACGTATCTCGGGCCATCTGGGCATTCATTGCCGAGATTGCAAATGCACCCCTGAGTTGGGCAACACGAGCGTGATAAGCAGGTGCGGTGACAAAACCACGAGAGAGATTATTGAAGCCTTAAACATTGCGCATCTTAAAGAGCATTGTGTCAACATCCCCTTCATAGCCCTAATCGACAAAGAATTGCATTTCTTATCGGGAGCTGGATGATTTGTGTTTTCCTGTATGTTTTCTGGTGGCGATGACTGTTTCTAACTAGGTTGCTGTTGTATCCCTTGATGCTACTGTATATTTGCCGACGTGTCTGAAATAAACCTTCAGTTGTAAGTCAGCGCTGTGTGTGTCTCGTCCTCCCCTTTTTGTCCGTGTGTAGCTTGCGCTGTTCCCCCTCGCTATAACTGACTACCCATATGCTACATGTGTGCAAGCGCGTTGCTCTGATTTTTTCACTGTGGTCTGTGGGTGGCCATTTAAATGAAGCCGTAGCTTTGTCGGAAGATAGGCCCACCAGTACCCTTTGCAACATTCTTGTTTTAATAATAAAAATTCAACGAGTAGGAATAAAAATAAAAAAGAAAGAGCCTCAGCACCAAAGAAAAAAATACCTGTGCAAGACTGCTGATCATAAAATGTGTAAGTCCACCTTCAAGGTGAAACATTAGTATCGTATTTTATACGTCCGTGGTTGTGATGCCTACTGATAACCTTATTTTTCGACAACAAGAAAATAAGCGCACAGTAGATCATGCGATGTGATTCGACAGATCTGCATTAAAATTGTTCGTTGTATACACTTCACTTCTACAGTGATCATCTTGTCGTTGCGCCCTCGCAATGCATTCCGTCGTCGCTTTTTCCTTTCACTGAAGCGTGCGCTTCTTATCTATGGAGGTGTCTGGTGAGTGGAGGTGGGCGAATTGCAACAGCCTTCCGGAGCGTGAAGGTGGTTTGGTTAGTGTTAAGTCGCCCAGGCACGATGAAGGGTGATGAAGGGCAAATTTTATAGGACAGTTGATGGAGGCGTTGTGAAGGGTAGAGGTTGGTAGTTGGTGGTAGATGAAGCTTCTGGAGGTTTGAGGTATGTGTGTGTGTGTGTGGGGGGGGGGGGGGGGGGGCAGTATTCAGAGATGAGTGGAGAGCAAAGGTGAGTGGAGTGGGTATAGTCTACGGAAAACTCCTTAAGGGGGACAATGGGATAACGCAGCGCCAGATGAACAGATGCCGCCCAGGATGAGAGTAGCAATGCTATCGCACAGAAAACATTCTCTCATGCAGTGAAGTCGCCGCTGGTGGGCTGCGCCGTCAAGCTTCTGGAAAGACTGTGTGGGGGAAAAAAGGGCTCCTTTGATCGTAGTTTTAGCTTAACATTGATCAGTATAGAACATAAGGTCTTAGTCGTACGGCTAGAACTCCCCGTTTTCCTCGAAACTTTGATAGCTTTTGGAACACGGGGCAAAAGAAACCACAATGTGAGCAGCGTGTTGTCGCTATTTCTCGCTAAACTTTCCTAGCTAGAGCTAGAGGTAGCTCAAGCGGTGGCCACGCATGCAGAAGTATCAGAGTAATCACTACAAAACATCTCCAATAAAGCGGTTTTTGGGCCTTCGTACCGCAAGAACGAAGCGAACAAAGCGCCTCGCAGTAGTCGCAGATTTATGGCAGGCAGTTTACTTGACCGCCGCTCCTCTGCACTGAACGGAGTTGCAACGCGACAGAT
>NC_139344.1:157559768-157669768 GCF_055883805.1 Amblyomma maculatum | reverse complement strand
TTATGGAATTATTTCGATCCAGCTCAAAACTTACTAGACGCTCGAGAAATGCTCTCGTCATTTATGCTGTGCAGCAGGACGACCTCTATCTTCTTTTGAATAGTGTGCCACAACTGTCCGACGCTGTAGAGCAAAAAGACGGTGAAGGGGCGGAGTGGGCAAGAACGCGGCTAAATTGCATTAGATTGGCTTGAATCCGTGTTTACATTCAAAGAGCAAAATTTCAGAAAGAATATCTTTTGTTTTTCGTTACAGGCAGCGGGAAAACGGGAAGTGCTAACTTGTTAGTGTATGGAAATGTGAGATTCGCAGAAAAAAGGAGGGGGTGCTCACACGAGAGGGGGTAATTAGCAGTATAGTTTATGGCTGTCACACACGAATATCCAGTTAGACGCGTCAAACGTAAGCGACGTGGACTGCACGCTTTCCCGGGTCTCTGACGCAGAAGCTCACAGCTCACTTCTATGTTTTTTTTGTTTTTGTTTTTATAATGGGTCGTCGTTTTCTCTTGTCCTGTTCTCTCTGCAAAGGCTGTTTCGTTATGATGCGCGTGATACGCGTTACGCGAGCCTGTTTTTTTTTTTCTTTTCTTTTTTTTTTTTTTTTTGCTTGTAAACTTCCAAATTCGAGTAAGGCTCTTATTGTGAAATGGTTACGTGGAAAGCCTTGTTCATTTTTCTCAACACGAAGGATTGGTGTTTAAATGATTTGCGAAGGAAAAAAAGTATGAGAAAGCAGATTACCTTTTATGTTTCAGTGTTCGGTGAATGCTAATATGTGAACGATCGCAATGGACAATATATAAAGCTTGGCAAGAGTCGATGGGAACTAAGCAATGTGGTAATAACGGAAAATACTTGACTAATGTGTCCCAACTAAAGGAATAATAAAGCACTCAAGCGAGTTTAATGTTCTGCCTGGTGGCCTGTCGTTTCGTAGTGAGGTGGTATGCTTATTAACATAATAGTATAGAGCCGAGCTCACTTGCTTCCTTCGCAAACAGTGGTGTCACATATGAACATATAGTACGTGCAATGGAGGAAAACTACTGAACATAATCGTTACGCACATGAACACAGTGTCGTAAAGCTGCACTGCCTGCACAAGTACATCGATGCAGCTACGCAATGATCGATAATTGTTTGAGTAATATCGAAGTGCTGGATTACACAACCTTCGAAGCAGCAAGTTTCTGTGATTGTACAGCGTGATTTAAGAGTGAATGATGGACTGATGCTTCTTTTGCAACATTCCCGGTCGCAGTGAGGTCGAGTGTGCTGTTCTGTGTTGCCGACCCGCCGGACTCTGAAACCAAAAACATTATCCTTTTGCACAAGCCGTCTCTCAATTAACCTAGCATGCTGTGGGTGTTTTTTTTTTTTTTTTTTTTTTTTTTTTTTTTTTAAGCGAAAAGGCATTGTCAGCGTTGTGAGCGAAAAATTACAGGCACGGCTGTGGAAGGCGTTCGTTGGCAGGTGATATATCCGATAGATGGTTTCTCGACGGGTTGTATGACATGACATGGGTAGTATGACATGATGTAACGAAGCTTGAAGGAGCTGCAAACACGGGTTGCTCAATTCAGGTGGCAACGTGGAACAAGGGTGAACCTTCCAGGTCTTTTGGATGCTAGTACAGGCACGCTACTGTTATAGGCCGCGCAGACGCGTTCGTATGCGGCTTGGTTAAATTGGCGCTCCATATCTATGTCGGGTGGTTAATTAAGACCGGTAGCTCTATAGCGTAGTAGTTTACGACTGTATGTTCATCAGACTGAGAGGCGAGAGGCACAAATTAAGGTACTGGTGATTAGGCGAACAGCGACTGCATGTATGCGAACGACGAACTGCAAGTGGAGCCGCAGACAAGAGTGATTAATCCCATCGTGTTATACCTCTAACGGCGGAGTTTACGTTTTCCCCACAATTTATTATTTTTTTTTTGTTAACGAAGGCATAATGCGTATGCAGTAGATAACATCTGACAGTTAGTGACAATGTGTCATCTGTAACGTCAGCTTGGCACAATGAGTGGTCCGAATCACTAATTGTCCACGTTGCGTTTTATTTTTCGTCAACGCCGCGGGCCAACTGTAATCCTTGTCCTGCCGTTTTCATTGCGTCCTGCACTGTGCACTGCGACGCTAGGCTGGACGCCATTGGACGTTGTACGCGCCAAGAGAAAAAAGACACTTTGTTGCAGAAAGTAGATAGAGATGGGGGTAGGTGCCTAGAAGAAAAAGAAAGGCCCAGAGCGCCGAGAGAGCACCGGAGCAAACAGAACGGGATTAAGGAAACGGGGGGTGAGAGCGGGGAAAATAGCGGGAGAGAGGATCAGTGACGCGAAAGGAGGAACGTTATTGATTATGTAATTAATTGGGGCAAAACGCTGACAGTTCATTGCTGTGACCCGCCAGCGATGGCCGAGCCGGCGAGAGCCATCCCCTTTCCTTAGCCCTCCTCAGCCTGCGTAGATTAACAGAGCGCGGCGCACATTGTCGACCCGGCGACATGACGGGTGCCAAAGAGCGTCGGCGTGTCCTCGAGGCGGGACTCGGGGTCGACCAAAAACAAGAAAGAAAGTGATCCATCATCGCGCCCAACCGTCCAACCTGATGGAAGGCCTGCTGCTCCAGCCTTTCAGGCGTGGCTCGGAACGCCGATGACACGAAACGAAAGCGTGTTCTCGCAACTCTTCTTTCACTGGAGCTTCGGCTGATTCATTTTGTTTACAAGGTCCAAGCTTGTCGCGGACACGATTTCAGCGCTCTAGGCCCCTCCGCTCTTTGTGTGTGCTTGCCTGGCCCTGGTTGCGAAGCAGAGTGGCATGCAGTGTGGGATGTGGCGGTCAAGATAAGTTGTTTATTTGGGTGCAGTGAGAGACAACGCTGGTGCCTCCGTTGCACTGGTGGACCATTAGACTGCTAGACATGACCGTGTGTACATTAGAAACGTTTGGGAAAGAATTGATAAACACTCCTACTACAAGTCGCCTCGTGCTGGTAGTGCAGTAGATACGTGCTGACTAATCGAGCGCACCTGACCAGGGTATACTTGCGTTATATGCGAAAACCTAGATCAAGCATCCGATTGTATGATGGTCACAGGCATCAAGTCCGCATGCAGTAACGAGCTAGAACTTACTTTGCAAGTTTTAGGCTGTTATTTGCATGTGCTTGCCTCAGCGGAGCAAGAAATGAGTTGCAAACTAAAGATAGTGGATAAGGAAAATGGTGTGAAAATGTCACAGCCAGCTATTTGAGCTCGAGGCTGTCTTTCGTCGCTTTTCAGCTTTTGTTGAAAGGAAGATCTTTAACAGCTAAATACGGCACCCAAGTCACCGCTTTGTCGCTAGCAAGACCAATCAAGCTAATCGCGCCTGAAAATAAGGACAGTTCCGGATATGAGGGGCTTGCTTCATGTGTGCAAGGAGATTGCAGTGTTTCGTCGAGCGGGTAGCTTTTCGTAAACAGCTCTTACGAAAAACATTGCTCACGCGACGAAACGAAAGTGCATTGTTTTCGCATGCGCGGCTGTGTTATAATCTTTGCAATTAGCTGCGTTCGCGCCTGTTATAATAACGGCAGCTCGTGTTTAAGACGCCGAAACATATTGGTTCACATTGCAGCAGCTCCTGATCTGCAGCCTCGCAGCAAGGGATGTGTAAACTGTCACCAAGTGTGTAACAACGCTATCACTAGCCTCGAAGTTTTGACATACTTAGTCTACCGTGGCTTCTTCAGAGCGAAGCACCATAGCAGGTTAGGCAATTCAATCGTGGCGAGGACGTATTCCCGTTGAGTTGGTAATCTTTCTTTTTGTTGCTTTAGGCATTTTAGCGTAGATGCCAACTGTTCGCTAGACTAGCTTTAGATTGCGCGAATCGTTGGAAAATTTGTTCAGCAAGCACTGCGGAGACAGGCGTGAATTCAACTTTATGCCAAGAACAACGTTCAACATTAATGTATCCTGATGAAAAGAAGAGCGCTAAATCACTAGAATGATAGATTTTCTTTTTTCGGGGGAAAAAAATTTGGAGGAACTAGTAACGTAAATATTTAGTCAGAACTAGTGCCCGTGGCTTTCCAGCAATATTTACTGGCACTCAAGATAGCAGTGACGCCAATGCAGCCATCGAGCTTTGCTGAGCTGAGAAGGACACTTCTACTCTGTACAGAGATTACGGCGTGCGAAGACTTTCGTAGCTGCCCGAATATACTAAAGAGCGGACCTTATATGCTGAGAATTTAGACCGTCCCTGTACACGGAGGCAAGCAGCCTGGAAGAAATCGAGAACAGGCGACAAAAACTGTCCGTGTCCATTGCTCAACTACGTCGCGTGACGAGAAAGTGCAATCTGCCCAGCTCTATAAATATACCGCGGTCCTCTCAAGCAAAGGGCAGCCAGCCGCGTGTCAGACGAACTGCTGCGGAATGGGCTTTCCACATGACCAGTGTGCGCGCCGTGAAAGGTGCCCTGAGTGAGAATGCTGCGCGTCGTATACCTCGTGGATCATGGTCATTGCTGCATGCGCGCCGCGAACTGGGATAATTTGCGAGCCGCTTTGGTCCTCGTCTCTGAACATCTCGTTTAATGTAGACACATCATTAAGAACCTACATTAAGAGCCTGCGGGTTGCAACCTTACCCGCGCTCATTTCTTTCTGCGCAATACTGAAGGGTATGCCCGTGATTCTATTTTTTTGCTGCGCTCGGCTCGTTCAAATTGTGCGCACATAGAGCTGCGCGGGAGTGTTAGGTCGACAAACTTGGCCATGCCTCCGTAGCACATCCAGCAGGATCACGTTTTGAAGGCAGCAGGAGTGGCTATACTGTGGCGCACACAGGGATGGCTCGCTTAATCGCATTCAACGACGTCCGCACCAGCGCCACGATCGATGTGGGACGTCTCCCGACGCCGCCTGGCTGCGTATGATGTCGTTAGCGGCGGCCGCCGCTGCGCCCGCTATCATTGCTGGTGCTGCATCGCCGCCACCAGCGGCGAGACACTTTCCTCATGCCTCCCCCCCTCTTATCTGCCTTTGTGTGGTCTCCCGTCGTGTATGGGCGGGGCGCGCCGTTGCTTTTCTATGGGGCGGCACCGTGTAAGCGCGTAGTGTATTGCCCTTTGTTTTCGACCCGCGTTTGCGCGCGGAGCCATTCTCGAGGCGCACTTATTCTCCGGACCGCCGCAGCCGCGTTTCGCGAAGAATTGGAGGAGCGCGATGCGACGCGAGAAAAGAGGGGGCCCCGACTGCAGGACCTTCTCTTCGAAGCTGATGCGGAGATTGCTCGCTCCCATCTCCCACCACGGCTTCGTCTTGGTATTGTGTTCTCGCAAACGGAGCCGCAACTTGGTCGAAGAAAAGTTCCTTCATTTTATTTTTTTTTTCTCCGGCGAAAGACGGGAGACGCAAGAAGAACGAGAACCAGCCCTGTGTACCTTTGCTAGCAGCTACAGGGGTCTTAGCCTGGATGTCTCTGTACTCGTGCCTTGTTCATTCGCCTATTTTCATGTGCAGCTGCTTTCTCGGGCTAAACAAAACTTTTCTTTTGTCTAGTTTGCTGGAATAAAAGTTTTCGCCGCTATGTTTTTGTGTAAACAAGCATTCTAAAGCCAAACGTGTTAACACTCGTACCAAAGTTGCCGCTGACAGGTTGCCTTTCCTTTTTTTTTCTTATTGTTTTATTTGGCAAGGCGCCTCTCGCTAGAACTTGCGTGCAGCTTTGGAGAGTCGCAGCTGCTACCGAGCGATGGCGATGATAGTGAGGAGGCGTTTCAGAGCCATACACGTATATTGAGTCTCGAGTCACTCCGACGTCAGTCTTCAACGGTCTTCCATCCCATTACCGGGTTGGCGATAGCACCAGCCGCGTGTATATGCAGAGTACTCTTTGCAGTTCACGAAGTGGCTCCGTGCTAGAAGTTCACTTCTGTGCAGCTCGATGCTGGTACCATGGCTTGAACGATTCGGCACCAAACTCGTAGAAGAGAGAAGAGCGGACTAACGACTATAGAAGTTTCACTGCCAAGAAGTTATGGAGCACGGAAGGAAGAGTCTCGAAGCACATGGACAACCTCTAACTCTCGGTGGTAGTTTCGGAAAATATTACCGTGTAGTAATTCAGACAGGCGCCGTCATTGCGGCTGAACCGAGCCTTTTGCCAAAGAGGGTGCAAACAGAGAGCAGTAGTGGCATCATGACTTTCAAATTTAGGAAACAAACCTCTAGTGCCGAGGCGTTTTTCGTTGATTGGCGGTCATAACGGATAGAGTTAAAATGAGTTATCTATATATACCGGGTGTCCCAGCTAAATTTAACCAAAGCTTTAAAAAATGCGGTGAGCCCCAACCCAGTGAAAGCCATTCAGAACGATTCAGAGTCAGTATGTTTTTATTTCACCAAAAGTGATTAAATAATGAAGATTAAGTAGCAATTTTTAATTTTTGCTTGAGGAACGGCTAGCAGCGTTGTTTCCATTTGAATATTTTAGACATTATGGTGACGCGGTCGTGTGGTTAAATATGTTCTCTCTTTCTTTCATCACGTCTGACTTTGTTTGAAAGTGTGTGTATGTTTGAAAGTGTGCCACAACATTCTGTGTAAATATAAAGTAAAGGTTTTTTCAGAATTCGTTCTTTGCCCTTCATGGCTTCACAAAAATGTGACACACACGGGAAGATATATAAAAACAAAGTACCAGCTGGGTCCTCTACACGGGAGAATGTCAAACAGGAAATAGGACTTTATTGCGTAACTTTGTCTTGTGAAGGAAAGAAGATGCATGAAACGCTTACTTTATATAACAAAAAAAAAAAAAGACGCTAGTTTTTAATTCAAAAAACGAAGTACCAAAAAGAGTGAAAGATGAAACGAGACATGTTTTCTGCTCTGGAAGTAGCACAAGGGACGCAGACTGCGCTATTGCAACTTATCGGAGCGTGCAAAAATGATTCCAAAAAAGGGAACCAAATATTAAAGTCGTGAAGAAAAAGAACCTGGCTGGTTTCGAAGCATGAATGCAGCGCTCTCGCATTCCTAATCTAGAGATCACCAAGTCAATCGTTTTGGATAGTCGCTAGCATTTGCCTTAATTAAATTTCGTTCCTTTATTTTCCAGTTTTCGCTGGAACGTTTCCTGGATAAAAGCTGCTGGAGCAGCTTGACTAGGTCCAGGAAACCTTTACAAGGCATGCCATAAAAGCAATCGTGACATCGAAATGCAATCGTGAATATATGTACAAAAACTCTTAATACGCATCAAAGAAGAAGCATAAGGAAGATAAAAAAAAAAAAAATAACAGAAGCGGTGTGTGTGTAAAAAGCTTCCACGTTGCTGGGTAACAAGTAGAATTGCACGGTTCTGGTGAACGCAGTAATATTCTAAGCGTATGATACGTAAGAGTACGCTAAATATTTAAACCAGTCCATAGCAAGACACAAGGCGAAAAAAAAATAATCCCGAGAACAATTTAGCTGCCTGCAAACAAAATATTCATATATGCCACCGTGCGATCCATCAAAAAGACGTCGACGCAGTGATCCCCTTTCGGACTTCAAGGCGCCATTACTTCCTCGAACTGTGTTCTATACGTGCTCTGAGAAAGTACCTGAGCCTGCGCGGCATAAACAGTGAAGCAGATGACGCATGCTAAGCAGCTGAGTTAGCACTACGTGGACGGTATACTCTCGGCCTGAAGGAAGCTCGCTGACCAGGTGGTCGACAGAAAATACGTACAGAAGAGGAAGTCAATGAACTGTGAACATGGGGTGAACGAGACGGAATATGATATAATGAAGAGGTCCCTGGAGCGGGAACGGTACCCAGTTCTAGTCTCGCTGTCGCAATTAAACGAAATATACGCTGTTATTTACTTTGAATTCTTTGTGAAGGGTTCGAAAACAGACTGAGTCTGGCTGCTGGCTGTCGTACCAAGAATGGGACAGTAAGCATGCAAAATGGAGTAAGCATGCAAAATGGATGTCTGAAGTATTGCTGTCATACCGCATTCCTTCAGTGTCGTAGCCCGTCTAGAGATAGATTGGGCCGCCAATTGGAACAAAAGTTTTCTTACCAAACATTCATGGGTTGTTTCCGCGAAATTTGTATACGCATCTCTCGCTGCACAGGATGGGCCGATTGGCATCATCGCCATCTCTATCCCATTGAAAAAGCGTTTCATTCGAACGCATAAAGCGGGCAAGTTCACACTGTGCCAATGAAGATCAATTCTACAAGTTTGCGCGGATATTTTAGACTTAAGTGCCCGCATTTTGTTGGCGAGTTGTCAACCCGCCTTCCCATTCTATACTTTTGGACTTACTCACCCCCGTAGACTGTTTGTGCAGCAGCTAAAAAAAACTGTAGTACGCAAACTAAATGCGCAAGTGGAACTAGCCTCCCAGCCAAACTCGCCTTCAGCACTGACAAATATTATTCACTCTACGCTAGCGCCACTCTCGCGTTCTCTGCGTAAACAACTGTTCTTCACTGACCATGTACACATAATTGGATTACACGTTTCGCATTTTCTCCTGTCTTTCTCGGTTGGAATACTCTCTCTCTATCTCTCTTTCTCGCTCTCACCTATCTGTTTTTTTTTCTTTCTTTTTTTTTTTTTTTTTTAGTCAGTGCCGTTGCAGCCGCCTACTTGAATGCTCGGCTCATGGGAATGGCTGTCTGGGTCCACTTTATCGGATAACAAGGAGAGAAGCAGCGGCACACGCACACACAAAAAAAGCAAATGCTTATGATACCACTCAAGAACGAATCTTTAATAGCGGTTGCTGACCAAACATTCCCCGTTTGGCAATCAACCCGTTCCAGCCCAGAGGAAGAAAAGAAAACGCAAAAAGTCAAGAAAAGAGACAAAGCGGCGTACGGAAAGAACACATGGAGAGTTAAAATGTCGTTTCCATTGTGGCTTCCCTAATCTAATGCAAAATAATGACCAAACTTTTAACGAAAGAGGGGGACGGAACAGAGCTGCGCAGTGACAACGTTACTGCACGGTTCTTTCGAGCGATTCGCTTCGTTTGCTGCAGCGACTAGAAAACTGCGGATAATTAGGTCTAATTGAAGGAAACGTCGGTTCTGCTCGGGCGAATGTTCTTCCTCGCGGTTTGACTTTGCGCTCTTTTAATTTCGGGGCCGAATAAGCCGACGCTCTCGAACGTCGATTACAAAGGCCCTCTGATTTTACTTCCGGTGGCAGTTCAATACGACTAATGGGACACTCACGAAGTTTTAAAAAGAAGTGCCACGAAGAAGTCTACGTAATGTTTCATTCTACTGGATACTATGCTCTACGCTAATTCTTGAAACTTTTGTCGTTCTTCATTAGGAAGGCACCATATGCTCCACTTTTCATCTTGTGTACGTGTGCGCGAACCTGTGCTGGGGCCGTTCTGTCCCCGGGAGCGAATCATGCTCAGTGCACTGCTATAATGCACGGGGTGAGGCGAGGGCTCGATTTCTCTATACATTGAGGAGCTACTTAAGCTCACCGCTCTGGAGTGTGCGCTAGCAGTTTGTAGTCTATTTTATTATTCGTTCTTCACCAAACGAGGCGCATCTCTTAGGGTAAGTATATAGTGGAAGACAGAAGAAAAGCCGGATAGCCGGCTGCTTGGCTTATCTCTAGATCTAAAGCTAACAAGCAGGAAAAGTGGGCGAATCTGACGTGCACAAATTATGACACGTTATCGGTCAACAAAAAAAAAAACAAAAAGGAAAAAAAAACAATGAATCAACGCTGTACCGGTTGTACATTCTGACGGTGTGTCTAGGTAAACGAATGAGGTTTCGTTCGTTCTGTCTTGTTATCTGAAACACAGCATCTTTGATAACAGGACAAAATGCGGATTCTGTACCTTTGACGACGACCCTATTGCTCATAGGTTGCGTAAAAAAAAAAAAAAAAAAGTTTGCTTGATGCATAAAATATAATAAAAACAAAACAAAGATACTACCTTTACGATGTAAACGAACGTTTCAGAAAGCACAAGCTCTTTTTTGCATAACACAACGTTCAAAAATAGTCATTGCGCTGAACGGGACAGCGGCTAAATTTCGAAGCTATCTTTGAATCTAGCTTACAACCTTGCAAGAGAGCTGTTGCGGTATCTAGGACATGTAATTGAGGGGACATTCAAAAACGTTCTGAATAGATATGTTACCATTTAGGTTTATAGTTTGTTGTTGGAAGTCTTTAAAAACTAATGCTTCAAATTTTATTCAGTATTACCTAGTCAAAGTCGGTTGCCAGTTTAGCTCATATGATTCGTTCACGTGAACCACATTATCTTCTAGATACACCGTGAATGCGTGATCCATGCGTTCAGATCAAGTTATCAATGCAGTGCATGGCTCGCTTTTAGACACGTAGTTATTTAAGAAGTGGAGCCCCTGATTACAAAGCAGTGGTGCGCTTCAGATTGGACATGGGCTCAGTATAACTTGCAGTTTAACCTTACTGATCAATACTGGAATGAGGTGCGTATTTTTATCTAGCGTGCCAACGAATCAAGATATGCTCTCATGAATCTTACTTAAGTGACGTGTTCGGATCAAATTTCTATCGTTGTAATCTGCCAAAGATTTAAAACTAAAAGTTCGCTCTTTTATACAGGCGTTGGATATAATATATGTGCGTCATAATGCTTATTTCTGATTGCCAAGATGGCATATTTTGCCTTTTTAACACTCAATTCCGTTTGATTTATGCTCATTTAAGATGGTGGTTTCCAAGGATACAAGATTGACCAAGATTTTGGGCATATAGAAAAACATCAGGAGAATGCGGTGCGTGTATAATGTCATTTTCATAAAGAATAAAAGAACGGGGCCCCAAAATTGAGCTCTGCGGAAAACTATGTCTTATCTGTTCATCAGTCAATGGCTTCTGCAAATATAGTTTTCCTATTTCTATAGAAGAATGGCGCAATCTTCCCGATCACGTTGCTGCTGAGAGTCAGTCTCGATTCAGAAAGGTATTCTAATTGACCACTTGAATCTAGAATAGCTATTTCAGTCGTTCTCATTCCCCGGTTACCTCATGCGGCAATCCGATTTTGTCGTGTTACTGCTTTATTTTCTTTTTTTATTCCCTCAAATATCGCCGAATTTTTTTTTACCATTTTTTTTTTAATTTTTATAGCCCTCTTGTGGGCCATGAAAAGTTTGCTTTCTTGTTACGCTATATGACTTTTTATGTACTAATGCAATAATCTAGTGGAATTATTATGCACTAATGTAATAACTCTACAGTACACTACTGACGACCATACATTAGCACAGCTATGCCAAGTAGATAGCGCAATCCTTAGCAGTCATTCCTTCTGTTGTGTGTGGTTCTGTGTGCCAGATTAAATTTCGTCACTGCTGTCTCTGTTTCTAATTGCCTACTTTAAAGTACAGTAGGAGATGTAGCGTGGAAATAGGATACGATAAAACCAAAAAATGTGAAAACAACTCGGATGAATGCAAAATATACGAGACCTGGCGATGAAAGGAGCACATTACTGTTTTAAGGCAAAATAAACTATCACGAGCTCAAATTGAATTCAGGTAACGTCGGCGTTGCAGAAATCCTTATATGATGAAAGCTTTTGTGGATTTGGCAATGCCTAGGGGCCTAATTATGGGCATGTGCAAAGCTGTACTGAACTTATTCAAGCTCGTTCACTCTACCTCTGTATCACAGTGCGCACCAAATGTTGTTGGGACCATTTCACTTGGTATATACTGCATTACTATGGAAGCAAGGCCCTGCGAAAGGAAGGAAGCCTGAGTCGCGGGGCCATTTTCTGGCACAGCTGCAAAGTGCGTGCGAAGATGGAGCCCAAATGACACACTTCGCTAATCAATTAAACCTATTTTTGAGGGGTTCTTCTTACCGCGGTAACTTGTAGTCGTCACAACAGCCATATCTTGACACTGGCAGCTCAATTGCAGGAACTCTTGTTTTACAGACTAAATGCGTTAATTTCGCCGGTGCGCTCATTCAGAAAGGAGAGGTACACCGCAGGAAATACACTGCAGAACTCGAAGGTATAGCCCGGAGAAAGCGCGTTATCGATAGGGAAGTTGGCCAGAAACGTACATTCTATATCTCTGTCTCTCTCTGCGAAGTAGGGCTGCGGCGTTTTAATGTCGCGACGCTTCTCGTCCGCTACGATAGACGCTGTAAGAGAGGAAGAGAGAGCTCACGCGCGCGCGTGTGTGTGTGTGTGTGTGCGTGTGCGTGTGCGTGTGCGTGTGCGTGTGTGTGTGCGTGTGTGTGTGTGTGTGTGTGTGTGTGCGTGTGTGTGTGTGTGTGTGTGTGTGTGTGTGTGTGTGTGTGTGTGTGTGTGTGTGCGTGTGCGTGTGCGTGTGCGTGTGCGTGTGCGTGTGCGTGCGCGTGTGTGTGTGTGTGTGTGTGTGTGTGTGTGTGTGTGTGTGTGTGTGTGTGTGTGTGTGTGTGTGTGTGTGTGTGTGTGTGTGTGTGTGTGTGTGTGTGTGTGTGTGTGTGTGTGTGTGTGTGTGTGTGTGTGTGTGTGTGTGTGTGTGTGTGTGTGTGTGTGTGTGTGTGTGTGTGTGTGTGTGTGTGTGTGTGTGTGTGTGTGTGTGTGTGTGTGTGTGTGTGTGTGTGTGTGTGTGTGTGTGTGTGTGTGTGTGTGTGTGTGTGTGTGTGTGTGTGTGTGTGTGTGTGTGTGTGTGTGTGTGTGCGTGTGTGTGTGTGTGTGTGATAGAGAAAGAGAGAGAGAAAGGGGGGGGGGTAACGCGTGCTTACATGGTATGGCATACGGGCAACTTTGTGTATTCGCGGTCACACCGCACCGAGGCTGCCACAGCTGTGTTACGATCTCGCGAGCACTTTCTACTAAAACAAGCGCGAAAGTTCTAAAGGTTCTAAAGGACTGGGCAAACATTTTAGTAAATTGGGAAAGATACGCGATTAGCTGCTGACATTATTGTCGTCGTCTTTGTTGCTGCGTCCAGAATTATCCGCGGGCTGATAAATATTCTTTCACCTTCCGTCGTCTTGATTGTTCCGCATAACTTGCATTTCCCTTCCCTCGCGAGCTTTCGTTCTTTTTTTTTTTTTTTTGCACCTTTCGCCTCTTAAGTCTGAGAGTAACACAATCAGCACCCACTCCATCAGCCTGTATTTATTTACACTGCTGGGTCAATAGGATGTTGGTCAAAATCACAGCTTCCGTTTTACTCAGTGAAGATAGTTTAAATTACTGGCACTAAATTGTCGTGCTTGAGGTCATATATCTATGAAACTACGTGCGCAAACGCCGTGCAAATAAAATCCGGGCAAACAATGCTCTTAACGGAAATTCCAAGAATACTGCAGAATCTGCAGTGGAGAAATGCGAAAGCCTGAGCGTTAATGCTGGTACATGGCGCGCCCCTTGTGGAACACAACCAGCGTTCCTTTGAACGCATCAAAGTTCCCTGGCATTCTATATTTGGTTTACAGGAAAGAAAAGACGCAGCATCTGTCACTCGCGGAATGTCGCTGAAACACCTCGCGGACAAAGCTCGCCAATGCGAGATTTTCACCATGAGCCTAAAAAGAGATTCGCCTTCTCCGTACAGAGGCTAGAGCATTGCCTTTCTAGAAGAAGAGAGAGTCGAATGGCGATGCCGTGGTCACAGCACAGGCGGTGCTCTCTAGGCGTAGATGCCGAATCCAAGTCGCACACACTCTCAGATCACAGCTGAAGCCTATACCGAATATCTCAGAGGTGGCTGCTCATCGCACTTCCTTTTGTGTTATTCAAGAGAATTATTTATGTGCGCCCGTCCGTCACTAGAGCGGGCAATCAGCGACAAACGCCTCGTTAGATTTTGCCGTATCACCTCCCTGACCGCTACAGCGGAGCAGCGGGGTCTCCTCTGTCCGGTTTTTAATAGAATGAAAGCCGCTGCAGGTCTCACTCGTCCTGTGTGCACACCATTTCCTTCGACGTTCTTCGCAAGCCCTTAGCACCCCGTGTGAGTGAGCGTGCGTGCGTTGTCGTTCGCGCCTGCCGACACTTATTGCTGGGCGGGCGGTATTCTCAAATCGGATTAAATATCGAACAGCCCCAGTGTCACGCCAGGGGCCGAAACCGCCCCATCAGCGAGAAACGTCGATGCAAGCGACCCCGTGTCTTTATTCTCTTCCCTGCTTCCCTCCGCGTCCCATCTTTCCTTCAGGATTCGAGAATGCGCTTAGCTGCTTTGTGGCAATCTCGGGCTCTGCGGCTTCGGTGGTTTTGTCTGCTGGTATTTGTCCCTTTCAATTGCCCCTTACCCAGACCCTTGCGCTCTCTTTGTGCCTTTCCTCGTTCTTAACGTTCTAGCGCTCTTTCCTCTTTTCAAACTGCGCCGCTTTTCTCGCCTTTCGCAGACCACAGCTCAGTAGTCAGGACCAGAGCGTGCCGGCTCGTTGAAGATTTTTTTTTTTTTTTCGCTCGACTGACAGAGGCATCAATTTGAATATATCCTGGTTTTCCGGGCGCTTTGAGTTTGCTCTTCCAACACGTCCCGTCCGTTTTTTCTTTTATATGTATTACTTTTTATTCGTGTCCGTCAAAACACAGCGCGTTTTTGCCTGATCGGGCCATAAAAGAGTCGCAATGTGCACGCAAGAAGCGAGAGAAAGGTTGCTTAGTTGTTCTTAGAAGAAACGTCAACATATGAAAAGAATAGACAATGAAAAGACAGGCTCGCAGCAAGTGCCACGCCTGCGGTATTTGGAATGCGCACGTGGTTTTTCTATCGATGTCGGCGGCGCTGTTTCTCAATTGAAGAAAATTTGGGACACAACAGACGACACCGTGTTCGTTCCTTTCTAGTCCAAGATTCCCCCCCCCCCCCCCCCCAACACGCATGATTCTTGCACCGCCGGCCCTTTATGCTCCTCCTCTTGGCGCATCACGTGGGCATATTATACATTTCGAGTACTTGCTGCCCACACGGAGAGAACTGCTCGTCGCACGTGGAAGCGAATAATGAGAGAGAGAGAGAGAAAGAGAGCGCAGTCCCAAGTCCACGCGCTAAGGTATTGCTTTTTTCATATTTTGCTCACCAAACCCGGAGAATGGTGCAGTGCGCATGGCGGCTAGATGCGCCGGCCCGTCCGTTGTCTTCCCGGAATCGTACAAGAATGGAAAAAAATAACAGAGAAACAAATCGTGGGTCACTAGTAGAGTCCAAAACTACGACATGTTTGCTTAATTGCGTGGTTAGAGTGCGTTACGTTTGACACTTCGCGGCGCAACACTAATAGAGGGGGCGTTGAGAAGAAAAGGCGGTTAGGTTGACCAGATGAACGTACCATTTGGTGACCTAGAAACGGGAGGGAAGAGAAGACGAGTTATATACGGGAAGCTGACAGGAAAGGCGAGTTAAGAATGAGGATGTTGAGTACGGACGTGTGTACGGCGAAACTATCGCGCAGGCGCGGCTCCCTCGCTCGTGTGTGTATCCCTCATTTTGTCCTTGTCTTCTTTGCGCTACGTTTCCTAAAATGCAAATGCACCAACTCGCCCAATTCAGCATTCTTGTGCGGCTCCCTCCTTAGGCGAAGCAACGCCTCGCAAAAATGTTTAGAACGAAGGTTGTTGCGGCTACCGTTAACGAATTTTATTGACGTCAGAGGACCAAGACTGATGCAGACTGTGTACGATGCAGCGATTTTCCCTCAGCACTGCAGATAAATCGCGTGTAAGAATATATGCTCTTACATCGAAACACCAATTTCACAAAGTTCCGAGATGGCAGAAAATTGAAACGGTAATGCGTGCATCTTCTCGACCGTTTTTGTGTCTGTGTTTTTTATTTTATTTTGAGCAATAATGCAACTTGGAGACAAATAGCTGATATTTAAAAAGTGAGTCATTCGCATCGTGCAGTAGTTATTAGTTTTTATGACTGCACTTTGAGGTGCTCTGTACCTGCGTAATACGACGGCGGTGCATCTCTGTTATTTATGATGATTAAAAACAACAGAAGAAATGCCACTTTGCGTAAAAGCTTCCATGTTTTCGTATATTAAAGTGAAATTCAAAAAAGTTAGCCTCTTTTGAAAATAATCACCTCAAATTTCGTACTTCGACCAAGTATTCACAAGATGGTAAATGCCAAAGAACGCCAAAAAAATATTTAATGAGGGGATGCGCAAGATACCGGTATCAAAAAAGAAAAGAGAAAACTAGAGGACTTCATGTGGCACCAGACGGTAGCATTTTATTCCTGCTCGGCCAGGCCCGTAGAGTATAATAAGGAGGTTGAATTCGCAGCCTTCCCCTTAGCTTTGAATTATTTGCTATGCCAGAGAAGAAGAAAAAACAAAAAGCGATGTTGCAGAAAGGCAAGATGAAAACAGTGTTTGAGTTTTATTTTCCCGTAGGCATAGTCGGCTTAACGTCATTCGCCTATTGGGATTATGTTAAGCGTGCGACTCTGGGCTAGGTTTGCTTCCAGCAGCTTCTGACGGGTGTCAGAAACGAGCCCAGGGGACGTTTGACAAGAAACTTCAAGGAAGAAAACAAACACGAATGAAGTGAAGGTGACGCTTGTAGCGCCTTGGGTTTCTGTTGCAGCTGTCGCAGAATTTGATGTCGCGGCGATGCTTTCTGGATTTTTTGTTGTTGTTGTTGCAATTTGAGTGAAACTCTTAAGCCTTCTTGGGCGTCAGTGTTGCGCCGTTGCTTCGGCGGGCCTTCTTGACAACAAAATATACTGCACACTATACACCCCATCTGAATTCAGTCGGTGTCTCGGACTTCTTTAAAGTCAGGCGTTGTCTATGCGGATTCTGCAGCCTTACCCTAAACATTGCGCTATATTACGTCGCTTTGTTGTCGCGGGAGCTTGCTTTGACGTATCCGGGGCTGCGGCCGTCTTTCCATGCTAGTGTATAGGAATGCATTTAGCGGTTATTTGCCCTCTCTTCCTCCATCTTTCCCCATAAGGACAGAACGTGGCAGATTAAAAGACACGCGGAAAGGCGGCGGCTGCAGGTCCGAGTGCGATTGGAACAGACACCTTTGAGGTCAAGCATAATGCAACCAGCGAACAAAACGGAACACAAGAAGAAGGAGTGCACAGGACAGCACTGGACTAACAACTGAAGTTTTATTGGAGAGTGGTAAACCCAGGAAGCCAAACGACACATGCGTATCAGCGCGTTACACCCACGTGATGAGACCCCTTTACACGCTCAACCAACAACCTCCCCCCCCCCCCCCTCCCAACCAAAATGCATCGACACAGGGAAACTTCTTTTTACTTTTTCCGCCTACACGCGTACACTGTTTTTTATCAACCTATATTCTTTATCCGTAAGGAACAGAGATGGAGCGCTAACGCACTTATCACTCACTGCCTTGCAACCTAATGTGAAAGGCTTCCAGTATTTCCCTTTCCTCTTTGCTCTTTCCTTTTCCTAGTATGGAAATCTTGTCTAAAGCCGACACGCAGTCTTTACATTGTCTACCTTTGAGGTGTCAATGTCGGATACGGCAGCACTAAAGCCAACGCCTGAAGCGCCAACGCGAGCAGACGGCGTCGCTACTTCTTTGCTCTGGGATGCAGGTCGTATAAGCATATGTAAATCATGTAGCATTTATTCATGTAACAGTTAACATTCAGGTCGAGAGGCGTGAACTAACAAAAACATCAAGATAAAAGCTGCTCAAATTTTGTACGCACCGATGCACAAGTGGGGAAGCAAACGCCGATAAAGACACCGTATACGAAAGATAAATTTTAAATATATGAGTGCGCAGCATCCTTACGAGATAGCCAGACATATGCTTCTCAAAAACGTTGCATCTTTTTATCATTTTGGAATGCACGAGTGGCTTTCTTTGAGATGCGTTCTGTGTTGCGTTGAACGACGCGATCGTATACCCTCCCTCACGCGTGCTCTGGTCCGCTCTCGTACGTGCTCGCACGTGTCCACGTTTGTTCTCTTCGCGTGTAAAGCTTTCGGCGTGTCTGGTTTGGTGTATCACCTGCATTAAACGGCTACAAATATGCTTGCCTCGACGCTATCGTCCACATCCCTAATTGCGTCCGCCCGGCCGACCTCACTTAGAATTCGTGATACCATACACAATTCCAGATCATTCCTCGCCACCTAGCAACCTTTGCGGGAAACCTCCGAATGAGAGTCTGTGCAGTAGTACGCGGTTAGTACATGTTACTCGTGCTTTGTGGAATGGCATATTTTATTTTTACTCGTTGTAATGCCATGAAGAAATGGACATGGGCAGGACATGTAGTGCGAAGAGAGGATAAGCGATGGTCCCTTAGGGTAACAAACTGGATTCTAAGAGAAGGAAAGCGTAGCAGGGGTAGCAGAAAGTTAGGTGGGCGGATGAGAGTAAGAAGTTCGCAGGGGTCAAGTTGATGCAGCTAGCACAGGGCCGGGGTAAGTGGAGAAATATGGGAGAGGCCTTCGCCCTGCAGTGGGTATAGTCAGGCTGATGATGATGATGATGATGCTGATGATGATGAACAGAAACAATAATGGAAAAAGTTTTGCTGCATTCACGTTTGTGCGTCGTCTCGCTGGAAAGACTGCACGGTGTCATAGTCATCGTTTGCCAAGATAAGCAGAGGACGCATCCTAGAGACCGTTATGGATCAAAAACCACAGGATAGGAAAGAAAAAACAATGACGCGAATGCGCAAGTTTGTCTTAAGCATTTCACTCGGGACTACGTGTTCTTTCCCTGTAGGCATCAACTTTCCTCATTAACACTAGTTTAGTATCGCATGATCGCGTTGTGATCCCCGTTTCGTATTCTAAGAGCACTTTGTTTGACAGCCGAGCGTGCTGTCGAGCTTGCGGTATGTTTCTATTCACTGATGTTTGGATTCGACAGGTTCAGCGTGCTACAGCGGCTGAAAGTACTCTGTCGGTGATCGGACACAGACGGCGAACTTGTTTGGGCTGACAGAACGTGATCGGTGTAAATCAGTATGAGCTCGAAACGACTCCTTCGTATGTTTATCTTAATATACCATTATCAACTTCTTCCGACGTACTGTAAGGGCCGATTGACATTTCTAGAAAAGCTACACGCGAACCACTTACATCAGTGAATAATGTACAATTAAAATAACCACAGAAGGTGCCAATATGCGGCTTCGGGGCATCCGGAGTAAAGGCGTTGTCACCAGAGTTGCAGACAGCTCTACATCAACAAACCGCGCAGCCAGTTTACCTGTCTCAACGGAAACGGTCCATGCTCCCGCTCAGGCGGCAGGAACCTTAATCTAGGGTAATCAGTTTTAAGTAAACCGCAAAGCAACTTAGCGGTCGCAGTGAATAAAAACTATGCATAGGTGCAAACACCTTTCAGAAAGGTCGACAGCGTATTTGAAGTTGCATTCCACCAAGTCGTGCTCAGTGGTGAAGCATTATGGCTTGAACGAGATCTAGGGCTGCTTATGCTGCAAGGTGGACGTCTTCGCGCACGAGGCGACAGTTTCGGCGTGGTCATATTTACGATTGTTCAGTCCAATCAAGATGAGGTGGTTGGCCTCTATAATCAACTCGCTTTCATCAGGACACCGGGATTCGACACTACAACCCAGAGATCTAACTACTGCACCAAGCGAAAGTGCCGCGTGGCCCTGCATAGGACGATCATCTTTATATGTGGGGCGCAGTGTTGCGACACACGCAACTTTTTTTGGAGTAGCCAGTTGGAAAGATATTGAAATTGAAGGCACATGCTTGCGCCAAGACACTGAAGACAGTCGGAAATTCTAGTCTGGTGTGTCGTAGGCGGCACGTCATCGCTGGGTGCCTACAAGTGACGTAACGAAATAGAGGCATAAAGGTTTATTCAATGACGACCGTCCTTTTGTCGTTTGTTGTGTATGCGTGAGATCAAAGCATTGTCCAGCCGCAGGTAATCCAGCAGTGGAGCAAGTAGTCACATCAGGATTTAGGACCAACTTTTTTTTTTTGTCATAAGTAACAGCAGTAATAACAGCATTGTCTATTTGTTGGGGGCCGCAACCGCCCACTGCTGCGATTATTTCCGGTGGCATTGGTGACAGCACTCCTAAATTCTTGATTACTAGTAAATGAAATGACGCGAACGTGGCTTACGCTGACAGGGAAAGCGCGACTAATTATTCTCCTGCCGCATTTTCATTTTATTTTCTAGTAAACAGGAAATTCGAAATCCAGCATCAACTAAATCTGAATGCATGATCACCTCATGAAATGCGCAAATAAGGCGCATTAACAGTACACGATTATGAACTCAACCGTAAATGCTGGCCACCGCAAGCACCATGCGGGTCAGCAGAACGAGAAACTCTGTGTCCGATGATTAAGATCTGCACTCTTTCGCATGGAACGCTAGCGCGCAAGCTTGTCTTTCCACTCGCCGAAAAATATGAGCAGCGCCTGCTCCTCTAGCAAAAGAACGTGGCGTTGAGGAGCACAAAATCACTGTGCTTTACTCCTGCCAAAGTTGCTGAGATTCGCTCGCAAAATGTTAGGAAACACGTCTGTGTATTCCATGCTTGAAGAAAATTTCAGCATCCCACACGTTCCTAATGCCTTTTGTCAGGAGTAGCCGGGCCTGGAGCGGCCAGCAGCACGGCTTTAAAATACATTTTGCAGCAATGCAAGGTGCTCCGAATACGACGGTTTACATATACATCAGCCAGAGCCGGGCACTATAAGCATACCTCACCGGGTGCCTTCACGCTTCTTGCTTTTTGTTTCATTGCGTTCCACTGCACCGCGTGCCCGCGAGCTGAAATACATGCGGAAGGAAATAAAACTGCCAACGAGGCATGCCGCGCGACGCTAAGGCAAACATTGTGCGCCCGAGCGCGGCTCTTTCCCAGGACATGTACGCGGGGACGCGGGCGCTTTTCAGACTCGGGAGACAGCGCCCACAAGTGGCTGATGTGCCGCCCAAGCACGGCGGGAGTTCTTCCTGCGCGGCGTGTTTTTTCCTGGCCGACCGCACGTTTCGCAAGCACTTTTCCTCGCGGAGATGACGTGCATGATCTCGCGCGACGTTCTCCTCCGCGAGGCAGGCGCGCGTGTATCGCCGGGACCACGCTAACAACGCGTCTGATGCATATTGCCACCGTTAGGAAGAAGCCAGCAACGGCCACCGCGCCGCGGCACCTTCATCGTGGGAAGCCTTTGAATTTACGCACAGCGCCCATGTGTTCTCGCGACGACGCATAGGAAGCAGAGTAACACCGCCGCCTGTCTTGCGCCCTCCGCACAACCTGATCTGACGGATGCGGCGAGTCGAGATCGCGATGAGCGCAGCTTTCTCATTCTCGCTTTTTTTTTTTTTTTTTCTTTTTTTTTTTTTTTTTTTTTTAATGACGGAATTTTCCGGGAGCCGGAGAGGTGGCGCCGAGGAAAAGTGCGGCTCTGACGACGCGTCATTTGGGAGCCTTCCAAAATGCGGTATAAAGGCTGCAAACAACTCTTGCTGCATGGTTGGTACTCCTGGCAAGTGCCAAAACACGAGGACACGCCTTTATAGACCACTGCGCTGTCCTCGAAAGAAATTTAAATTTTTTCGTGACTTTCAAAGACGTGGCGCAACAAAACGCTGGAAACGGAGTAGATGCGCAGGACAGCGTTTGCTATATGAATTTTTATCCGTTTACTCCTCTGCAACTCGGCGTGCAGCTTTGTCGGTTCAAAGCAGAGCTCCATCTGTAGTTCCGTTTTCTACGTGGGTTTTTATTGGAGGCTCCCAGACTCATCTATTTTTTAATACATTATATAAATTAGCTTACAGTTTAATCTTGCGCTGATAGACATCTCGGCGAAACATGACTCTCTCTCTCTCTCGCTCGCTCGCTCCCGGCCTGCAGGTGGCCTATACGACCTGTGCTCCTAATCTTGCTTGCTGGTTTTTGACTGCGTTTTCAAGCTCGACTGTCAAGAGCACTCATTAAATGTCATTTCTGCTCCCCACACGGCTTGTCCGGATGACGGAATCTATGGGCTAATTTTCTTCTGCGTCAAACAAGCAAGGCAGGGGCTAATTGCAGCACAGCTGCTAAGGAAGCGCGTAAAAAAAGAATAAAAATAAAAATGAGCCGTCAGTTTAAGTTGACGGTGACCAGTTAACCATCCCAAATGCACAAAGAGGAATGTAGACAGGAGAGGGGGTAAACTTTAAAGCCCAGAACTGCTTAGGTCCCAGGGCGCTATGTCCGGAATATAGCGCACTATTGCCCCAGAGACGTTACTTTCAGCGCAACATGCTTCATGAAAAAGGCTCCGAGCTCCCATTTATTGTGGCTTTTATCTCAACCAAAATTGGACCACCTGTAAATAACTATTGCTCAAAACCTTCCGAAAGTACCACCCTGCCACACTGAAAACGTTTGCTGCCATGATTAAAACTCTTTCGAGGCTAGGTTAGATTTCATTAAATGATTTCTACGTGCCATAGCGCCGTCATGCATGTATGACAGACACTATTCCGTAAGCAATTGGTGAGTTTTCAACATACTCTGAACCTTCAGCACAAGATCACTTTCTCACTTAGCCTCCGCCTGAAAGTTACCCTGAACACAGAATGCCTACTCTTCGAATCACCATGCAGAATGCCTAAATGATGTTTTTCTGTCGCAATAATGCCACATGTAAACCGACAAACAGCGGTATCTTGAATCCATGAGCCTAGCGCAGAACATTGAATTTCCGGAATAAGGGTGGTTCTTTTCTTTGTTTTTCTTTTTATTACGGCTTCCATGAATCGCGGCTCCGCAATCACTATGCAAGTGTGTCGGCCACAAAAAGGTGTGCATTTGGTTTGGAGAGTTCGCCTCCGTTATTCGCGAAAAAATAACTCGATGAATTCTGCTCAGCTTGGCGATGGTTGTAGCCAGCTTCGCAAAGAGTACGCTTCTGCATCCAAGGAGCTCGCCTCTTTTCTTTATTATTATCTTCTCTCTGTTTGGAGGCTAACTCACGATAACATCGGCATTGGAAAGGAAATTTAGTACTTAACGAAGTGCAGTGTAGAGTGCAGTCAGTACAGACACGAAAAGATATGTTGCTTCTCAGCCAATACACTTCCCGATTTAACTCTAAGGAAAGCTTTTCCAGCATATTATTATTAGATATGTGTAAAAAAAGGGCAAAGCAAGCGGCTCTACAGCGTACGTTACCCTTACGACACCACGGCATATTAGGTATGACTATTTCTACAGCAAGTTGAAAAATTGCGTCTGGGGCACATTGCGGTGCTGTCGTGTTCTGTCACTGGCGCTTGCGGGTTGCAATAAGCAAGCTTATAAATTGTTTCTTGTAGATGTGCATTTTATTATCTCGAAAGCTGTTTCTCTAATTAAATGTGAAGTTAGTCCCGATGGCCGCATATGTACTCTGCTAACGCTAAACTACAAAAAAAAAAAAAAAAGAAGACAGGAAGCAGATAACGTTGCCACAGAAGCACATCGATCAGTGGCTCGCAGGCGCGCAAACCGATATTCTCGGAAAAACGGGGTGCATTTCTCGCCAACCCAAATGTCAGTGGTTTAGTAGTCGCAATTATGAGGTACACCGCCATCCGCCAACTTTCCGCCAAGGCGTTTCACTAGACAGTGTGGCCGAATTTCGATCAGGTACTACACGCAGGCGTGGTTTTGTAAGTCTAAACTTTTGTGCATGTTAAAGAGATCCAGGAGGGGCCAAAGATTGATTTAATTATGCACCCTAGCGATCCTCGGCGGCGTCGCTTCGTTACTCGTGGTCGCTCTATCCTTTTCCAAACGCCCAGCTTGAACGTCGGGACAAATATATGAAACTTTTGGATACACGAATCAATTGCACTTAATGAATGCAGTGTGTGCTGATGTGCGGCGTGGAAGTACCTCGTGTATACGTCAACGTTGCGTATGTTTACGTCAAGTGTAAAACTTAAGCCTAACACCGCTGGTAGCTCCAACGTACTGTAATGTTAACAAATTGAATTAAAACGCTTAGGTTAGTGCACAGTGTAGCAAGACAGCTTAGCAAGTGACGCTCTCAAACACTGTCGCGGTCCAACAGAAGATACGGCCACTGCTGGCTGCAGCCTGCATGTACCACTATAATGCAGTGTGCGCAAGTTCACGCGTATGCAAGCAACGGGAATCACGCAGCTGACATCGTGAATATTCCAGCAGCGTCGTGTTGACATGTACGTTGGTCGTAGAGTGTAAGCCGGGGACGCGGCGCTTTTCTTCACCTGCCCATGTCTCTTTAAGCTCGCGGAGCCATTACGAAGAGTCCTCTTTCTCTGACCGGAGGCTCGTCAGAGCTATCTTGTTCCGTTAATCGACCCTGGTCTCGGCTCTAAGCGATCGGAAACAGACTCTGGGGAAGGCGAGGCAGTTGTACTTGACCGTGGGCTCAAGTGCTCCCGCGGGTCGCTTTGGAGCGGCTGGCCGAGATCCGGACGGCAGCAAATCCATTCTGAGCCCCGTGCCGGGCAGCGACACACAGCGCAGCGCCGGTCCGGAAACAAATGAGACCAGCCGCATTGACGGTTCGTGGGGGCCGATCTGCCCGCTGCTGCCGGAACGTGTTGGCGCGCCGATTGCTCAAAGCCGCCGCCTGGACAGCTAGAAGACGCAGCGGTTCCTCAGAGCGCCGGATGGTGCGTGGGGAAGTTTCCGCCCCTCCAAATCACTAGGAATGCTAGCGGCGAGCTCCGCTCCTGTTGACAATGCAAGATCGAGACTACGGAAAAGGAGGTCGGGCAGCTGCACGAACGTTTTGCGAAAGTGTTTACGGATCGTTTGCGCCTCGCACGTGTTAGGGTTACCAGATTGGTCCCCGAACATTCGGGCTAGCCTTCTTCGAATAATTTTATTTGGTATCGGTATGAGAGAAGTTTGCACTTCTCTAGCTATGCTAAACGAATGGAGTCAGGCTTGTTCAGTGAACGCACTGATAAGGAGGCGCATCGTCAAAATTGTGATGTCTTGCTCACTACGGTATTCAGGCTGAGGACTGCATTCTTCTAATTTATATCTCCAAAACACTTACAGTTTCCTCTCGTTATTCATGGCGTATCAAATCAGCGACAGTTTGACTGCGGCTGATTGGAAATTTTTTTGGAAATTGTCTTCGTTACGGTTAATTTCCAATCCCCAAGTTTGTTCTTTCTAGGTCATTTGCGTTACGTGGTGTGTGATTTTTTGGGTCGGTACAGTGCAGAAAAGACACGGATGTTGAAAAGAACACAAAAACACGAGCACTGTGATTTTAATGACTTACTCGCTATGAACCTCAATTTTTACATTTGTCATGTAGACGGCATGTCTGAAACGCTCGCAAAAAAAAAAAAAAAAAGATATATATAGATGATGTGCATTTGCGAGGAGGGTGCTGTGATCGCCGAGGTGCATGGATGTGCTGCGATCGGCTCCGTCTTGTACAAATGATTCCGCAGCGATTTCAACCGAATACCACCGAATTTCTTCCACCTTAGCTCCGTAAAGTGGCTAGGAATCTGCGGATACCTGATTTCGAGGTGGGTCAATGATTCTGACACGTTTACGAGGACTTTTCTACCGCGACCCCACGCGGCCTTGCTAGGCCTATAGGCGTCAACGAAAGACGCTGCACCTTAGCGGTGCGCGCGTCCATTGCGGGCACCAGGCCGATTACGTGAACACATCCCTGCCACAATGACGATTAGTGCGCAAAACAGAAAATGCAGGTTTGAGTGAGTGAAATGAACACTTCCCCCGAAGAATTCACCGAAGAGGCGGGATGGAGGACCGCCAGGTATCGCAAGACAGAAACGCTAAATGGCACCGACGCGTCAAAGCGGGAGGCGAATATGATACGTGACCAAGCTGAAATCATCAAGGGGTAAAGTCGAAAAACGCCAAGACGCGGGTCATCAAAGCCAGTAGGATGCCCGAACTGCTGAAGGCGGACATAGTCAGACCTAAGAGCGGCCTCAACATACTCAAGGTCGGCAGCACCCCAGTCACGGTGGCCATTTTCTAAGCCACGCGTATCAACTAAGAAGAGTGCAAAGAAGACAAGGTATGCCCGAATACGCAGCAGAAAATCGTGATAATCAGCACGCCAAGTCGAGCGAACGCGGACAGATACCTCCATATGGAACAGATTCAAATCCACGACACAAAGTACGGGGTCAACACCACGACCAAGGGGGTGATCAATGGGATCCCCCTCGCGAACGGACCCAAGGAAATCGACGAGAATATAGTCAACCCGAAAATCTGGTTGGCGCCGGCGGCCAAAAGAATCGGCGAAACAACCACAATGATCATCGCCTTCGACTGTCTTAAGGTACCCAAAGTGGTGAGGTACGGTGCAACCGTTGTCAGATGCACAATATACAAAAAACTGATAGATGTCTGTTACCAGTGCGGTTGCCTCAGGCACCGAATGGACGTATGCCCAAACCCATACAACAGGGTATGCAAGGGCGGCGACATTCGCAACCCCAATAACGGACACCAGTGTTCTCCAAAGTGCGGTATGTGCGGCGGACCACATCTCACAGCTGGCAGTGAGTGTAGAGCCAGGTGCAAGACCGCCTACGTCGTTAGGAGGAGGAGATGGGAATGAAGAGCTGCGGCAGGAGCAGCAGGTTCTCGACGCCAATGACTCTCAGCCTTGGAGCATCGGTTGCGCTCCACATTGAAATTGAGGTTGATGAACCGATCCCACAGCAGCATCGCAAGCAAGTCCAGGTCCGGATCCAGTTCCGTTTTCAAAAGGCGGCCGTCCTACACCGTCGGCAAGGTGAGCTGGGCAGATGCAGCTAAAGGCGCCTCGCGATATGTATCGGTAAAACTCCCAGAGTGTAAAAAATACGCTGAGAACGTTTCGCTAGAGACGCTGAAAAAAGAACACGCAGTCATGGGGGAATTAATCCAAACATTAATGGGCGAGGTACAGCAACTGAAAACCGAAACCATGCACTCTAGTGTCACGCAGGCCGTGGTTTCCGCCGCTAACGACAGCCCACAAATAGTGCCCGCTTCCAGCCCGGTAATGAAGTCGAAAACTCCCGCGTCTAAAAAGTGGGTGTTGCTACCACTGGAGGGAAGTATGACGGGCCAGGTCAGATCAGAAATCAAGGACATGATCACCAGCGTGCGAAGTGTCATCGAGAACTTGCACACGACGGTGCTCGGGTTAGCGAACATGGTCACTAACCTCGAAGGTAGAATGAGCAGCACTGTAGCGACGGTACACGAACAGTACCCGCAGCATTTCCCAGGTACAGAAATGACAAACGTCTCTTACGATGCCCATGCACAGATAGGCGTCTCCTCCGTCAATCAGAATGTCCCTCAGTAAATAAGGAATCATCAAATGGCAATGGAACTGTAGAAGACTGCTCGGTGAAAAGCCCGTCCTACAACAGTACGTTAGAAACGCGACACATAAATCGGACATCATTTTACTGCAAGAAACGCTACACCCACCTGCACCCATCCCTGGTTACCAGGAACATTTCTCCAAGGTTAAAAGCAGGGTTTACCCATTCTAGTAGGCAAGATGACGACCATCGTTCATAAACTGAAGGGAGTCAAAATTGATCACCTATTAATCAAGCTAACACCCAAACAAGTTTAGAAAAGAATTTATATTTGTCCTCAATCTGTATAGTAATCCCATTCACCAGAAGCAGTGCTTTCTTTCTTACGTCAAGAAAACGCTACGACTGGTTGACAACAATGCCCTCGTGATTGGGGGCGATTTCAACGCCTCAAACAGCACCTGGGGTTACAGCTACAGCACAGTCAAGGGCAGATAACTGTGGTAAGTCTCCCTAGATATTGACCTCACACTCATCACCGACCTCACTGACCCGACGAGGACGGGAAGTTCGGTTACCCGAGACAACACGCCCGATGTCACTTTCACTAAGAGCGCTACTTGGAAAAATACTGTGGAAGACTTCGGCAGCGATCATAAGATTTTGGAGATCGCCCTCCCTGCCTCTGATAAGCCCATACCAGACAAGCAGGAACTCAAGTGGACAGACTGAGAAGAGTTCCGGTTAGTCAGAAAGGCGAGCCAAGACTCCGCGTCCATCTCCAATATCGATGAATGGACACGCGGACTTAACGCCAACACCAGAAACGCTACGAAGACTATCGCGACCGAAGTCCAGGTAGAAATGATGGACCGTCGCCTCGCTCACCTAACTGAAACCAAGGCGTCCATCCTCGCCAGGTGAGAAGGCCAGTGGCTAAATAGGAAACTGCGAAGGAAGGTGGGTGAACTGAACAGAAATATCGAGGTGCACTGTCGAATCCTCTGCAGACAGCAGCGGGATGAGATATGCAACTCAGTCAACGCACAGTTACAGAACGAACAAGCTTAGAAACTACTCTACAATCTGTTAGATAACACAAAAACAAAGTCGCACCAAAGGAACTGCCTCGCCAGACTGCTGTACACCGAGGTCAAGAAATTGGGCGAAGAAAGAGTGGCGAAAATACTGTGCCAGAGGTATCTTCCTATGGGTCCCCCTGTCACACAAGGCTCGTATGGGGGGAGGCCCAATGCTTCGCTAGATAAAGATTTCAGCAGCGAAGAAATTCGTGTAGTCTTGCACGACCCGCATGGTAGGACGGTTCCCAGTTCGGATGGGGTCACACATAAGACTCTGAGAAACTTGGATGAAGACTCCGTGGACAAACTCACGGAATATATTAACAAAGGATGAAGGGAGGGCTATGTACCGAAGCAGTGGAAGACCGCGAAGACGGTACTCATCCGCAAACATGGTAAGGCTCCTAGCTTGAAGACTCTGAGGCCAATCTCGCTTATTTCATGCGTAGGCAAAGTAATACAGCATGCATTCCTCAATCGAGTAAACAACCACCTTGAACTGGCAGGTGCCTATCCACACACCGTCATCAGGTTTCGGCCTCACCCCTCGACGCAGGACTCCATGCTCCAGCTGAAACATAAGATCCGGGACAAGACCCGCTCCACCAAAGCCATCCTCGGACTCGAGCTTGAAAGCGCATTTAACAAGGCCGCCCATTCGGCAATCCTGGCCCAAATCTCGCGCATGAACCTCGCGAGAGCACCTATAATTACGTAAAAGGCTTTCTCAGCGACAGAAGGGCTCTTCTCGAAGCGGGAGACATCAGGTTTGAGGAGCAAACATTGGGAAGCACCGTCACCCCGCAAAGATCGGTCATTTCGCCCGTGCCCTTCAACCTGGTAATGATTGGCCTTGTGCAGAAGCTCGAAAAAAATAGAAAACGTCTATCACATAATATGCGCCGACAACATCATGATCTGGCTCAAACGTGGCTGCAACGGCCAGCTCGAATCTTCGCTACAGGAAGCGACAGACGTCGTGGAAAAATGCATGAATAATACGGGCATCCGCTGCTCGCCCAAGAAGTGGGAGCTCCTGCTGTATCACCCACGCCAAAGAGGCGACCACTCAGTGGATCAAAAAAGACAGAATATGAAGAAATCAGGTTAAACACAAGTGACGGCGGAACCATCCCCACCGTGAAAAAAAATCAAAGCTCTCGGCATGATCACAGAATCCAACGGCGTAAACGGCGGGACGGTCAGTAAGCTTATACACAAGACTGTCAGTACAATGAGATTACTAAAACGTCACCAATTGGAGAAGTGGCATGAGAGAGGAGGGCTTGATACGACTTGTGCACTCCTTCGCCATATGCCAGTTAACTTACGTGTCCGCCTGTCACAATTTGTACAAAGCGGAGAACAACAAAAATAGGCATGATCATACGGAAGGTATACAAGACGGTGCTTGGACTGCCAGACTCGACTAGCGCAGAGCTCCTGCTACAATTAGGAATCCACAACACGTTGGACTAACTTGCAGAAACGCAGCACATATCGCAGCTAGAAAGACTGACGACTACCGTAGCTGAACGACCCGTACTCGAGCGGCTTGACACTGGCTACCACCATCAACACGGTGAGAAACAAAAGATCTCGCAGAACGTCAGGGAGGGCATCCGACTCGCACAAGTTCCAAGAAACATACACCCGACGTATAATCAAGGCAAAAGACAGGCCAGAGCCGCGGCCCTGCTGCGGAACTACGAAAAGCGAGGGAAACTAGCTTCCTGGACGCTGCTGAGCAGCAAGACGATCGACGATACGCTGTCGCGGTCGTCGATACTGCTGGAACGTTTGTCCACTGCGCCAGCGTAAAATCTCTACACGCCGAAGTGGTCGAAGAATTAGCCATCGCACTTGCCATATCTGATCCTGATTGCGGGGTCGTTGTCAGCGACTTGCGCACGACCATAAAGAATTACGCCAAGGGGAGAGTATCCGGGGAAGCCTGCCGATTAATCAAGAACTTGAAACACTCACCAGACAACAAGGTCGAGGTAGTTGCTTCTCCGCACACATGGGAAGCATCTCTGCGCATCTCACCAACCTCAATGATATCGCTCACTCTGCCGCATGAGGTCTCGCATACCGTGCCGGAGAGAGTCATGGCGAAGAAGGGTGGAGAGAGAGACTGGCGAGCTTCAATGACTTAACCAAAGCCTTCTACCTGACCCGACTGGCGTTCTCTCCGTCTAGCAACAAACTATGCGGAGCTCAGGCAGTCACCTGGAGGCGATTACAAACAAAAACATACCCGAATCCGCAGCAGCACAACAGAACTTACCCTGAAATATATGACACAATTGACAGGTGTTAATCCCGAAACCCTCTCGTCGAGGTGGTTCGCCGCTCTGCGCAGCTCCAGTCTCAATGACAAACTCTGGGCCGTCCAGCAGGCCCTCGAGGCGGCGAAGAGACGAGATCTCGACATTCCCACGTGGGAGACCTAGGCCCGGCAGTGTTAAACCCGGCCGGACACTAAATAAGGTTATTCCTCCTTCTACTGTGCATTTGTGGTTTTCCAAACGGCACTCGGGCGGCAACATTGAGCTCCGAGAAACGGAGTGTTAATGCGAAAGCATTTCTTGGCTCATCAGTGGCGTGCGCATAACGTGACTGTCCGCGGAACACTTGACCAAAAGACAAATCCAAAGTCAGTCCGACACAATCCACGTAACAAGTCAAAAAAGACAAAATACCAAATCCAGTCATGATTACTTGGCTATAATGCCTTAATATGATTACATATAATGACTAGCCACATTAGTCATAGCCAAATCCAATGTATAATTCAGATACCAAGCCAATACCGAATGCAGTAATGGTTATTTGGCTATAAAGCTTTAATGTCATTGCATAACAACTAGTACATTAGTCTTAGCCCGATTCCAACACATAGCCAAGAATCCAATCCAGAAACCACATAGCAAGGCAATACCGAATCCAGACCATGATTAATTGGCTTCCTTAGTGACAATGCACAATGACTTGCCACATTAACCAATAGCCTTAATACAAGTCATAGCCAACAGTACAATCCAGAATGCACGTAACAAGTCGAGCAAATCCAAAGGAAGTCGCCCTTGTGTGATTTCGCATTTCCGCACGTAAAGTCTTAAGTGCACCCTTCGAATTTTTTTGGAAGTCAATGGCTCACGGGCATTGACGCTACGCTGAAGCGAATTACGTCTCCCAATGTGCCTGATTTAATTAGACCGCCATTTCTCCATTTTTTTATAGTTCTGGGTGAGAAGGTTTTCCTGTATTATGTATTATTATGTGTATCGTCACTTCGAAAAATAAGCTTTGACTGTCCATGGCGCTTTAGTCTCTTTTATCCGGAACGTTCATAAGAAACTGGGTATGGAATCGCGCGGTGTTTCAGTGAAACGTGAGCTTTTTCAATGATACAGGAAAGCGTGCTGAAATGAAGCGTTTTGCAGTTTCGTTTTTCCGGAGTAATTCGCCGTTGGCCTTAACCTCGCATCATGGCTCGTCCTCGTGTTCGGCCACAGCAAGTGCTGAGACATCGTTCGACTTCAGGAACTGAGGCATGTGGCAGTGGCTGAGAGGGGCGATAAGGGATGATGAATTCCCTTGAATTTCTTGACCGACACTCGGAAGACATCTCTCGCGGTTCTGCCTCAGCAGTTGCAGGCGAACGCGTTCGGCGGAGCGGCGCTCGGAGGCGCGCGCCCCAAGCGCCGCACGCGAGCGCCGGGCAGAAGGTCTGGGCGCCTTGTTTCCCGCCACGGGGCGCTCGAGGGTGCCAGCAACTCGCAGCGCGGATCGATGCCGGACGCATCTGGAAGGCGGGCGGCTCCGTGACGGCCAGTCCGCCTGTCGACGCTCGCAGAGGCGCCCGCAGCCTGCGCCTGCCGCCGCCCTGGTCGGCGCTCCTGGGCCTCCCTCACCGGGACATCCCGGCGCTCACCCGCGCGGGGGCTCCTTCAGGCCGGCCTCGCTGGCCATGTGACTCTCCGGCTCCCCTCGCCGCCAGGTAGACGGCACGCTGGTAACTCGAGATTGTTCCGTGGACGGGCTTGACAGCGCGTACCCATCCTCGCGTGCCGAGACTGGGCACTGGGTGACACTTGTTCTCTCCTCGCCGCGCTGAATCTCGATTATCTAACCTCGCGGAAACCCTTTTTGCCCCTCGCTGAGCGCCACCCGAGGTATACGCTGTTTCTCGCAGGGCTGTAATCGGTGGCGCGCAGAGGACTTCTTTGTAATGGGGTGTAGCCAGGAGTAAACTGCTTTGCAGGGAATCAAAAGATTTCGCGGTGAAGAAGCGCGAACACTTTTGATCTCTGCGAAGGCCACGCCAAATGAGAATGTAGTCTTGTACGTAGGTCTTGCGTCCTCGCAAGAAATTTTGTGCGCGCCAATTTCGGTAAAGTTAGATTTGCCAGAGCATGCCCTGAGATTATATATTTTTCTTGCTCGAGTTGTGTCATTGCTAATCTTTTCGGACAAACTGATTCCGAACAAAGTTAACTTGCAACGAAAAGTATCTTGGAACAAGAGCTTTCTTAAGAATGTGTGTGAGCCGCAAAATTAGTGTTCAAAAGTAGCGGCTTACCTGCTCGGTGCTTGCCTTGAGTCTGTCTAGACTTCCTGTGCGACTCCATAATTGTGCATTTAGACACATGGGCGTCGCTTAAGGCTTTCTGTAAGTCTTGGAAAAGTTTCCTTGGGGTACAAAAATATCCACTTATTGCAGTGTTGGGGTGTTTGAGGGGCAGCGGTGGCAGCTTATGCGTGTGGGTTTTTTGACTGGAGTGCACAGTGTCGTTGAGCGCAGACTGGCCCCGTCGCCAAAGCAGGACACTTGAATCGCAGCGCTGTCGTAGTGAACCCCATTAGAGGAAACTTTGACTTTGAACGCAAAATAAGCGTCGCGGGAGCTAGCCAGCTTTGAAATACGACGCAATTCTTCGACGAGCCCCTACGGTGACGCTCTCGCCAGGCAGAATTCCTCGGGACTAGTTTGGTACGACTTTATAGTTAAAATCTTGGTGTCAAGTAGTTAGCGACAACCCTTTTCACGCACATAGGCTTTAGGTAAAAGTATTTTGTACTAAAGTGTAGACGCAACATGCACCTTTCTTGTTTTTACTGACGGTAAAGTAACAAAGTATTTTTCCTTCTGCATGTGAGATTACGCCTGTGTGACTGCTGCCTTATCTTAGTCGTGTTCCCATTTTGAACGAGCAGAAAAACGGCAAATCATGCGTTAGCGCTGTTAGAGTGAGCCTTATTCTATACTCATAGGAGTCTTTCCCATGAAAGCAAGTAGCCTTCATATTATTTTTGTAGCGGAACGAGCTGAATGTTCGTAGAATTCGCCCAATTTTCACTGCGTACCTTCAGTGCACAAGGCTACGCTGCGAAAAGTAGCGCTGCTTCTCTCGATATTGCAGCATTCTTGCAAACGGACTAAACTAAAAAAGTGGTTGTTTATTTCGAATTGAAGCACAAGAGTAATATTTATTCAGAGACGAAACCAACTGTTCATTACGGAGCACGAGTTGATTTTTGTGAGCTTAGGGCCTCGATATACTTGGCTGATGCAATGTGCGCTGTTTGACGCGATTGCTGGGCAAAATAAGAAACAAAGAACGCACTGATTTCAAAGCCCTACTGTATTACTCTGTAGACGTGTAGAGTACAGAACCTGACTCCCACTTTTATCTATGTTGAAGGGCTGACTAGCAGAAAAAGCTGGTTGTTCCGAGAGACCTATATTTTTGCTCTTCTCAAAGTCTTCTATATCTTCCGCGTACTCTAGTGAGGCAAGAACTGAAGTGGTCCTGTCTTAGAAACCCAGTCGTTATTAGTTTTTGCTTCTACAAGTAGGTTGCTAACGTACCTGCGAAGCCACTGATATTGAGCATACTGCGAGCGTGTCCGGCGAGAGAAACCGTATAAATTCCCAGTTCCTACGAACTGCGCCCAGTACTGCGCCAAGGATAGGGTACTTTGATGCCAGAAAAATTGAGTGCAGTAGCTTTACTCAGCGCAGAAAATTAAACTCGAGCCACTCTTTTGTAGAAAACACATTTTTCGGTGTATTCCGATTGATACGCTCGCATTGTTTCAACAGTTCTAAACAGTCACAGCTCCCCGTTTAACGCTACACTTGGGAGCAAAGGTTTGGACGCAGTTGTAGTAGTTTCTGCCAGCAATTAAAAGAACAGTCCCCTGTACAAAATTATGCACCACTTATTTTAAACAGAAGTGCAAAGTTCTTTAGAAAAAGGTCATTGATTTTATTAGTGCATTTCGTTCACTCCAGAAGTAAATTTGGGATATCACTGAACTACAGGAACACAGCATTAAAATTCGTCAGATGTGCGGGTAATGTGCAACCGTGTAGCATGTTTTGAACCAAAGTATTGGTGATCGGGCGCTATAAATTTATTTCATTCTGAATGTTTCTGCGGTTGTTCAGAAGTGTATAAATTTTCAGAGGCGTAGCTGCCCGGTGCCGTAGTGCTTATCGTCGCTTCTAGTCAGCGTACGCAGACGGTGCACTTTAGTTGCCTTAGAGACCAAAATTAACGACCTCTAAAGATGCACCATATGCTACCGTAAAAGAAAGATTAAAAAAGTAAAGAGACAGGCCGGGACAGTAACTTCCCAGACAGAGGAAATAAGCCCAGCACGCTCGGGCACCCGCGCATCTGAATCCTTTCGGAGGACCAAGTTTCCATGTTGAGAGGGACCACTGGCCCAACGGCGCATTGCAGGCCGAGTTGGCCCATGTAATACGAGGGCAACAACAATCTACAGTCAAAGTACGCAAAGGCGGCGAAGGCTGAATTACGCTTGTGACGATCCCAGTGAAGCGGTCAGATTGTCGCCCTCAACTCTAGGGTTGCGGCTCTACCATTTTAGGGTCCGAAAGCTCTCACTGCGAGAAAGGCGTCGTATTTCAAAGTAAGCGGCTCTGACCAGCGCCGACGGGCGGGCGTCACGCGCTGACTCTGACGGTTCGTTGATACGTACGCTTGCGCGAGCGGTGTGCGCCGAGTTGGACCCTCTGCCTATGTGGTGCGCGAACTGAGGCGGGACAATGGCAGAAGCCAAGTGTCGTTCGCCTGCCAACCGTGCGGGCGAAGCGGCAGCTCCCAAGCGCCACAGCGGTCGGCCCCTGTTCCTCATCTCGTCACCGTCAAAGAGCTCAAGCAGCGGCGGCCTCTGCCACCCGATGCTGATCAAGGTGCAGCTCAACGACGACCAGCGGCGAAGCTGCAGCGTCGACATTCCCAGCTCCCGCACGGTCGTCCCCTGGACACGGTGAGTGCGCCTGGTCGCTTGCCTAGCCCAGAAGTGGTCCTCCGACTATCGGGGGGAGGGAGAGGGGGGGGGGGGGGGGGGGCTCATCTATACCTCGTTCCACAAGCTGTTAGAAGAACTACGGAAGGTAAGGACGACCTGTAGCAATCAGAATGGCGCTCACATATTTGTGTTCCTACCACGTTCTTACACCGCGGTCGACAGGCGCGTGAGAACACAGGTCGCCCTTTCGTTTCGCAGTGCCGCAAAACAGACTGAGTTTAATACGCTGCCTTCCACCGCAACGGAATTACGGCTGTCGCAATCGGCCACTTAGTGCGCAGCGAACGCCGATGCCATGACGGGTTCCTTGTACACGAACGATCTTCTGCGGGACTAGTTGACCCATGTCAAGCGTTAGCGAAGACACTGCGCACAAGAGCACGCTGCGAAAGAGGGAAGACATAGGCGACCCATGTATCACCCATGTCTTGCCAGGTTCACTTCCTGGTGCGTCTTTGTGCGCGGTGTTTTTCTCAACGGCGCTTTAAAACCGTTCGCTGTGATAGTTTCTGGTCCACAACTAATTAGCTGAAGCACCGTAAATGTGCGCTTTCCTGACAAGGATGACTTCGTTTTGATCAAGAGCACATGAAAAGATAAAGGCCTTTCACTCGATACTGTACATTTTCGGCATCGTCGAAAGGTACGGCATAGACAACCCCTCCCGACATGTCCACAAGAGAGCCCGATTTGTTCAAGGAGAGACGCGTGCAACAAGCTTTGCTGTCTGGCTCGTCTTCATTTTTTGGAGCTCTATTTGGAGATCTGCCTGCCCTTAATCTGAAGGAATAAGATTTAAAATTTGGGTGAAATCGGAGACATGATATCGCACTCGCAAATCCACATTTCTTTACTAATTCCAAAGGCAGATTTCAGATGTAGGCGACGACAATGATACGATTGCTTATTTATGCCGGGACTTCGCTTGTTTGAAAACGCAGTGAGATGCTTTCCTTGCGCTACGGAGTAAGAGTAATTCAAGTTGGGGAATACAAGTTATACTAGTGCTGGCTTCAAGTGGCATAAGCTCGTCAAAGGCGCTGTTCTTCCTTCAGGGATCGGGATTCTCAGGTTGATTTTGAGGCCTCGTTTGTGGTTGGGTGCCAAGTACGAAACCTGTCCTTTCCTAGCATGCATTATTTTTTAAAGAGCTTGCGTTAAAGGTCCCGTTCACCGAAAATCTTGCGTCGGTGGCCCTCCGCCGGCGTTGGCGTTGTGAGCGAAAAATCGCGAGCATAGCGGCGCTGACGCGCGGTAGCTGACATGGCCGAGCACTAACTGGACGTAGCGTTGCCTGACAATACTTTTGGCAGGAGCTGCCAACTCGGGCCTCTCCTTTCATATGGTAGAGGGATGTCAGAATCAGGACCCTTGCTTTTACGTTACTATTATAGGCTACGCAGGCACGTTCGTACGGCTTGGTTAGAGCGTAACTCTTTATATTTGGGCTAGTAACCTAGGCTATTGCGTCATAACCCTTAAATGCTGAGTTTAGGTGTCACCCATACTTTTTTCTTTGCAGCACATTATCGCTTTGCCATCGCCAGTTATGAGAACAGGTAGACAGGACGTAGCGTATCTTGTTCTCTGGGGATTCAAGTTCCTAAATGGTTCTTTTACTTCAGAGGTATTCTACGAAATAATAAACGAATATTTCTGGGCGGGCGTGATAGATGAGAAAAATGTTTAGTCATGTGTAATTAGCGCAAGTTTCGAACAATTTCCTGGCAAATGATTATAATTAGAATTGCTATGATCGCCTGCGCACAATAAGGAAATTAAACAAAAATCATATTCTCCTCAGCATGGAGAAGGTCAGAGATAGGAAGCACGCCAAAGGGAGACAGTACCACAGAGTGATAGATCAGCTTAAGTGGTCTGGTGCTGTTGATTTTACCAGTTTCCCACTGAACGAATTTCCATGGGCTGGTGGGCGGCTCGTATCCTTGTTTCACATGTTAGCTACTTAAGAAAGATTGTAAAATCCTAGAGCTCGTTATGCCGCTGATTAGGCCAAGCTTGCAAACGGCCGTACATAAGACTACGGTTATTGTGGATTACCCCAAATAAAGGCACCTCGATCACCGTGGCATCTTATGCATGACCGAAAAACTGATAACTGCACAGTAATGTAAGATCACCAAGAACAAATGTTAGTGCCACGTCAAATTAAACGCTAAAAAAAATGTGGCACTAGCCCATGAATTGTTTCTTGACACTGGTAATTTGCACTTGCGCAAGGTGTGTATATTCAAGACATCAAACGTCCGAGCGCCAATACTGCCACGTTTATAGAAAGCATCGTAGTAAAATATCGCCGGCGTCATTTTAGACTTTACTATTTCACGGAAACCAGCTCCAAACATCGATCATCTTCTTTTTTTTTTTTTTAATTTGTTTGGGAGGTTATACGAAAAAGAACAACAAAGTAATGAAGAGTTCCATCATCACGTCTCAAGTCACAATGCTCGCTTGAGCTGTTCTCTTCTTTTCTTTTTTTTTCATTCTCGCGCAATAAAGTGGAAAGGTGCCTTGCATCACGTTGCAGTACGTACGTTGCAAACGTACTGGAGCTTTTTTAACACCGAGGTAGGCAAGAGGGACGGCATGGCATATGGTATATGGCATATATTATATGGTTTGGTTTGGTTTGTGGTGGTTTAACGTCGCAAAGCGACTCAGGCTATGAGAGACGCCGTAGTAGAGGACTCCGGAAAGTTTAATCACCTGGGGTTCTTTAACATGCACTGACATCGCACAGCACACGAGAGCCTTGTTTTGCGTCTGTACTGAAAAGCGGACGCCGAGGCCGGGATTCGATCCCGCTGGTTTATGGTGTATGGTATATAGAGTTTAATGACCCAAAGCGACATGGACAATGAGGGACACTGTGGTAGAGAGCTCCTGTAGTTTCTCCCTCCTGTGGTTCTTTAAATCGCACAGTACACGGGCGCCTTGTATTTCGCCTTCATCGTCCCGATCGAGCGCGTGTCCATAGGATCAGCAATCGTGCGCCTTAACCACTAAGGCACCGCGACGCTCCGTGGGATTGAGAAAAAATGTCGAAGTAAAGAAACAAAAAAAAAACTTTTCCTTGTGTTGATACGGGCGCTGCATTTTTCTCAGGGGCTTCTTGTTTGCTGCCAGGACATACCTCCGTTGTAGGTATGTTTCCATCGGCTTTAGGAATAAGTTCAGTGAGGCAAGGATAGAGTTGCAATCCCAACTGGCGAAAGATTTTTCTCAATAGGTGATATTCACGTGACGTCACCGGCACCACTTCGTTGTCTAGCATGCAGCTTTACCAGTGCAGGCCAGAGCCAGTGGTGGTTACCTCATTAGATAGGTTAGATAGTGGTTACGGCGCTCGACTACTGTTGCCAAGGATGCGGGATCGAATCCCGGCCTCGGCGGCCGCTTTTCGATGGAGGCGGAAAGCAAGGCGCCCGTGTGCTGTGCGATGTCAGTGCACGTTAAAGAACCCCAGGTGGTCGAAATTTCCGGAGTCCTCCACTACGGCGTCTCTCATAGCCTGAGTCGCTTTGGAACGTTAAACCCCACAAACGAAACCAAACCATCATTAGATAGGTAGGTACCCGGCTGCCATCCACGGTGCTTCACAGACAGCAAAATGCCAGCTGTTGTGACGTCACGGAATACTTCCTATACTTGTTTCCAGTTACAGCGTACGAGCGCCGTTTCCTTTGCAATTTCTCTGTCGTCTTAGAAACCCGCGGCTTCTTTTTGCTAAGTCGAGGGAAAGAAAGGAAGATAAAAAAAAAAAAACAAAGAAAAAAAAAACATCCGCGCTGTAGACTTGCGAGTAAACTTAACGAAACGTTCCTCATGCAACACAGCCTAACTATGCATACCCAAAAATGTTAGTCGTTTTCAGAAAAACAGTTCTTGGACGTAATTTTTTTCACATTTTGTTTAAATTCGCGGTAACCGTCAATATATTCGCAGATCTGCCCTGGGCAGGCTTTTAGTTTTTAACTACTAATTTTCAAAACTTACACCATTGATTTCCTTTCGTAGTTTTAGCTAATTTTTGTGAGTGCAGAACAAACTTCGAAACAAAACATTTGCTACGCATCGGAAGCCTCGACCATTTCTATTATATGCTCATAAACGTATTTGGTAATGTTCCGTAGTTACCTTACAATTATATCCATAAACGCAGCCCATTTGTTTTCTACGACGGTTTTAACTACTCGATACGAGCGCGAAAGAAACTTTAAAAACAAATGTTTGGTATTCATCGGAAGCTTGGAGCTTTGCCTTCGACGTATTCATAACAGTATCTTTCAGTATTCCACAGTTCCCTCACTATCAGAAGGCGTTGCCGAAATCATGAACTTGGAGAGAGGCAGACTGGAGCTACTCCTTTCGTCGTGAAAAAATAAAAATAAAAAAAAAATATCGACTTCCGAAGCAGCAGTAAAGTGCTTCCTATACTTTTTGTTCACATTCAGAAGTAGCGTAAATCTCGATCTTTACGGCGTCCTGCCCGATATACGAGGACAGAAGAACTGACTCGTGCTTGAATGTGCTATCACCAAACGAAAGGAGGTCTGACACTTATTTAATAGTCCCAAAATAATTTCGGTCACATCTTGCCTTCGATACCTATTCTCACAGAGAGAGGATCAGCTAGGCAGATACCGCGGCGCATTTATTCTTGCTTCTCTAATCTTGCAAGGCGACTATACTGTATGAGATGATCCGCGGGAGCAATGCGATGAGTACAAAGACTTGAGGTGACCAACGTTGTTCTTTAAGCTGATAGAGGGTTTTTCTCCTTTACTCTCCCGATTTACTTACAATAAACGAAGAACGTTTTGCGGTGAAGCAGTCTGCTGGAAAAGGAAATGAAATTCCATTTCCTTAGCAGAATAGAAAGTTGGGCTAGTTGAAAGCTGTTCATGATGAATAAGAAGGCGCAGACAGAACGTATAGACAGGCGCTTGTCCTGTTGTATTCTCTTCTGTGTCTACGTTCTATTTGCGCCCTCTTATTCATCAATTTCCTTATATTGCAAAATAAACACCGGTGCTGAGGCGTAAGTGCATCTTGTTTCGGTAACAAAGTAAAACGTTGCTTGTTGCAAAACTGAACTAGCGAGTGGCGGTAGCTTTGTCGTCCCCTTTCCAGCAAAAACGCAGCAACTCGCTTCGCAAGCCGTTCGACTCCTGCGTTTGTAAGTATGCCTTCATTTTGCCATACTGCAACCTGGCAGGCAGTCAAATGAGATTTGTGCATGGAAAATATATTCCTTCCGGGGCAGTTGGCCTTCGCTTGCAAGCAGTAAAAGAGTGATCTCATTTTCCTGCTTACAAGAACTCGTGGGCCTGCCGGTAAGGACATAGCTCTAAGCCTGACTTGCATTGCTCGTAACTTCCCTATGATTTTCTAAAATTCTCGTTCTGCGTATGTCATTATGCGCAGAGAGTTTATGCCACATTATTTATGCTTCTACTGTATGTAAAGTGTGTTACCGAAGGATAAAAGCGGTTTTTATTTTTAATATTGACAGTGTAAAGTTTTCGACGTTGAAATTTAGAGGGTGGGCGTCATCATTCTCACCTTTCAATGTGCTCACGCGAGAGCGAACGCTGCGCTCGATCGACTGGAAAGTTGAGATGCAAACTTCGAGTTTGCGGTACTTTCTTGATGTGGTTTTGACTTACTGTCTATGAATGCACTAGCCTTACTTTTACTGTTCTACCTATTTAGACTCCGTAATGCCTATCGTAGTACGTGGTGTTCGCGTCATATCATTCAGGACGCTCATATACGCTTTTCAAAGGCGTACCTTGCGTGATAGAGTTGCGAAGGCGCTGCGGTCTTGCAATAGTTGAAGGGATTCATCGCGGAGTGTGTGCCTAGTTCAAAGCAGGAGTCATCATACGATTCTGAGGAAGCAAATAGCCAGGGAGAAAGCGGTAAATGGAGAATGGGGAGGAAATACAGTCACCTTGATCAGTTATTTTGCCTTCATTAATGCCAAGATGCAGGGCTCTTTATTTCGATATATGTATATATATATATATATATATATATATATATATATATATATATATATATATATATATATCAGATCAAACATTAAAATACTCCGATAGTGCCACACGTGTCTTGCGTACTTGTGGTTCTATAAATGACCAATAAATATTACAAATGTGGGCTACACTCAAACATAAATCATAGAACGTCGTAGTTCCTCGTTCTTTGGCATACGTTGAAGTGCCCGAACTTTATTTGCTGGCAAAACGAACAACACATCTCAGTGGGAGCCCTCCGCGGCCGGTGGCTCAGCGGATTTGGTGGCAGGCTGCTGAGCCCAAAGACGCAGAATCGAACCCTGGCCGTGACGATGATAATTTGGTGAGCACAAAGTGCAAACCCTCCCGTGGGCTGCGCATGCGTCAACGCCCGTTATATTTTCTAGGTGGTTGAAATTAGTACGAAGCCGTCCACTATGGTGTCTCTCGCAGCCCCCGTGAAAGTTTGCGAATTCATATACCATGCCATATTGTGCCGGCCCCTGGGCTAGCTGTCTTGGAGAAATGCTGACTATATCGCCGCACGCACTTGACACACTTTTGATAGAGCAGTGGCACGGTGTTGTTGACGAAGGTGCACGAAGAATTAGGCTAGGTGAGCGGGGGGAAAGTGCGTACCTTCAGAGAGCTAAAATGCGCATTTCGCCGTCATCATTCGAAGCCAATAGACCAATCTGTGGCAGAAACCTCTCCCAGAGATTTAGAACCTTTCTTCTGTTGCGCTGTCGGAGCGAATTTTGCATCCTCATCAAAGCACCTGTTCATTTGCCGCCACCGAATACGTTCCGCTTCGCCCCGGTCTCCGCTCTACCGCTTCCGTATAGCACGAACTCCAATCTCTTTACAGGTATTCCTCTTTTTTTACGTTCAGTTCATCTAGAATGTCATCAACTGTCATTGTGACCCTAACGCCTGGTGTTGTCTCCATGACTCTTAATGCAACACTCGTGGGTATACCCTATTGAATTGTTCGCAATCTACCTTTAGCGTCATTTCTGATTCCTCCAATAACCTCTCAGTTCCGGATGCACAATGTAGCACCAGCAGAGTGCGTAGCTTGTAGACGCTTACTTTATAGCAGCTGCGCTGAGCCTATGTACTACCAAATTGAGAAGACTGAGTGCCAAGTTCACCTATATGTATTTGATTGCTTCCTTTTTTTATTACGCAGTGTCTGAATCTGCCTACATAGCCTCAGCTAAGTACGTACGCACCCCTAATAGAACCTCTTAGCCTGATGCAGATCACTGGATATTTGCCGACCATTTAACATTAGTTTTGATCGACTTGACTTTTTAGACTGATTATTTTGCTTTTTTTTTTTTTTTTATTCTCCTTTCATGTCGATGCAAAGGCAGAAATACGCAGAAAGCGTAACGATTGCGCACTTTCTTCGCCCTACGCTTTTATACGTGAAAGTCTTTGTAATGTGCTTTGGTTTCTGTACTTACGTTTAAACGCTTGAAGAAGTAGCCATTTCGAACGAAGCCGCAGTGAGCGTGTTCACTGTACAAGAAATCTGAGCGCTATAGAAAAACAAAAATTCTACACTTGTTTTAAATGTTTAATTCTCTGCCGCAAAATATGATGGTGACCCATAATATGTGAAGCGTAAATGCACTAATGCAAACGACATAAGAGTTAATTCATCCTTTCGGTTCTACACTTCATCCGCCTAGAAATGTTAGAGATTTTCTGGAGAGGGTTTTGAGTTTAAATTTTTCTCTGATTGTTTCACATCACGATAACAATCAGTATATCCGCAGATCCTCCATCGATAGATTTCTAATTTTGTTTTTTTGCCTATAATATTCCAAAACGTGCCCCATTGGCTTTCTATGGCAGCCTCACTTATTTTTTGTACTCGTACGACAAGCTCCTGAAGCAAAGTTTTGAAGCATTTCAGGATCTTACTCATTTCTGTCAATGTGTGCAACAAAGGTCTTACAATATTCTGCAGATGACACAAAAATTAGTTTCAGAAATGCAAGCCGATGGGCTTTCTATGGAACTTTAATTACACCCGATGCGAGGGCAGGCAAAAGTTTAAAACGAAACGTTTGCTACGCATTGCAAGCGTTGCAGCATGCCCATCAACGTGTGCATAACAGCATCATATTGCATCCTACCGGTGTCTCACAATCAAAAGGTATCCCAGAATCCTTGACCTGAAATCATTCCGCGTAGTGCTGCGTGTCCTTCGCATTACAATTTGGCGTTAGTTTCTGCATTACCGCCCTCTGTAACGCCCGTATAGTTCGACGCTTTTCCTGGTGAAAACAAGCTAATTATTCTAACTACAAAAGGGGTAAGGAAATGAGTTCTTCGTTCCTACCTCATGATACCAGGAAGTCAAAAGCGTGACTTCCATTCATCTCCGACGCGGGAGCAGTGTGTATTGCCGAGCGTTGGAGCGTAGTTGACTTGTCACGGCCACTCTTCATTAAAGAGGGCCTAAGGCAATTTTCACATGCCGCGGCGTTCAGCTTCGACACGGCCATACCATTTGAGCCATCTGACTGAGCTCACTTTTCAATACGAGATAGCGCCTCTGCTTCAGCTCCGTGTAATCGGGGAATTGTAAATCTCAAAGCACCTGGCTTAGCCGACTTTGACTACAGTTCACCGAGCAACTTATTCGAATTGGCCATTTTGCGAGGCAGGTCATAAAACAAGCGACCTTACATGAAGCCAGATCGGCAGCTTCCAATGAAGTCTGCACGCTATGCGTTCGACGCAGGTCTGTTTCCAAAGCTAGCAGGTAAACGCCCGAATCCGGAGCCGTGAGCGTCCTATGCTTCAAAATGGATATACAGCGGACCCCTTACGGAACGCATCCAATCAGCGTATTCATCATCTTCCATCGGCGCCAACCTACAGCGAACGTAGAGAGTAACATTCTCCTGAAAGAATGATGTAAGCGCTGTAACCATGCACGCACCAGGGAGAATGGCAAAATTTAATCTCCATGAATGATAGCTTTTGTACTTCTTACTCTTTTGCTCACGCTGAGTTACGATGGGACACGGGGCGCACTGTCTCAGAGAGAATTTCCTTGCATTCCCTTCGAGATAATGATCAACATCCACCCGAGGCTCGTAAAACCGGTCTTTCTTGGAACCGGCGACGCAAGCATCCATGTGCGCTTCGTCCTTTCCGCGGGAATAATGTTGATACCCTTGTGCGCGCTCGCCGCAGTAGAAAGCGGAGCAGCACGAAAAGTTAGCAAGAACAACGCAGCCTGTTCCGCCTGAGTTTGCGTACATTTTATCCTGGCATTTCCCTGCGCGACTGCAGTCGTGAAGGGTATATTGTTTGAAGCCAGTTTCCAGGCATCAACTTAAAGAAATTCGCTTAACGTAGCAAAAATACTGTGCTCCTTGTAATTATACCTGTGTGCACATTTAAATATCCTTCTGTTCTTATGGTTCCATCGATCCCGTTAAGACTTCTGAAAAAAATATATATTTTTGTCTCTTGGGTGTGCCCGTGCTTGTCCACACGTTTGCTGCACTGCCATATAGTTACCAGAGGGTGTTTCGACTGCCACCGAGTCAAGACCTCTGCTCAGAGTAATGACACACAGACACACGCACACACATTGTGAGCAACGTTTGATGTTGCTGAAGATTTATAATAATGAAATTATATATAATGCTTTATAAAATGTAATTGGTTTCATCGACGAATGCACGAAAAAAAGAAAGTTTTGACTGCATACCTTCAAGACTTCTTTTGAAGGCTTTCTCTCTGTCTTGTATGTTTCTCTTCATATTTTCAGAACCTTTCGGCCCTTTCAGCTGGCTCTCTGAAAAACAGGACCGCTATGACGAAAATGCTATCCGCGGGGCTATAATTGTCTTTACGGATGACAGCGTGTCGTCTTCATACCGACGTTGGTCCTACTTGCGGAGCCAAATACCAGGTTGGCAGAATTTGTTGGCTGTCCCTTTTCTTTCAAGTGAACCCAGGTCCAGCTACAGGGAGCGTATTTGTCGGTCCGTCTCAAACGTGTGCCATAAAATATGCTTATAGCCGTATTTGCAGTCAATGCATCTAGTACAAAGCATGCGTAACCAACGCGAACGATTGTATGTAGGCATCCTTTGTGTTCCCATCCTTACTCACCACCGACATCATCGTCTTTCTTACTGGAGATCCTAAGAGGTATTTTTGTTTCAGCCCACAATCGTTTCAAACATTTAAAAGCACGAAGAAAAACACACGTGCAGGGGCAGCACTTGTGTTCCCAACAGATTCTGACGTCCACCATGCGGACTGCTGAAGAGGCTTGCCGGCACTAAAGCTGGCTAGCCCAATTTGGATGCGTGTTGCAAGAAACAAAAGCAGCTTTGACGTGACGCACACTTTTGAGGCGGTGAAGTTGTTCAGTGTTTATGAACGCTATCTGCCACGTCAACACGCTTGAAAGAACGCGCTTGGCCAGCTTGTTGTTACATAGCAATAAGTCTCTCGCGGCGACTTTAGTTCGTACGGCACGCAGAATGCCCTCCGGCAGCAACGTTAACGTATTAGCGTCTGTCTCTGTCAGTGATCGCCCTCACTTGTTGCAATAAATGTTAGATCTCGCCTCCCACTTCCTGCTCATTGTATTGTATGTGACATGAGTGGTGACCAATGTCGTCAGGTTAGCTAAACGCCAGCCTAAACTCGTACATCAAAACGCGAGTAAATGATGATAACATTGAAGTCGTCATGGTTGATGTAAAAGGCATGTTACAACACGAGAAACAATGAACAATATCGATGGAGTTTTTATTTTTTTTTTTTCCTGCTTGCGTTTGTTAAACAAGTCTGTCAAAATAAGGACAACAACAAAAGTCATAAGCTTGCAAAGAGAGAGCGAAGTGCAAAATCGTGTTTGTGGGCATTTAGAAGTTACTGAAAGAGTTCAAGTGAAGTAACTCTCTGCCAGAGGACTGTAGAGGCGTCGCGTATTGGCCACTGTAGTACAACTATCGTTCCGACAATTTCGATCTCGCAATGGATCGCACTAGAGTCCTGGCTTATGAGCGGAGTTTCAAGTAGCAAAGCAAAGCAACTCGCTACACTGTTTCTTCTGCCTGCTTTACAACGGTGTAATATTCTGAGCTTTCTGCCTGCTGATACTCCTCATCTGTCTCACGGGAATTGACGTTCCTTTGTGTTATCTGTCAACCTGTGCGAATTTCAAGCACGCTCGTCTACTGTTACGGGTTTACTAAGCAGTCAGTTATCGTGTATAACAGCTTTGAAATGTTGCTGCTGTTAAGAACTTTTGCATTAATTTGTTACTGACGCGTTATTTCCAGTGGACAGATTATAATGCTCTGTCGAGCATAACGGCAAGCTTCAGAACATATACGAACCGAACGTTGTAAATTGTGATGTTCGTCGTCCTGAAGCAATATGTAAACTATGAAGGACAACCTAGTGGAGGGCTCCGGATCAAATTCAACTGCCTGGCTTTTTTTAACGTGCGCTCATATCGCACAGAACACGAGCCTTCTTCGTAGCGAAAGCTACACTGTGCTTGCAATGATTTTCAAGCCGTCGGCGCGGCACCGTGTTACCGTAGCACCGTGGAAGAAGAAGAAGAAGAACGCTCGGTTACCCGCAGCTAATGCTTCTGCTCCACATTCGGTTAAGCAGCGTTGAACCCTTCTCATTTTTTTTTTCTTCTCCTCGGCCTTACTTCTGCGGAGGGATCAGCAGCCGAACGCTATAGCCACGAACAGGCACATACTACATATAAATTCAGCCAAAAATGAGCACTACCTTTAAATGCCGTTGAGATCAGAAAACATTTAGCGCATGAATTTTTGAACGACAAAATAAAAAAAAAAAGTAGAAGAACGAGCGGTGGTGGTGGTGGTGAACTCTTTTATTGCGCCCAAAAACAGGGGACCAGTCAAAGGGCCGGTTGCGCTGACTTAGAGGAGGTCGGCGGGGATCCTTTGGGATGCCGCGGCCTCCACCGCGCGCTGGATAAGCCAGCGTTGGTCTGCTGGCTCGGAAGTACACAGGAGAGACTCCCACGTCTCTGGGGTGTTTGTGTTGTCTCTGTTGTAATGTGTACAAGTCCACACCATGTGTATGAGTGTGGCCGGAGTTGAGCAGTGTTTACACATGGGGGCTATCTGATCCGGAAAGATCCTGCCGTATAAGAGGAGGTGTGGGAAGCTTCTAGGTTGTAGTTTGCGCCATTGGACGGCCTCGCGTCTTGTTAGATCGCGGTGTGCGGGAGGATATGTGCACCTTTGGAGTCGGTAGTGCTGGAGTATGTCCGTGTAAGTTGTGAGTAGAGAAGCGCGTGAGATATTAGTGTCAGCGGAAGCAGGGTGGCTGATCATACTCTCGGCTCGGCAGCTGAGATCTCGAGCGAGAGTGTGTGCCTGGGAGTTTCCGCTGAGCGACTCGTGGGCTGGAGCCCAAAGAAGTAAGCGAGATGTGGAAGAGGGTGCTGTAGAACGTAGAATGTGTAACGCCTGGCAAGAGATACGGCCAGCATCGTAATTGCGAATAGCCTGCTGAGAGTCACTGATGACGACTTTGGTATTAGGGTCGGCTAGCGCATGCGCAATGGCAACCTCCTCAGCAGCGGTGACTGTTTCTGCATTGCGAATGCCACAGGCTGTGTACCAGCTGCGGTGAGGGGCGAGAGCTACCGCCACCATCGCTGGCCTCGATGGATGGTAAGAGGCGTCCGTATACGTGACGTCCAGACGTCCGCTGAAGCGTTTCTCGAATTGACGAGCCCGGTCGGCCCGTCTTTCGGCGTGGTGTTCCGGGTGAATCCGTTTGGGAATGGGGAGGAATGCGGATATTTAGGCGATATTCCAATGGAAATTCAGCGTAACTTGGGGCCGATCTCGGCGGGGAGATCCCAACTTGCTGCAGTACCGCTCGGCCAGCGTGTGTGAGTGAGAGCTGTTCATACTGGGCGGTGAGGGTTGCCTCGATCAGTTCGCTCACGGTATTGGAGATTCCGAGAGCCATGAGCTTATAGGTAGCTGTGGACATGGGAAGACCTAGGGCCGTCTTGTATGCTTTTCTAAGTGACTCCTCTAGCCGTTCGCTTTCGGCACGAGTGAGACGTAAGTAGGGTCCAGAGTAGGTGATGCGGGAGCAGATGAAATCTTGAACGAGGCGCAGGAGGTTGGACTCTCGCATGCCATGATGCTTGTTGGAGATTCGCCTAAGGAGGCGTCCGATCTGTACAACCGACTGGTCGATGCGTTGGATCGTGATGTTGTTGCTGCCGTTGACCTGTAGATGCAAGCCCAAGATCCTGATGTTGTCTGTTCGAGGAATCGGGTTTCCTTGCACCTGGAGTTTGATGTCAGGATGTATCTTTGAAGGGCGTCGTTCCGGGGAAGGGATGATGATATACTCGGACTTTGTCGCCGGGCAAGTGAGGCCAACTGTACTTAGACAATCTCCAATCCGTTCGATCGCGGTCTGTAAAGCGGTGAAGACCGCTCTCACACGCTAATCAGAGGTCGAAAAGTTTCTCTTCAAATGCCTGGTTACACACTCCGGCTCTGCAGAGCAGCCCTGAATGTTTGAGCCCTAGCTTAAATTACCACTAAATATAGCTCCACAACAACTATTTTGCTTGCAGTGTTTGGGTCAGCAAAGAGGAAAAAAAACAACAACGCATGAAAGACGAGCTTAAGGCAAATGGCAAAAATAAAAGCCAAGGCCACCTTTGAGTGGATCGGCATTTATTTTTCTCAGGCGGCCCGACACTTGCTCGCGCTTTGCCCTGAATGTTTTAAAAGTGTCGAGGCGCTTTTCTTGGTGCGGCTGAAGAGGCCTCTCGAATGCAGGCATGGCCATTATTTATTCACCCTGCCCGAGAAATGCGGGTGCACGGAAATGACAACAAAATATAGAAGGGGCGGAAGGGACTTCCAGCGTATAAAGAGTGAGAACGGAGGCAGCAACAAAGACAAAGGATAAAGTGCGAAGACGGCGAGGAGAAACAGGGGAGTTCATTCACGGTTCAGTTCGCTGTCAGTGTCATTGGCTGGCCGCATTGGCGCAAGCTTATGGCGTCACATATACCAACACAAAGGAGGAGCGAGGCTGATAAGAAAACTTCCTGCCCCGAAACACGCCGGAAGTGGCGTCCGTTGCCCCTTTGTTACTGGGCTTGTTTCCTCAGTCCGGAGGGGGAGTGGATTGGGGGTGAAGAGTGTATAGGGCGCTCTTATTTGCCGCGTATGTGCGCGTTTGCAGCTCGCCCCACTGCGGCACAGAGATCGGGATTACTTCTGTTCGGTTGACTTTGCTTGTGAGTACGTTCGCGCCGGGAAGCTTGTCCTCGCCGTCGCGTCGTTTACGCGATGCTGTCTACTAGGCGGGCGGCTACCGCTACAGCGACGGTGGGGCTTGGCCGTGTTTTATAAACCTTCTTTCACTGCGTCTCAAAATGTGCGCTGCTTGTCGGGGAAGATGCGCTTAGAATGCATGCACTTGTGTCCGACACAGTGCGTTCGCACAATCCCGCTGGATGATTTGATGCCGTTTTCTCCCTTCTGTGTTCCCACGCGAAAAGTGTTTCCGGTATGGTGAATTTTTTGATATCGAAGATACAGTTTGAGCTAGTGGAGCGTACGCTATAAGGAATCGCCTTTCTTTTTTTTTTTTTCTTGTCCTCAGAGAAAATCCTCGAATTTAAATTATTTGTATGTGTGTGTGGTTTGCCTTACCCAGGACGGGAACCGAGGTTAAAATACTGTTCGCATATCTTTTCAGCATGTTGAAAGCGATCCTGGTGGGAAAACATTGCTTCAATAATATGCACCAGTTGTATAACAAAATACTCCATCGGAAACTATAGCAGTCTTACAACTCTACTCGGAAGCTTAGAAATAGCAACGGAAAAAGGGAGCGTCAGTGGCCGCGGAAAAGTTGTTTTTTTATTCGATGCTCGGATGTTAAAAGGCATTTCGATTACTTTTCTAATGTTCAGCACCATGTTCTGAAATGATAATTACGCACATTATTCGCGTGCATTTTTATATTATTCGATGTTCCATAGTGCTTTGGTTAATACAGTAGCGTGATGCGCGGAGAAGTACGCAGTATTTGGCACTCGGGAGCAAAAGCGGTGTATGTAGCACGCGGTGTTATGTGGTTCGCAGCTCTTATTATACCTTTCGGCGTATTTGGCGTGCAAGGGCGCAATGGATCTAAACGAGCGAAGTGTCATACATACAGGATAAAGCGGTCGCCTCCTCGCCTTTCGTGAAACGGTTTGACAGTGCATCCTAAAGCCCAGTTAGTGTGCGCCACTCCTCCTCCCAACATATAATAGAGCTGCCAGCGTGCCAGTCCCGAAAATTTGAGCATTTCGTCAAGTGGCGTTCCACTGTACTACGTGATGGTTCAGCAAACGCTGCCATGGCTTTCTTAGGTTAGTTGGTTAATTGGTTCATTGGGTTTAACATCCCAAATCGACTCAGGCTATGAGAGACGCCGTATGTGGTGGGTTCCGGAAATTTCGACATCTGAGGTTCTTCCCATGCATTGATATCTCACAGCACACGGGCGCCTAGATTCGATCCCGCATCCTTGGGCACAGGCATGGCTCTCTTACTTTCGCTCACGATAGCAAATGTATTTCATTAGCCCCATGTGAAAGTGCAAGTCCATCACGTTCCTATGTCTCGTTATTGAGATGTCCCGTAAGCAGGATTGTCACTACGGAAATTCATTCATATAATTTATTCTGATCTTTCATATTTCTAATATAACAAGGATCACGGTGATATAGCTTGTGTTCACTCCGAACCTAATGGCCTTTTTGCCGTCGAGATAATTTACACCACCTCAAAAACGATATTGTCTATACCTACCTGAGCTGGAGCTTAATATACCGACGTGCCTCAGCAGTTCACATTGATCTTTGCAATGTCCTTTTAAGGACATAACGATCGCACAGCAGACCTGGAAAACATGATGAAATGGTGCACACACGGGTTTGCATAAAATCGTTTGCGGTACCATAGTTGCAACACCAGCAGCTGCAGGGTCACCCCGAAAACCGTCATTGCCGCCGTCCCAATCAATGGACGCTTTCATGGCCGTGGTAAGATGGCGTCGTTGGTGGAATGAGTATGTGGTGGAAAGAGCTGTCATGTGACTGCGTGATTCTTCTAAAACAGATGTGTCCAAAGTAACTAAAGGTGTTGCATTACATCCAGTACTGAATATTTGGCAGCAGTAGCACTCAAGTAGTATAATTCGCAGGACGCCTGCTGTACTGTGAGGTGTGATTCATTTCTTATTATATTCACTTTAAAGCCAGTAAATTATACTTGAGCCTCTGAAAATACGTGAACAATTCAATTGCAGAATTGCTGCGCTGCGGAACGTATTAAATATTGGAGCGAGAGTGATTCTTTGCAGCTCCAGCTTTCGCGCGCTGGTTTGTCGAAATATTGTGCCCCTTTCATAGGAATGTGTTCTTTCAGTAGGTGACACACTTTACGTTTATTATCGTCGTCAAGCCCGCAATATCTCTCGTCAGAATACAACTGCCCGCATGAGAATATGCGCGAGTTGTAGGCGACGTTTGCCTCCGCCGTTTCGAAGCCTCCTCGCCGCTACTTCGGCACATTATGAAAACATTCACGAATTCAAGATCACCACTCCCCAGAAGACCTGGCGCCGCGCTCGGCACAGTAACGGCGTGTCATAGCTAGAAACACTCAGCCACGAGGTGTCTCGAGTTCGGGAAAGAGCTCACATATGAAGCCCAGCTCATGACGCCCCTGGGGATTCGGCGGGCTCGGGTTAACGACGTCAGCTTTCATGACTGCATGCTGAGCACGGCAGGCGTATACACAAAGTCCAGCCAGTGCGACGGTGGAAACGACGGTGTTCCGGACACTAAAACTGGGGGTCATTGGACGCGTCCAGGCGCGCGCTAAACTTCGTCTTGGCGGAGACGTCGTATGCGTGCGCACTGACGGCGCTGCCCCGGCGAGCACTATCCCAGGCGTTGTTCTGCGTTAAACGTTTTATACGCGCGGGGCAGGAAACTAGCCACAGTCGGAAACGACGCAGCGGCTTCATCGCCCTCGTAGTGGCGTTGGAGATTAAAATAAAGGTAAAAAAAGAAATTGTTGATATCCTAGAGGTTATCATCGTTCTTCCTGTTACGATGGCATGCCATGTTGAGTAGATGTACGCGCAGCAGCGCTCTTGCCATTCAGCTTGGTTGTCCAGACGGACTCATGCTCTCTTGTGTCGGAGATGCCCCAGCATCTGGCTTGTGGAGAAGAGAGCGCGTCAGTGTACACGTGTTTCTGGGGGATAAACAGACAGCCCGAGGCTGCACCACGCTAATATATGCGTGGCCCAATGGGCCATATCGCGCTCACACGGGTAAAGCAAAACGACGACTTGCAAACTGCGCTCTTGCTAGTGAACAGATTCCTGCATGTGTAGTGAGTTACAACATATTACTGATACAGGGACCCCGACTCTTCAGTCTTTTCAACATACCTGTGACAGTGCGTCAGGTAAAAAAAAAAAAAGAAAAAAAAAAGAAAACGCCCTTAACGGCTGCCGGTAAAAAGAAAAAAAATAGAAACAGCTGCGTTTAGAGCAAGAAAGTCCACAAGTATAGAAAACTGGGCGAGTTGGATAGGATTCATCTTAAAGCAGCGCGAAAACACAGGACTAAAAGGAACAGGAGACGACACAAGCGCTTTCTACGCTTGTGTCGTCTCCTGTTCCTTTTAGTCCTGTGTTTTCGAGCTGCTTTAAGATGAAAGTCCAGTAGGGAATTGCAAAAAATAGACAACGCTTTCAAAACTCGTCATTTGTAACGAAGCAAAGCTTGGTGTGGAAGAGCTGAGCAATTGTCTGCTGGCAAAAAGAGAACGCGAGCATTTTTATTCCCCTAGATGAATGGAATTGGCTACTTTCAGAGAAATGAGAGCTGTTCTTTTTCGTAACCCATTATCACAATAACTATATGAAATTTCAAAACCATATCATGTTTACGATGTGGTATGTGTCATGCCGACGACGCTTGAGCTGTCGTCGACAAGAGTGCGGGTTGTTGGTGACATCGAAAGGCAATTTCCTTCTTGTCAAAGTGGCCAAATGACCGTAGCCAAAATGCTCCCAAGCGGTGATTTCTAGACGAGCCTCCCACGAGAACTCAATTTTTGTTCCTATTTACTGCAGCCTGGGCGAGGAATGACTTGGGGAAATGCGTCGAGAACTAGGATAAATGATGCACACAATAAACGGTTCTACCGCATGATGTAGTTTTTATCGAAAAATATAAAGCGTTTCTGTCTTGAATTGGGCAGCTGTGAGGTCGGCGTTAAAAATATTTGCGTATTTCAAGTGCAAAACTCTTAAAATTTTCGCACCGGTGTCGGTGAGCCAAGCCGATTGTGAGGGCGCATGAGGTTGTGGCGATGCGAGCAAGCTATCGCTCTCTGGCGTTTCCTCGTCTGCGGTGACACTACGACTGTGGAGTTAAATGCCATTTTCCCACTGCGCACAGCACAGATGACACGCGCGCACATCTCGCGTATATGGACGACGCAGATTTAGGACACGAATCGTATCATGCTAAATCTCATGAAATGAACGTGGTGGCCTCGTGGTGTTTGCAGCCGTGGCAACAGTGTACGGCGTGAGGACATATGCAGTGCAAGAACTCTGGCGTTCACTGCTTTTCTGTACGTTACAGTGATCAAAAGAGGCCACACGGTCAGAATGGGGCTTCCAAAGCGTCGTGACAAGTACGTACCGCGGAATTATTGAGAAGTGACACTAATGCATGTAGTCACGTCGGTAGTTCAGGTGACCTCATACTGCAGAGTGCGAGTGGCCAATTTGAGACTCCGCCACTGTGCTGTGATGTCGCCTCATGGCGTTGCTGTGATTGGCAGGGGTATGTATACCAATACGAGGCGCGTTAGAAAGCGGGGCTTCTGCTGTTTTCTCAAACTGTACAAGACTATATAGTTTACTTCAGACTCAGGCTGCCGTTTGCACCCTGAAGAAAGAGTGAAAATGTGTATTTCCCTACCCTGGTCCAGGTCGCCGCACCTGGAAGTGCGATGTTATGTTAGCACCCACGCTATAGAAAAAGAGGTGATCGATTGGCCGTCCTTGCCACAAAGATTCCTTGCTGTAACACGCTCCACGTGTATACCGCAACTCTTCATGATCCACGCGCTCGGCTCCCATTTTATGACTGACACATTTTTACCTCTTCCGTTGTCGTTTAGAGCATAAAACCTTTCGCTGGTGCCGAGCTCCGTCGCAGTACAAACGGCCTTCATTATTGAGAGGGAGTGAAAATTCGTCCTGCTTTTCCCCTTAGGAATCCAGCGCATACTATCAATTCATGTGCCTGTATTCTTTGAAAGGAGGTCATTGAAGCCCTCGTGATTGCCAGAAGAGGTGATGACTGCGTCAGTTCGCCATCGATATCACTATAGAGATAAGAGGCTGAGTATCTAGAAGAGCATGTTCGGGTTGCTCAGCCGCTATGATTCTGCTGTAAAGTGCTGTTGTCATTATGTCGAACGTTTCCGCGATAGGCCTTTCTTGTTATGTTCAGAGGCTTTATAAGCCACCTGTTTCATAAATAAATATAGTTGGAAGTCTGCGCCTCGTTTGTGCCCGTGTGTTCCTTTCAGTCCCGTGTCTTTCGCGCAGTTTTGCTCTTTCGTTTCAAATGTATCAACTAGCCCATCAAAGCGTCTTACTCATTCAAGCTTGGTATGGTATGCTTTGGTGTTTATGGGGTTTAACGTGTGAAAGCTATGAGAGACGCCGTAGTGAAGGGCTCTGAAAATTTCGACCACCTGAGGTTTTAACTTGTACTGACATCGCACAGTTCACGAGTGCCTTGCTTTTCTCATCCATCTAAAAGCGGTTGCCCTGGCGGGGCGCATGGTATGGTATGGTATGGTATGGTATGGTATGGTATGGTATGGTATGGTATGGTATGGTATGGTATGGTATGGTATGGTATGGTATGGTATGGTATGGTATGGTATGGTATGGTGTGGTATGGTATGGTATGGTATGGTATGGTATGGTATGGTATGGGATATGATATGATATGATATGATATGATATGATATGATATGATATATGATATATATGGCACGGCATGGCATGGTACGGTACGAAACGGTACGGTACGGATGGTGTGGTATATGGAATTTAACGTCCCAAAGCGGCATATAGTATGTGGTAGGACGTATTGTGAATGAATTCTGATTAATTTTGAGACCTCGTGCTTCTTAATATGTACACTCTTCGCGTAGTGCACGGACGTCTTGCGTGTCGCTCCATTAAATCGCAGTCGCATCACCCGAGATATAACCCGCGTCCTAGGCATAAGCAGTCGAGCGCCCTAACCGCCACTGGGCCACCGCGGCGAGGCATTTAAGCTTGGTGACCTCGTCTGCCTTCTCTTACAATCCAGTCTCCTTGGCACTGAGTACTGGTTTCCTATTACATTCACAGAAGTGATTTCAGGCGGAGACCAACAAATGTAAGGGAATAATTTTTCATTGCCATTCATTCGAACTCAGCAACACGCCTGCGAACAAGGATAATTTTGGAAATTTTGCAAGGAAGGAGCTTCTCACTTGCATAAATTCACGATGACAATCAATGTATTCACATATTTTCCCTCGCCAGACTTCTAGTTTTTTTGTTGTTGTTGTTTTTTTGCTGTTAATGTTCAAAAATCCAGGCCATTGGTTTTATATAGCTACGCTTTCTTTTACCAGTTACCCTCCCTGCCTTTCCTCCTTATTTACTTGTTGTGAGCGCGGAACAAACTTCAGAAGCAAATTTTTGCTGCGCATTGGAACCATTCCTGTCAACATATGCATACTAGATGTCATGCAATATCCCATAGTTGTCTCACGATTAAAAGGTGCCCAGGATCCTGGGCTTATAGTGTTCTCAAAATTCAAAATGTTCGTGCAAAGAATAATTCTTCTGCGTGTGTGTACGTTTCGAGAAAGCTGCGCAGCTGTTCTCCGTGGTCGCATTTTTGCGTCGGAATACATGGCAATGAATAATTACTCCCTGTGATAAAATGTGCTCAACTTAGTTTCAACTACGCTGGCATAGTGCCCCATTTAGGAACGAAGGAAAAACAAATTTCATCTGCTTTTTGCCAGTTGTGTTATGAAACAGTTCGAAATACCATTTACATTAACTGCACTCGCTTTACTCCTCGTTTTCAACACCTATTCCCCGCGTTCCTTCTTTTCATGTAGTCTCTTGCTCCCAGCATTAAAACCGCCAACCACATGAACGCTTTTTTGCACCGAAGAACTATCGTTGATTCTCATGGCGCGTTTAAAGGGCCGTGAAGCAACCACAGCTGGCGGAGCAGTTGCTTTGTCAGTGACTCTTCGTCTCCTCTCGGTACAGCAAGCGCGTAGGATGTTCCCGGGATGGGCATGGGGACCAATGGGAACGCACGCATCGGGAACACTTGTAGGGCTGGTCGGGTCAATGCAGCATGACTTATAAACTGCTCGAAATGGGACGTCAACAACAACAAAAAACAAATGGAATAAAATTAAGATGCCGCCTGCCCGTGCCGCATGTATGTGAGTATGTGCATCAGCAGCTTCCCAGTTCTTTAATGTGTTCCACTAATTTATACGTATGTATATATATATATATATTTGAACATTCTTTCTTAAAGTTATGCACAAGCACGTACTCTGTTCACTTACCACAAACACGTCAGTGGTAAAAGTTCATTTTCACTGATGCAACACATAGTGAGCCACGGCAGATGGCGAAAGAGAAGAAGAAATATGAGCCAAATATAATATTTCAGGGAGCTTTTTTAACGGCTCTGCTATGTCGAAAAAATAACAAAGTATGAAAACTAAAAAAAAAATAAAAACACATATACGCGCGCTAGTTTGGTAGCTTGCAGCAGTGAAAAATCAAGCAGGGTTCGCATAACCGAAAGCCGGGTTTAAGACGCGGTGGCATATCTGCCACATTCGCTGTGAGAGAGACTTATCTTTCCGACCTAACAATCGAGAAGCAAAAGCACCGCGTGAAGACAAAGAAAGAAGACTAGTCGGGGCATAGCCTCCTTTATCGGGGTCGTGGAAAGCGGCGCTGCTTGTTACACTAGCTCCACCGTCTTTGTAACCCAATATCGATTACCCAAGCTGTGTCAGCGGAACAGAAGCTTGAGTGGATTTAAAGGAGTCTCGGCGGGGGCAAGATCGTAGGTACGCAGAGTTATTCACGAAAAATGCTAAGGGTACGACTGCCTAAATTTTCTCTCTCGCCCGGCGAGATAACGTGACAGGGATAGCCATGAAGTTTCGCCCCCTTTCATTCCCAATGGCAAGCCTTTTCATGGTAGCGGCCACAGACATTCGCATTCGTTCGTTAAGAGTGACGTTATTGAGTTTTAAGTTACGGAATACTACACGTAGCGTGAACTTCGTGAAACCTCCGATGGCCGCAAAATAATGACGGTTGCCGCCGAGCACTGCACGGTCACGCAATTTAACAAATGGAAGGCGCATTACTCTAAGCTAGCAAATGTCCTCTGCTTCCGAGCCCGACGCGGTGCTTTAAAGCTCCACACGCGTCGAGGAGCTTTTGGGCAGCACTTAGCCATTACGAGTCAGCAGTGCGGGCCACGGCTTTTGTCAGCGGGGCTAATCCAGGCTCTCGCGCAGTCAGCCGGGTCCGACTCCTGGCACCATCCTACCAGGCGAGAGCCACCCGGGTACGCCAGAGAGAAGCCGCCTGGCTTCATGCAAATCGTTTCTAACACCGCCGGGCCTGCTTTCTGCGAGCGGCTATTAGCCGAGTGGCAACTCTGGCGGCGGCGGCCATTCGTGGCACGCACTACGCCCGGTTCGCCGTTGGCCGGGCGAAAGCGCTCCGGCGTCACGACGTGGCCGAAAAGCCGTGCCGACTGTATGGCTCTCCCCGCGTTTCTCCCGTCCAGCAACCCTTTCATGCCCTTTTCCTTCCACCGGGCTCGCTCTGGTGCACTCGGGGGCTGCAGATAGCGGCTGGTGTGGCCAGTTCCCGTAACGGTACCTGTCAAGGAACCGCTTGGCCAACCCGCTGCACTTGTGCGTGAGTAGATGTTTTGCACCCTCTTTGCTTTCCTCGATGCGGCACCCCACAAACCTGAGCAAGCTTGGCTGATAAATGAAGCGCTCAGCTTGTTCCGTATGACTTTCCCTTTGCGCGCTTGCTGCTCACTGCTCAGAGAGATAAAGTCGGCAGTCGGAGGCTTATTTTTTGGCGTTAAATTGTTACCCACGCTCTGAACGCTTCTGACAACATCGCCAACGGAAGATGCCAACCATCTTTCACTTCTCAGCAATACTGCCTGAACCGACGAGGCATGAATGCCACAATTGTTACGCTGAACGGAAAAAAATAAAAAAAAAATGCCGATGATTACGTTACTTCCTAATGCGAAATTTGAGCGCAGCTCATCAGCTGTTTCACCTTTTCGATAGATTAAGGCAAAGATTTCGAGCAAGACATGTATGTACAAATACAGACTTTTTATTTTTTCACATATATTCCTTCAAGAAACACTCCACTAACAGTTCTTTACTGTCATGAAGGAAGCTTAGTGGTCGGAGAAATGAATAGAGCGATTAAGTTATCGGGAGGTAGCGCGAGGCACCGCATGGGCTCATAGGGACGTTATGCGGCAAAGAGATAGCAGCGACTGACTGAGGCCGCTGACGCCGCTAGCGAGTCAAGACAACGTGGCTCTGCGTTTCGGCTTGGGATGCACGCACCGTGACCCGCTGATAGCGAGCCGGCGCTTCGGCAACCGGAGAGCACCGTCGCCGCCACGCAAGAAGATGCGGGGGTACACGCAGCGGCGAACGGTGGTTGCAGGAGCGCGCGCAGCAATCGGAGAACACGCGCGGTCACCGCCAAAAAGGACAAAAAGGAAGAGGTGGGCTTAGCTGGGGGCTAAGAGGGGAGCGGAGCTGGTTACGAAGCACGACGCCGACGATGACGCGAAACCCAGGAACGGGCGCCAAAGAGCTGCGCTTTAAAATGCGGACATGGGGCGCACAAAGAATTAAAGTACGCCGTGACCTGATCGCGCAGCATGGAATAGTGACGTCCAATGGAGCGGTCGCACCCGCAAGCGGAGGCAGCAGCTTTCAATCCTAGACAGTTCGATCCCTCCGTCCGGAAATCTTTCTTTTACGTGTCCAATGGAATCCGCCTACTGCTCTCGTGGGTATGCGCAAACATACGTGTCCTCCTGACACGCCGAGAAAAGTATAGATTCACCAGCAGAACATGTTGACAGAGCTCGCGCTTGAAGCTGTCGGTGACAGTCCGCCAGTCTATTCGGCCCATTTCACGCCCCTATCACTTTCCAAAAGCGGTAAGGCCCGCTTGTGCTGCAGATACTTGTGGTGATTCTTCCACGAAGACGCATGAAATTTTGTGTGCATATCGAGGAGTATTGCAACAATGAGCTAGTTTTTTACGTTTATGTTAGGTTATTATTCATTGCTACGTTTCTTGTAATTATTGTTTCCAAATTTCAATTACGCTGCGCACAACGGTCATTCGGTCTTCCGCGGCATTCTTACTCTGCACGAGTCTCTCGCATAAAGACACTGCTCAAATCGAGTGCGGAACGACAAGAAAACGTGATTCGAGTGGACAGGGTCATCGTTTATACGCATCGCATTAAACGCTGCTTGCTTGATTTCGGAGCGCGCGTGTTGCTAACCGAGGGAAACTTAACTTCTAATAAAGACAGAAGAGCTCATGAGAGCATAAGCGAAAGGAGAGAGAACTCTGCTTTCGCTATTGTAAAGCAGTGACAGAAACTTTCGCTGAGGCATCCGTCTCAGAAAATATGCGGGCCGCGGCGTCCTTTCAGATTCTTGGCTTCCGGTCGATTAGTTATGCAGTAGCTGCTTTCGGTCAACGTTTTTATGAGAGGTACGTTTCTTGCCTCTGAGGAAAAAAAAGAAGTCGGTCGGAACAGTTGCATGCAGTTTGACCTCGGGCGGATTCCATGAACCGTCATCCGGTTATCATTCACCTAGGAGCACCCTCCGAGAGGGGTCGCTTTTGAAGCCCAGCGCAAGTGACTGATGACTTTCGCTAGCTGCGCCCTCCTGAAATGCACGCTTCCAGTGCGCTGAAACGAGGGCGGGATTTGTCGTTAATATACTGCCGGGAAAAGGATTCTACAAAAAAAAAAAAAAAGAAAGGAACCAAAGGGAGCCTGAGCGTCGACATTCGAACTTTATGTAGCGCGAAGACGCGATGAAGGATGAAAGATGCTACTCGGATAGGGGGCGCCGGGAAAAGCGTGTAGGAGAAGACGATGCTGCAAAAGCAAATGCTGTGTGAACTGAAATAGTTTTCGTTTTTCTGATTGTAGGCTGCACCTCTATTTTGTGCGGTAATTACCGCCGTTCAGAATTTTGTGAGCCCGAGGCATTTTCTCTGCTTATTGGTCGCTCACAGACGCGTCTGAGTTGCCTTTGGCTAGTGACTTCAGTCGGCCGTACTGTCAAAGCTAAAACTATTCCGCGGAGCTTTCCTTTTAACGCCATAGCCTTAGGGAGCTCGTTAGACCGAAAACCCGGAGTAGTCGGCGGGAAATAATTCGAGAATTTTAAAATCAAGTTAATAAATCAGGGGAAGCTCTAAATGAAATGATGCTTGGTATTGGGGTCCTGTTAAGGGGGTGCTTAAGAAAACAGAATTAATTCTGTAAAATAAAGTGGGGCAATTTCCCAGGTTGGGGATCGAACCCTAGCATTTTGCATGCTAGATGTGTACAAACATGTTAGAGGGAGGAATCTACTGAATGCGTTTTTGTATACATGTGTATGAGTACTACAGTGGCGTAGTATGTCGTGTACTGCAATTCGTATATGAGCCATGCAGGGATGCAGTGTGTCAAGTAGTGTGATTCGTGCATGGGTATGGCAGTGGCTTAGCGTTACGTAGCGTCAATTCGTGTATAAGTACTGCACTGAATTAGTATGTCTTGTAGTGTGGTTTATGTATGGGTATACTGCAGTGGCGTAGTATATGGTGTAATTTATTAACGCGATAGCGTTAAAGGCCCCATTCACCGAAAATCCGGCGTCGGCACCGGCGCAGGCGTTGGCGTTGGCGTTGTGAGCGAAAACCCGTGAGCATTGCACTGGCAGGCTGTAGCTGGCAGCTGACATGGCCGCACACTGGCCGTAGGGTTGCCTGACGTTACGTTTGACAGGAACTACCAACTCAGTTCTCCCCTTTCATGTGGAAGGGTGACGAATCAGCCTGCGAAGACCGTTGCATTCACGTCACCCCTACACCACGCAGGCGCGTTCGTACAGCTGGATTAAAGCGGGGCTTTATACGGGGCTGGTACCCGCTATGACGTCATGCCCTTAGAGGGGGACCTTGAGTGTCCACTATAATTTTTAATTCATGCATGAGTACTGTTGTGACGTAGTATGTCGTGCAGTGTATTTCATGCATGAGTACCGTAGTGGCGTAGTATGTCGTGTAATGTAGATTATGTTTGAATACTGTAGTGGCGTAGTATGTTTTGTAGTGCAATTTGTGTATCTAGCGGCGTAGTTTAACGGGCAGTGTGATTCGTGTATGAGCACTGCGGAGGTGTAGTATGTTATGCAGTACAACCTGGTCGGTGATTTGTAATGGGATTTAGTAATTGCTTTATGTGAGAAAAAAAAGAAGAGAGCAAAAGAAGGAGAATGCTCTGTCGCCTTCCCCTCTTTAAGCGACCTTCAAATTCTTTTTTAAACGTCACCTACGTAGCTCGTTCGTCAGTTTCGCACCGTCGGTGTCTGCAGCCGGGTGGCGGCTGGCTGGTGGCAAAATGGAAAGAGGGGAACAATTTTCTCCACGCCACGTTAGGGAGATACGGGGAGAAAGAGAGAGAGAGAGTGGGAAGAGATGGATGACGTAGTGGTTTGGGCACCCACCTAGGCCGCGGTAGGTGTTTGGTTCGACGGATGCAAGTGGCGCAAGCGATAGGTGCCATGTTCCGCACCCGGCTTTCTACGGAGTTCGCGCTTGGAAGAGGCATCGCAAGCGGTACTGCACCCTTTCTGGGAAGAACTGCGTTTGGAACACCTCAGCCTGCCGAAGTGGTTCGTGTTATTGCGTTCACACAAGAGCTCAAATACGTACGCTCGCACCTGCGCGTCTGAGGCACATGATAACTCACTGCTGTAAGCAACCTTCCAAAATACAACTCTGGATTCACCTCCAGCTAGCCGACTTGGCGAGACAAAAAACTCGTAACCATTCTTTGCTGACACGCCACAGCTAACACTCAGACATTCGCGACATTCGCGTTACACACTCGTCACCATCCTGCAGTTTTTTTGCTTGCTTATTTTCTTCCAGGAGGTTAATTTAGTCGAAGTAACAGTACGAAATTCATACACATGCTCATGTTTTCGCACACAGGAAAGCATCATTCATTCATTCATTCATTCATTCATTCATTCATTCATTCATTCATTCCTTTGTTCTTCGTTCGTTCGTTACCTACATAATTTGTGGTCACTAATTCTTATTTCTCTCTGCATTCGAGTCCAAGTTGCTCTTTGTTCCCTACTCAAAGTCAGTGGTGTTTTCTTCCCCAAGAAATGAGCTTCGGACTTTTCTTTTGTGTGTGTGTGTGTGTGTGCGTGCGTGCGTGCGTGTGTGTGTGTGTGTGTGTGTGTGTGTGTGTGTGTGTGTGTGTGTGTGTGTGTGTGTGTGTGTGTGTGTGTGTGTGTGTGTGTGTGTGTGTGTGTGTGTGTGTGTGTGTGTGTGTGTGTGTGTGTGGGGGGGGGGGGGGGGGTGAGTGGGGGACGGGGGGGTAATTGAAGAAATGCAATTTTTGCGTTTTCTGCCGTACCAAGAGACGTCAGCTGTATTGGGAATAAGAAAATGTGACTGAATCAACGATTCTTTATTTTTTATTTTTTTTATTGCACTTGACATTTGTGCAACAACTAGTCATCATCATCATCATCAGCAGCCTGACTAAACCCACTGCAGGGCGAAGCCCCCTCTCATATTTCTCCAATTAACCCGGTTCTGTGCTAGCTGCATCCACTTGACCCCTGCGAACTTCTTAACCTCATCCGCCCACCTAACTTTCTGCCACCCCCTGCTACGCTTTCCTTTCCTTGGAATTCAGTTTGTTACCCTAAGGGACCATCGCTTATCCTCTCTTCGCACTACATGTCCTGCCCATGCCCATTTCGCCTTCGTAATGTCCACTAGAATGTCGGTAACTTGAGTTATTTCTCTGACCCACTCTGCACGCTTCCTATCTCTTAATGTTACCCCTACCATTTTTCGTTCCATAGCCCTCTGAGTTGTCCTCAACTTAAGTAGAACCCTCTTGGTTAGCCTCCACGTTTCAGCCCCATAGGTGAGTACAGGTAAGATGCAACTGTTGTATACTTTCCTCTTGAGCGATACCGATAAGCTGCTAGTCATAATCAGCGAGTGTTTGCCAAATGCGCTCCATCCCAATCTTATTCTTCTTGTTATTTTCTTTTCATGGTCCGGATCTGCGGTTACTATACCTGTCTTAAGTAGTCAACAACTAGTCATGACGCATACTAAAAGGAGTTAAATAGCCTATCAAATCTTTAGGCCTTTTGAAAGAATTCGGGTATTAGCTGTAGGAGGCACGATTGCACAATTTTATTGTTCACGTTTTATTTACTCTGCTAGCGTTATTTATTGAGTCGTAAAATGTTCTGAAGACCTTCGTTTTGCTTTCACGTTCGTTCACTGGCTACATCCCGGCCGCGGCTTCGAATATTATTCCGCCTAAAATCGTGAGTTATCCAAACGTTTGGCGTGATTTACTTTTTTCGAATTAATAAATCGACTCCATGATCTCTTGAAGAATATGCAAGGAACAGCGTCCATTTGAAGACAGAATGACTAAACTGACTCGTCACGACATTGCATCGTTCTGCTGTAAGGACGTCCAAAGCAAATCGAAAACGTATAGTTTGCAGACCCATGAAAACCTAGTGAATATAAAGCAGATTTCTTTTTGTTTGTTTTTTTAGAGAAAAGGCTCTCGTAAGAGCTGCAGTTGTCAGCTATAGCAACCGAAGCTAAGCTTGCTACTGCCGACGCAAAGGATGAGAAACGAAAGGATTATTCAGCACGCGCCCACATATGAGGCTATATACATTGGGCCTGATGCTTAATGGACAACCGGAGGGAAGACAAAAGAGGGTTTCGGTTGTCCGTGGCGCTCTACCCACTGTTTAGTTCGGATCGTGTGTTCCTCCGTTTATAGCTTCGGCCAATGACTCGAACTTAGCGCAGTCTTCGCTGAACATCTACGGGCTGCGAAACGACTGAATGCGCGCAGGACGTGAGGGACGGCGTCGCGAACGTCACTGGACCACACGGGGGTGTGTGTGTGTGCACGACTCAGCTTACATTTTGGAAAAAGAAAGCCGCTCGGACGAGATACAGTAAATTTAATTCGAGGCGCCGAGCAACCGGCTGTTCTTGCCGAAGCGAAGCGGTGCACGGGAGGAACCCTTCGGGCATTGGGTTTAACAAGGCGTACTTCAGAAACTTCTGCAGCCAATAGCGTATTCTAGGCTTCCTGGCCACAACGGATGCCTGGCTGTTATTTCGACAAAGGAGGGAGCGTCTTTATTCGTTACCAAGAACCTTTGCTTTCTTTCTTTTTTTTTTTAGTTGTGCCCTCATGCTACGTGGGTGATTATACCGCACAAACTCGCAATTCTTCAACGTCCAGGTACAATAGCAGATTTATTTATTTATTTATTTATTTATTTATTTATTTATTTATTTATTTATTTATTTATTTATTTATTTATTTATTTATTTATTTATTTATTTATTTATTTATTTATTTATTTATTTATTTATTTATTTATTTATTTATTTATTTATTTATTTCGAGATACTGCCAATCCCAAGAGGGATTGTAATAGGGTTGGGCACGAAAGTGGCACACAATATAAGTAACAAATATTCCAGCGGACACAAGGCGGCAGGATCGATTCATCAAGTTTCTACAATTCGAGTTCAAATGTCGATACAAAGAAAAAGATATGCAACACTTCACGTTTCAACATAGGTGCATAAGAGACGTGCACACACGCAGTACAACCAGCAACACTGCAAAATACAGAACGCGACAAAGAGATACTTGTGGGAACAAAAAATTACTATACATTTGATGAGAATAATTTATAATTCTATAAATTTTTATAAAAGCTGTGTAAACTTTTCATGTGATGTCTGTTGCGTTATATAGTGGTTAAGCTCGTTCTCCTCATGCATTGCGAGGGGAAAGAAAAAGAAAACGTAAATGTGTTGTTGCATGAGAATTCCGGCAGTGTGCGTGTTTAGAACGAGTGTATCTTAACGGTTCGCCTTGATGAAGGCTGAAGTATCTATCTTAAATGTATTACGGAGTAAGAGGAATAAGAACGTTAAACGGTGAAACTTTGTTCTATCAGACAACGTATGTAGTCACGCGCGACGTAGTAATTCGGTAGGCGAGTCAGCACGACGGTAAATGTTAAATAAAAATCGAACAGCCTTGCGCTGAAGATGTTCTGAGATAGCTACATTGTTTTATTGCTAAAGTATTACTACGCCAGGTTTCGAGCCTTCAGCGTAGCATGGTCCGGTAGTTACGCTTTATACCACGTGACTACTGACGTCATACCAGCGCGAGAGCTGGGCTACCAAGTCGGTTCTTCAGCGTAGCGTGGCTCGTAGCCACGCCGGGCGTTTCGCACTTCTCCCACTAGGTGCGCTGTGGTCTAACAGGTGGTAGGATGGATGGAATGGATGGATGAAATATAGGAGCGTCCCCTTTGAAACGGGGGGGTAGCAGTAGCTATAATGCTCATTTTTCTCCCTATATCTTAATTATTTATTTAGAATGGTTAACTAAACCATCATGCTATTTATTAAATTTTTGTTCCTACATTACTAACATTATGTCACTTCTCTGCTTTTAGGCCACCAATCTTCCAGTCGTTTTTTGCTAGTTTCTACCGCCGGTTTATTCACCCGGCCACTGTTATCTCTAAACCCCAGAGCTTCAGGATCAGTGATTGTCCCTGCACCAACTTCCGGATGGATACCATTGCATTCGAGTATAATATGGTCAATTGTTTCACTGGAGTTTCCACATACAGCACATGCGCCATCTCCATTGTTAAATTTCTTTTTGTAGCTGCGTGTTCTAAGGCACCCTGATCTAGCTTCAAAAAGTAGGGCACTGCCTCTTGAGTTATCAAAGAAATCTTCCTTCCTGATCTGCATTTTCCACTTTCGGTATAATTCCACACTCTGTTTCCTTTCCATCGAATTTATCCAATTTTTACCTTCTGTGTTTTTCACCTGTTGCTTAATGCCCTTTATTTCTCCGTCCTTGTCACTAGCATACTTACTAGTTAGTTTCCTAGTTCTTTTCCTCCATTGTGAGTCAACCCTTATTAAGTACAGGTATTTAAATACTTTAGCTGCCCATCTGTTACTGTCCAATTTCCTCAGGCGTTCCTCATATAATATTTTACTCTGAGCTTCCCGTACTTCGAAAGATGCCCAGCCCATATCTCCCTGTACCGCCTCATTTGTAGTTTTGCCGTGGGCACCTAGTACTAATCGTCCAACGGATCTCTGATTTATTTCTAATGTCGACTGTACCTCTGATTTTAGGCACAAAACCGCATTTCCGAAAGTATGTCCGGGCACCATAATTCCTTTCCAAATACCCCTCAAAACCTCACACCTATTGTATCCCCACAATGCCTTATGCTAGGGTGCCTCGATGCGCGTGCCCCCCTCCGCCACTCCGGAGGGTGGGGACATTCTTTAAAAGAGTCAGTGCCGCTTATACGCCTCCATATTTGAGCCCACGGAAGTGTGTCCCGCTTTTGCGGCGGCTGTCGCGTGGCGTTCCTTGGCGCGCGGTCAAGTTTGAGATTGCAGATGGCAAGAACGCTAGACAAGATGAGACTTCTGGAGGAAAGGCGCAGTGTCTCACACTTTCTCTGAGAAGTGTGCGTTTGGTACGTCATCGCTCCTGTCGCGTGGCGTTCCTTGGAGCGCGTTCAAGATTGGGATTTCAGATAACAGGAACGCTCCTGAAGCGCTATGAGAAGGGTGCGCCAAAATATGGCAGAGTTGTCTCCACCCTTCGAGGGCACGCGCATCGAGCCACCCTAACAGGTGGTATCGTCTCCCATTGGAGACATTTCGCCTCTCTTGCTTTCGCAATCTCCTTGGCTTAACTACAGCTAAGCCATCTTTAATTTTTTCACATGCGGGAACCACACTGCATTAGCGTATTCGTGAACAGGGCGAATAAGATTGGCATACGCGATTTTTTTTTTTTTGTAGCGGGTGTAGAATGGGCGCAGTGCGCAATTCAGGAAAAAAGATTTATTGGTAGTTTTATTAGTGACGTTACGAACGTGCGCTGATCAGCTAAGATCGGACGTGTCTGATGCGCCTTGATACTGATATTCTTGAACTTTGCGCAGTGGGACGTTGTTAAGGCGATATTAAACACTTAAAGGTGTCTTTTTCTTAGTAAATGTCATGGAGACTGTTTTTGTTTTTCTGTATTAATACCCATTTGCCATTTTATACACCATTGCGCGATACAGCTTAGGAAATTGTTCAGATTTAATTGGTTCTCGTAGCTCTTTACTTCGCTATAAATAATGTAGTGATCTGCGAATGGGCGATTAACGTTTAAGTCCTCTATGATGTCGTCGATGCAGAGTAGAAATAAAAGCGGAGCGAGCACTGAGCCCTGAGGGGCACCGGAAAGAGCGGTAACAGTGTCTGAAGTGCAGCCATCAAGCACGTAACGATTTGAAAGATAATCGCTGATCCAACGTAGAATCACTCCATCTCCAACTAAATTATTTAGCGTATATAGCAATTTAGGGTGAGAACCGCGATCAAAACTTTTTTAAAAATCTATGAATATTATATATATTCGCGATTGGTCGTTGGTGCCAAGCGTTAAGTCATGAACGATCTCAGTTAGCTGCGTAACTGCAGAAAGCCTGGATCAGAATCCGTGGTGATTCGGACTGAGTAAGTTATTATCTTCTGCAAACTTAGAAATGTATTTTAAAATGATGTGCTCTAGTAATTTGCAACAAGTACAAGTAAGAGAAATATAACGAAAGTTAACCGGCGTGGATAAGTTACGAAATTTGAGCACGGTGATTACTTTAGAAATTTTCCATTCCGACGGTAGTCGGCCTTTACGAAGCGACTTTGAAAACAGAAGGCAAAGAAACTTGCTAACTGGCTCCAGCGTACCGTCTCAAAAAACAGCTGGAGATTTCGTCTGGCCCGTTGCTTTTCTTCTCGTCAAAGTTTATCAGCATCGATAACAGTGCAGCCTCTGATACAGTAGCAATGTCTGACAGTTTATCATGGCTGGTCGGACGGAGCCTGCTTTCATCAAGGTGAAAACTATCTGGTGTGAAAACTGATTGAAAGTATCAGTTGAATGAATCTGCTCTTTCTCTCTTCTCCTCAGAAGGAAGTGTTGAGTAATGTTGGGGATGGTCATTTATATACCGCCAATAGTTGTATGAACCGTTTTTCCTAAAGTTGTTCAAAGTTGTGTCGAAAAAAAAGTTATTTCACGCAACGAATTTTGTTCCTAAGTGACCTTGTTAATTCACTTACCTACGTCGAGTAGGCTGGAAAAAGCCGTGACTTGTTAGATTTGTGTAGCATTTTTATTTTGCGTTTTATGGTGTTAAATCACGCGTAATCCATGGATTCTTCTTCCGGATGCTTTTTTTTTTTTTTTTTTTTACTCTTGACGGCACAAAACTCTCTATGTAGTGTACAATGTAGGCCTCGAATTGAAGCCACACTCCATCAATGCTATTTTGTTTGTTTGTGCAGATATCATAAAATTTTTAGTATTCATGAGAAAGTTATGTATGGATGTATTGCTATGTCATTTGCTCTGTTGAAGGCATGCACTGTTTTTTTACGCAGCTCAGAGAAGGTATGCTCTTGCAGTTTAATTCGGGGTAGGCCAGCTAGCACAGCGAATATCTCAGTCTTGAGCAATACGCCTTGGGTGCATGCCCCTTCAGTTGGGCCGTATACATCAGAGACAGCTGTAGACGGCCACCCAAGCTCGTATGAAGGCGGGTGGCAGCGCTTCCTACGACGCAGTTGCTCTCCCTGCGAGCCTTGGCCAGCAGGCTCTGAAACGGCAGCGCGGGCACCGAGCCTTCGCCAGACCAGATGGACTGCATGGTGCTGTGGCTCGGCGCTCGGGATAATTGGCCACGTGGGCTTTCCAGATCCTTAGTCTCGTTACCCAGCCGCTAAAAGGAAACAATGGCAACGCATTAGGATCTCCTTTAATGCAAGCGCCGCGCCTCTCTCTCTTCCTAGCCCGACTCGGAACCGCGAGCAGCGGAACTTGCCCTGTCGGCCGCTAGGCAGCGGATAATCTGCTTTCTGTGCGGTTTTGCAAAACGCTTACGCTCTGGGAGGTCTTGAAATACGCCCGTACCTCGGAATGGGTCTCCTCTTTCTGTGCCTTCTTTCATTGCGCAAAATTTTCCGTCTAGTCTTAAACATTAGCGCATCTTAGCCGTGCAAAATTTTCGTTTCCTACGTACGAGAAAGCAGATAGCTGCGACAAGTTAAAAAAGGCGAGAAGTGTGGGACAGACAAAAGCAGCACTCAAAGACCGTCATTAGGCCTGCTTTGTCCATGTTTAATTGTGGAGAAGAATGCAAACAAAATAACAATATTTCATTCCGCAGTTTCTAGGTTGCAGCTCCTTTAGTATATGCCGGCTTTCTATGCGTCTCAAGCTATCCTTGTCTATTCAGCCGCTCGATTTCGAGTGAAAAACTTTTCCTAGAACTCGGAAAACAAGAAAAAACAAAATATGAAAGGTTCAGTCTTTCTTCTTCTTTTTTTTTTTTTTGCCGAAGTGAAGAAACATTTTCAGCGACTATCCAGCGTGTGCCGGGAGGGGGGGGGGGGGGGGGGGGGGTTGTTTTTTTAAATATCGGGCCGATCATCTCTGGCGGGGATTCGTCCTAGGGGCATATAACGTCGCATGCGAAATTAAGCAATCGTTCGGAGCCTATCTGGTTTAGATGTGGTGAATGCTGCTTCTCATCAAACACCAGCTCAATTGGTACTAAAATGGTGGCCAAGTAAACAATGCTCTTTTGCACGCGCCCACTTCATCGAGGAATACATCAAGATATAAGGCCAGCACAGGGGACCCAAGAGAGTGCAGCGGATTGCGCTTTGTGGTCGTCGTTTCTGTTCTTCCCCGGTGTGCCTTCGATGGATCTGTGCGCGCACGCCTATCCTGGATCGAACGAGAGGAGCGTATTATTCGCGGAGATCGCTTTGGCGCATGCTTTAACGATCCTGTCAAACCGTCCCCGCTTCAGCGTGCGTCGATCGACGCTGCGGCCGAGACGCGCACGTCCCGTTTGTTTGTGCGCGCTGCAGGATAACAACTTGCCGAGGGCTACGACTCGCAGTGTAAGCGATAGGTTACACTCGAGTGTTTTTGTTTCTTACTCTCGAGATAGACAAAAAAAAAAAGTCTTCTGAACGTGGGCTGTGTGTCAGTTTTCAACTGCAACTCGAACGCGATATGCGATACGCTTTTGCAGAATGAAGGGAGTGCGAAACGACGGGGTGGTCATATCGATCGTTCATCTTATAGGGGGAAAAATATCTGCTCGAAATTATTTTTCAAAGCAGCCACCCTACGGGGTATGTGCATATTTTTTCCTATGTATTTTACTGTGCATAAGTTAATTTTTCTTACTGTTTAAAAAGAGAACGTAAAAGGTTGTACGTAGCGTCCTCGAGCCTCCAAGTACAGGTTCCTTCAATATGAAAGGCAAAGAACTTCAACATTCATTTATTGTCATTCTATAATTATCCGCGACAAGCATGTTTTTTTTCTGTTTTTTTTTAACCACGTTGTCTTTTGACGCTTAATATTCATTAGCCATTTTCGTCTTCATTAGACAAATAACAAGAAAGTCATTTTGCGCCACTTGAGCACACTGCCCAATGCTGACGCAAGCTATACATGTATGTCGATGTTGTTGAAGAGTTGTCTTGGCTGAAAATCCCATAACATTTTCTATCAATAAACTAGATCCATGGGCATTTCAAGCAATCCTTGAGCGTTCACTCGTGCTCGACAAGGATTGTCATTTACAAAACACAGCACGTGAATTAATCAGCCGTCGAAAAAGAATTCACCGAGTAAACTCGTTCCGCTTTGCGTATTACGTGGTGCGATCTGTTCTCAGTATTATCGTATTCATATGCCATAGCTTCTTACCATCAGCCACAAATTTCTTCCTATGGCGCAGGCATCGTTTCGTAATATATTCGATGTCACTCGTGAACCGGTTGCTATGCATGGTCCAGCTTGGGAGAGCGGCGAGGGGGGGGGGGGGGGGGGGGGGAGGCTTGTCTTGCGGTCTTCTGATGACAGGAATGAGTAATGAAATTTCTTGCACAGCCAAGGTGCGAGAGTGGCGAAGACGGAGGGAATTTGAGCGTAGCCCCGCCATGAGCCACCGACTCTCGAAAGGTCAGCGTGCATCTTTTTTCGCCTCCTCCGTGGTGTTCGACGAAAGCGCAGAAGAAAGAGACAAGCCGGGCGGATAATGCAGGGAAGACCAAGTTCACCGCGCTCTACACAGCTATCTGTGCTCGCCAGGAGCCTGACAAAAGGCCCAATATGAGGCATCACATCCGGTGACGCTGATCGACCAGCCCGACTTCTTTGGAGATTTGCGGGCTGCCTGTCGGTCGGCATCATCGCCCTCTCCGGCCATTGTTGTCATCTGTCGTGCCCTGGTAACATTTCAGTGTTGATGACCGGCGCCAGAGGGTTGCGAGGATGGCAGTCAGCAGTTGTTTCGCACTTGATCTTTCTTTCTTTCGCCTGCCTTTCTTTCCGTGTGACATCTGTACGCGTGCCTTTTTTTTATTATTATTATTATCATGCTAAAGGGTTGTCATTGCCTCATTGGGGTGCTTCTTTGCCGTATTTTTTTTTTTCTTCAATGCGTTGCAGCATTCTGTCTATGCTATGGATAGAGCTCTCCTCTATCGCACACGTGCGATGACTTCGACGACTATTGATGACAGACAAAAAAAAAAAAAAACGAGTTTCGCATCACGGTGCGCACATTTTGCACTTTTTCACGAAAGAAAGATTTGCGGAAATGAAGCAAGTGAGAAATATAAGTCCTGCCTCTATAGAGGCAGTCTCACTTGCCAATATTACTGATAAAAGGATCATGAAAATGTTCGACAATTTTCTACTTGTTAGTTTCAAGTGCTGTATGCAAGTTGTTTCTTATTAACAGTTAGAATACCCCGTCCCATGTTTGCCTTGGAACGGAATCAGTTCTGATTACCGCGAAATTAGGATCTATGAGGTCTTCAGTGAATCCCTCAGTCACTCGTTCGTTTAATGAGGTTCTTTAGCCACTGTCGTGACGCTGGGGCTATGTCGACCCGGCCTTCACTTGGTAGCGTGCAGAGACTCGGGGTTGAAGTAGGATTGAATCTTCGAAGTTGGTGAAATATGTACAAGCAGGTTTACTGGCACTTTGAGAAACTTATTTACAAGATTATTTACACGAAAAAGAAGGGTACATCAGCAAAATGGCAAGCGTTAAGAGTTCATAGCGAGAAGCGACTGGATGAGCCGTTTACCCAGGGCCCAGAGCGACATTTCGTGCTCTGCAGCGTCCTTAAAAACCCCCCTATGTCCAGCCCCTCTCTGAAGATGCTGACCAACCAAATCCAGGGCACGCCCCTCAGGTATCGGCATCCAATCGAACACATCACTGCACTGATGGTCTGAAGCACTGACTGGTCCGGCATTCATTCGTTGGGCGTGATCACTTGTTGGCGGGAAAAGCTTGGGAACGGCGAGGAGAGGAGGTACATTTCTATTCTTCAGCAAAGAAACCACAGGCTGGTTCTGACAAGGGGTTTTACTTCTCAGAAACCCGAGTGCACGTGGCGCCGCATAGGGCTCCCAACATGGTCCCTTTTCGACAATTGCAAATCTTTCCTGCATTCCCGGGAAATCACTTAATGGCCGTATGAGTCATGCTCCTTTCTTGTCCTGCACGTCAGCGGACATGTCACTCTGTCGTCTCCTTTGGATAGGAGGCATTCATCACTGGAGGATAGCACTTCTCGACTGGAAGGGTGAACAAAAGAAAGCACTTCCTGCTATTTCCCGCAGGGGGACGTTTCTTTGTGTTTTTCCAGACGTTCTCTTGACAGGGCCAATTTGGCATTTGCAGGTTGTCCACAAAGCAAAACATGCTTACAAAACAGAATTCCTGGAAACAGGCTCACTTAGAGCCATTGGACCATCACCACATATTCACAAAACTTATCCATGCCCACAGGCGAACAATAGAGCGCGCAATTGCGGATGCTTGGTCGTAACAGCCTCCTCCCCCGCCAGAAGAGTCTCGGAGGGCAGCAGTCCCAGCTGCTGCATGAAGAGACGACTTAATGGCCTGCACGTGAACGCTTGAAGCTCGCTGTTGCTTGTCGCGTTGTCTTGATTGTTGTAGGCCAAATTGCTCGAGCTGTCTGAAACTCAACCACATGTCGAAGCAAGCACTCGGCTCCCGTCTGAAGAGACCAGGTCAAAAGAAAACTGCCATTGTTGTTCGAGAAAAGCCCACTCTCAAGACGTTCAGGACCCACGTATTCCTAGAAAACCAAACGTGCTGCTTTACATAGTCACACATATACAAGCGCACGAAAAAAAAAAAACCTGATTATCAATTTGGATACATGGTGAGGAACATCTCGGACCGCTTAGAAAGAGCGGCTAAGCGCGTCCGCATTCCCATTTAACTTCCCCTTTTTGTATCTTATTTCAAAATTGTACTGCTGTAAAATCAAGCTCCACCTAAGAAGGCGACTGTTCTTCGATGTCGCAGTTTGCAGCCAAGCCAGGGGACAATGGTCCGTCTCTACGGTGAATTTGGCCCCTCCAAGATAGCACTGCAATTTTTGAATGGCCCATACAATGCAAGCGCATTCTTTCTCTGACGCGCAATAAGCCCTCTCTCTAGAACTCAGTTTTCTGCTCAAGTAGAGCACGGGGTGCTCATTACCGTCGTCATCTCTCTGGCAGAGAACAGCACCTAACCCTCGATCACTGGCATCACACTGGACCGTGAATTCTCGGCCATAGTCTGGAGCTCGCAATACCGGACGGCTAATCAGCACAGCCTTCAGGTTTACGAAGGAGGCTTCCTTTTGTTCGTCCCAGACTACATTTGTCGGTTCTGTCCTGCGGAGAGCGTCGGTCAGAGGGCTAGCCAAAGCTGAATAGTTAGGGATGTAGTGATTGTAGTATCCAGTCAGACCTAGGAATGCTCGAATTTCCGTCTTCGTGCTCGGCCGCGGGTAGTCTGCTACCGCAGAAATCTTAATCTCGCTGGGTTTCCTGAAACCTTGACCTACATTGTGACCCAAGTAGTCCACGGTCGCCCTTGCCAGGCAACATTTCTCGGCCTTTACGGTTAGTCCAGCTTGACGCAAAAGGCTCAGTACAGCTCTTAGATGTACCATATGGTCCGCCCATGAGTCGGAAAAAACCGCAATGTCGTCTAAATAAGGCACCGCGAATGTTTCACACCCCTTTAAAACCCTATCCATGAGTCGGAAAAAACAAAATGGAGCATTTTTGAGCCCGAAACTCATCATTGTTGGCTGGTAGCTGCCCGTCGGAGTGACGAAAGCCGCGTATCTGCTGGCGCGTTCAGTGAGCGGTACTTGCCAGTATCCTCGAGTAAGGTCCAGCGTAGTCACATATGCCGCTCTACTGACCTGTTCTACTCTCTCCTCAATATTCGGAATAGGATACACTTGATCCCTGGTGAGAGAATTTAGCTTTCGGTAGTCTACCACAGGCCTAGGGTCTTTACCTGGAGCTTCTACTAAGATCATAGGCGAAGCATAATCGCTTTCCGAGGGTTTTATTACTCCCAATTCCAGCATGCGAGTTACTTCCCTATCCAGAATTTCTCTTTGCCTTGGAGAAAATCGGTAGCACCTTGATCGCACTGGCACGTCTGAAGTCAGCTCAATATCGTGCTCAGTCAAATCAGTCCTGCCTGGCCTGTCCACGAAGCAGGCCTCAAACTCTGTTATTATTTCGCCCAGATCGGACAGCTGGGATTTCTTTAGTTCTCCTCTCTGCTCTGTCTTTCTGAGAAGCTCCTGAGCGTTGCTTCCTTTTCCGCTGAGGCAAATCAAGTTATCCCCCATCTCCTCGGGAAGGTTTAACGTTAGATTTACCACGGTTTGCTCCATAGCTAAGTCCTCTCGGTTTTCACTTAAAAGTCTCGTTAGATTACTAGACGCTGGCGGCAAGAGGTTACTCCCAAGGACGTCCTCATTCCGCGTCTCATCAAGCTCACTTTCAAGTTGACTTATTTGAGATGCCTTGCTCTCAAAGTTCTCTGACCCACTGTCTTCCGCATCGACCACTGTTTTAGCTGTCGTTTCCTCCGCGGTGGATTTTTCTGGAATTAGCAGTGTAGCTAGTTCTCGCGCCTTTGAACGTGTTAAGGCTGGCACAACTCTGTCTCCGAAAAGGATGCCCCTCTTTCGCAGTAGCATATCCGATTTGTTGGAGAACAAATACGGATAGCACTTAGGAAGCTTTCCTGAAACGGCAGCCTCGGTTGTCAACTTGCCGAAAGGGCCCTCGATGACCACGTTCGCGATTGGCAAGCACACACTCTGTTCCTCCACTACCTGGCGGATCCACGCACACTGTCCTGTATAGTCGGAAGGCGACACATACACCGGATGGACAACATCCATCGTTGCGGCCGAATCGCGCAGTACCTTGCAAGGCTTCCCGTTGACTACTAGGCCATGCATGTAAGGTTCCAAAAGCTGCATATTTTCATCGCAGTCACTGACATACGAGAAAACAAACTTTTCTTTCCGGCAGTTGACGGCAATGTGACCCTGCTCATTACACCTAAAGCATGTGAGCGGCTTCCTAGCCCCAAGCTTGTTCTTTGTGTTCTGCGCGTTGGTCACTTCCCCACTTTTCTCACTGCCATCCTTTCTAGGGCGTTTGCCTGAAGAAGCCTTCCTTTCTTCGTTTGCAAATCTAGCAAAGTGCCTTTTCTGACGGTTATTTACACTCAACTTGGGATTGCGGAGCCTATCCACTGCTGGGTTGCTGAATTGTCGGCGCGAAGCGTACTCCTCAATGACTTCGGCAGCTTCAGTTGCCGACTTAATGTCGCCTCGGTCCTGTAACCAATTTCTTTCTTTTTCTGGGAGGCAGTTATAAAACTGCTCCAAAAGAATTCGCTCGACTACAGCGTCCCTATCACTGTAGGAATCTGTGCTCTTTAGCCACTCGCCCAAATTGACTCTTAAATTGTACAGGAATTCAGGGTAACTCTCGTCCCTGGACTTAGTAGCTTTCCGAAAACGTTGTCTGAACGCCTCGGCGCTAAGCCTATACTTTCTCAGAAGGCAAGCTTTGACCTTCTCGTAGTTGTCCGCGTCCTCCTTGCTTAGCCGCGCGACAACCTCCGCTGCCTCGCAGGGCAGAACCGTCAATAATCTCTGAGACCAAGTGTCTCGCTGGAAGGACAGTTTTTCGCAGGTTCGCTCAAAGTTAGCCAGATACAGACCGATATCCCCTGATATCACATATGGCTGCATGTACTTTGACATCTTGAAATCTGCCTCCTTGTTGAGAAGAGGTACCGCTAGCTGGGGACAATTGCCCGACCTCTTGCTCAACTCTAGTTCTAATTTCCGGAGCTCAATTTCTTGGTCCAGCTTTTTTGCTTCTCTTTCACGCTTCTTTTCCTCTTTTTCCCACTCACGTTCGCGCTCCCTTTCCTCTTTTTCCCTCTCAAGTTCACGCTCACGCCTCTTTTCCTCTTTTTCCCGCTCTTTCTGCTCTTTTTCCCGCTCCTTCTGCTGTCTGAGCTGTTCCTTTTTTTGACCGATGAGGTTCCATGCTTCACTGAGCTCCTCATCATCGGCTCCCAAATCTGTGATTGCCTTTATAATCAAAGGTTTTCGTGCCAAACCACTTGTATCAATTCCCAATTCCTCACACAATTGCAACAGTTCCGGTTTCTGCAGCTTTTGTAGGTCCATGATCGCTCCGAGTGTCGGCTACTTCCAAAACAACAGTGCAAACTACCAAACCTAAAGGCGTTTCCACACTCTCTTTACCAGTTCTAAAATCTAACCCTGTTCTAGAACCTGGTCCACATCAGAAGAAAAGCCAAGCACTCACCCACACATGCGATCGATGTTCCGAGCTGCCCTCTTGTTGGCCGATTGTTGCTCCTGCTTGTTGCTTGAGATGCCACCTCCGATCACAAGGTGTTGTGGCTTGTAGCTTCAGATCCACCTCCAATCACCAGATGTTGTGGCTTGTAGATTCAGATCCACCTCCAATCACCAGATGTTGTGGCTTGTAGATTCAGATCCCACCGCTGGTCACCAGTTGTCGTGACGCTGGGGCTATGTCGACCCGGCCTTCACTTGGTAGCGTGCAGAGACTCGGGGTTGAAGTAGGATTGAATCTTCGAAGTTGGTGAAATATGTACAAGCAGGTTTACTGGCACTTTGAGAAACTTATTTACAAGATTATTTACACGAAAAAGAAGGGTACATCAGCAAAATGGCAAGCGTTAAGAGTTCATAGCGAGAAGCGACTGGATGAGCCGTTTACCCAGGGCCCAGAGCGACATTTCGTGCTCTGCAGCGTCCTTAAAAACCCCCCTATGTCCAGCCCCTCTCTGAAGATGCTGACCAACCAAATCCAGGGCACGCCCCTCAGGTATCGGCATCCAATCGAACACATCACTGCACTGATGGTCTGAAGCACTGACTGGTCCGGCATTCATTCGTTGGGCGTGATCACTTGTTGGCGGGAAAAGCTTGGGAACGGCGAGGAGAGGAGGTACATTTCTATTCTTCAGCAAAGAAACCACAGGCTGGTTCTGACAAGGGGTTTTACTTCTCAGAAACCCGAGTGCACGTGGCGCCGCATAGGGCTCCCAACATGGTCCCTTTTCGACAATTGCAAATCTTTCCTGCATTCCCGGGAAATCACTTAATGGCCGTATGAGTCATGCTCCTTTCTTGTCCTGCACGTCAGCGGACATGTCACTCTGTCGTCTCCTTTGGATAGGAGGCATTCATCACTGGAGGATAGCACTTCTCGACTGGAAGGGTGAACAAAAGAAAGCACTTCCTGCTATTTCCCGCAGGGGGACGTTTCTTTGTGTTTTTCCAGACGTTCTCTTGACAGGGCCAATTTGGCATTTGCAGGTTGTCCACAAAGCAAAACATGCTTACAAAACAGAATTCCTGGAAACAGGCTCACTTAGAGCCATTGGACCATCACCACATATTCACAAAACTTATCCATGCCCACAGGCGAACAATAGAGCGCGCAATTGCGGATGCTTGGTCGTAACACCACCTGTAAGGGTTTTTTTTCTGCGGTATAAAGGCCCTCAATTGAGCGAGATAGAGGCACTAAAATTTTTAAGAGTACGGCATGTAGTGATTGGCCACTGTACGTGCCATAAGCATTGATTTCTGTTTCAAGCTCACATAACCTCCTACGCCGTCGCATTTGATCGTATTTGAGGAGGAGCCAAAAGCTTTCGTACGCATGCTTACCACTTACCGCGAAGAACAACACAGCATATAATGCTGTGTGCACAACGTGCTCGTGAAAGACGCCCGACTGCTTTCCCTGCACACGGGAACTGGAGGAAACAGGCATGGCTTGATGGGGCAGATGAAAGGATCTCTCCAGAACGCGGGTGAGAGTTTGCCTTTCTCTCTTGACGATCCTGGCTTCAAGCTCCTGCTTTCCTGTCGCGCTTGTTGCGTTTTCTTTTTTGCAGCTAAGAGTGCCCCACAATAGGAAAGCGGGTCACAAAATAACGTTAGTACGACGAAATTATTTCGGCGTCGCTGACTACATCGCATCGGAAGGAGTTTGTCTGCTTTGGGACATGAAACCCTGGGCCACTACTTATTCCTTGTCGCTGTTCGTGTCGTGAGAAATGTTTATCAACGAATCAAGCGAAGATGTGTACACCGACGCAAGACAAAACAGGAAAAGAACCTAAGCAGTGAAACGCGAGACTTGGTGCGCTCTCAAATGGAGCAAAAAAAAAAAAAAAAGGGAAGAGGGAGGGGGGGGGGGAAGCGGCAGTAAAAAAAGGATAGGCGAGAACAGACGCCTTTAGGGGCTGCGGAAACGTGACTTGTGAATTTTTCATAAGACTGCCGCTGCTGTACCGCGTGCAGCATATACCCGCGACTGTCGAGCGACTCAGCGCGGCCAGCGGCCGTGGCAGCCATTCCGTAAGCAGGAGCTCGCAATAAGCAGGGCTCCTACTTTTTTTCCCTCTTCATCCGTCCTTCGTTCAGCTTGCTCTGGCGGCTCCTTCATTGATTTGGTCTCCCACGTGAAGCCGTGTAGGCGTCCTGTCTCTTCACAGCGGGCTCTTTTTCCCTCTCGATAGGCTACGACTGCACAGTACATCTTTTCCTGCGCGAGCCTCCCAGAACACGTTTAGAAAGCTATACAAATCCCGAGCATTCGTATATCTAGCAACCAGAAATGCAACAAAGTGCCGGAATCATTGAAAGCAAGCGATGCCGGCAAATGATCCTGGATGAGAAACGGCGTCAGAAGGTTGTTTCAGAGATATGATTAGCCTCGCCGTTGTGGTCAACCATAGCTTGATGTTCAGTAATAACCCCGTCACCGAAGTCGTGCATGTCATTTTTTTTTTTTTTCAATTCTATACGTGATATCGCCGCCATAAATTATGTACGCAGCTAGTCTCTTTACCGACCCGATCCCCTTACAGCGTTTCGCCATTTTGCCGATTTTAGAACTTTTTCGCCGATTCCATTTCTCTCATTGGCCAAGAGCACACACGCATCACTACGAACAAGCTGAGCCTTTAGCACGGTAGATGCCTACACAACTTAAAGCGCTGGTGAGGCTAACAAAGCCTCCAACAGAACGCCCTTTTTGCCTGCCTCTCCGTTTCAGGCTGTCCGGCAAGACAAGCGTTAATGAATATACTATCCGCTACATCTACCGCAGAACTAAGTTCTGCTATCACGGGTCATTACAAGCGGTTGGGACTACTGGCGCTTGTGCGTTAAGTTTTTCTGTCCTAGGCAGCAGCTGAAGTTCGGCCTCATTCTTCTTTTCTTTTTTCCGCTCTCTTACGAAGCAAGGGTCGCTGGGTGCAGAGCAGGAATTCTTTGAGGAAAAGGAAAGCGATGATAAGCTGAACACTTCGGAGCCATGCAGAGTAAAAAGAGGCAGCAAAAAAGAAAACAAAATAAAGTGCGAGTTGGGTATCGCCGCTCATAATGATGACGATGGTAATAAACAGGAGAGAGAGCTGTGCCTGATTAAATTAGAGGCGGCCAAAGGCTGGTCGTAACTCACCCAGCGGCCACGCCAGACTGCTCGCCGCGCGAAAGCCAACTGGCGAGCAGACCCCGGGTGCGTGGGCCCACAAGCCGCCGCGGCAGCCGACCACGGCCCCGCGTCGCTGCTCCCAGGCGGCAGAACCTCTCTCCTTCCCCACAGCACTGAGCTCGGTGGCGATGCGGAACCGTGGTCGTCGTCAAGGCTGGGCAGCAGAACAGTCGTCGACTAGCGATTGCAGAGCCGTACGACAGCTTGGGGGCTTTTTATGCCGGAATGATCGCTTAGCGCGAGGTGGGCTGCTGTGTCCATAGCTGGCGCGCCTCTTTCGTGGGACCGTGCTTTACACCAAGAATGTCGCGGCCCTTCCTCCTCAGTGCGCCTTCAACACCCTGCACTTGATTACCGCTATTTCCGATATGCAAGTGTGGCATTGTTTTTAAGTAAAAGTAAGGAGGGGAACGGTAATGACTTAAAATATTTATTGTATTGTGCCAGAGAAAGAGAATCCCTATTTTTTTTTTTTTTTTGCTTTTTTACGTCGTTTAAAAATGCAACAAATGGCTATTTTGTCTCGTGAACGAATGTAATCTGCCACCTTATTATCAGCGTATCTGTACGCACAATTTACTAAAATTAGACGTTATTAGGTATCTTGCTTCGAATTCGCAATTAATACGCAAGGAATAAAATGGTAGTTATAATATATAACGCGTCATTACGTCTGGCGTTAATCTCACAGAAAAGGCAAGATGGAAGGAACTATAGGAGGCTCGTTAGGGTGTACGTTCAGAAAAAGTCAGCAGTGGGGTGTCCGGAACCAACGAAAGCGTATGTTGCTTCTTGTTAACGTTCTGTTGCGCGGAGAAGAAAATTAGCGAGCTAACTACTTCATGTGCAAGGTAATCTGCTAGAAAATCGGAGAGCAGCCGACGACATGCCCCCTGAAGATAAACCTACGGCTTCTCCTCTCCTTAATTTCGGGGCCGTTGTTTTTTTTATTTACGCCCCCCCCCCCCCCCCCCCCCCCTTTTCCTCCTGTATAACTTGCAATCAGTGAAGGGCTGCTCAGCTTGACGGTGCTTTTCTCGACGTGATGACTGAACTCTTTTCTAAGTTCGATGTACGGTTCCCCGATTCATGACTGATCTAGTTGGGCAATACAAGCTTTATTGACTCGCCATTAGTTGTTCCGAAGCAAACATGAGGGGCCTCATCATGCTTGCGTCGGCATAGGGGGGTAAATTTATTCAGACCACTCCGCAGTCCACAGAGCATTAATACACTGCCACTTCGCATAGCAGACCAAACCCGTTTCATCGCTGTTACTTTTACACGCTGCTTTTAATATGTCCAGTTGATCGCACTTGTCGCACCCCTCGAGCTTAAGCTGTATGCCGTGGCAAATTATTCCGGCCTCTTTATCCATTACGAGGTGCGCGCGCTATTTTTCGCCGCGAGCCGTTTGCTCGGGAACTATGAATGGGGAGAGAAAAGGAGTGGAGAGGGCGTTGGAGATGATCGACGATTCGTCTTTTGGCCACGGCAAAGAAAGATCGAAGCTTCCAATGGAGCGTATAGCCGAAGCGTTCGCCTCGTTCCCATTATCCAACTTTCTTTCCCTTCCCCCCTCCCCTTCGTTTTTTTTTTTTTTCCGACGTCATCGCTAGGCGGCCAGCGAGGGTGTGATTCATGAACTGTCCCTTACAAGGGCACCATCGAGGACGCGAGATATCATGAGGCACTGCCAGAACAAAACCTTGTAGCCGGTGTCAGGCGCCGGCGCGGCGTCTAGATTAACGCGCCCGGTTACAGCACGTGAGCGGCGCCGACCGCTGCCTCTGCGCCTCCCCACACTGCAGCCACTTTGGGGCGACAGTTTGGAGATGCTAATTAGGCAAGTCAGCGGCCCAGCTAATGTTCGCCCCTGCACGGCGCGTGTGGTGCCGGCCGCCAACGCTGCTGACTTTCCGCATCGGCTCCTTTGGGCACCGCTTCTGGAATAAATTGGCTCGTTCATGTGGCTGCCGGTGACTAATTTGCCAGAACGAAGCATCCGACGACACGCTGCGCGGCCCTTCTTTTCTGGCTGCTTCTCTTGATTGTTTTGCACCCCTACTGATGCGCCTTCGCGCCAAGTATGCGATCCACGGCGCATCGGCGAGCAGGTCTGGCGGCGGCAGAAGCAGAAATAGCAGCGCTCGCGTACAGCGATGCTGTCCCGTTTATAGCGAGGAGCCTGGTCCACTCGAGTGCCCACAAAAGATGGCCTTCATCAGACTGTTGCGGCGGCTTCTTTATCCTCTCGTGTGCCTTCTGAACCACGCCACCGCGCATGCCCAGTGGCTGTCGAGTGGCTGATGAGCTCTTCGTCGTTTTCGGAAGACTCTGAAGCAGATGGAAGGTAAAGAGGGACGCTGCTGAAGAACGCAGCTTTTTTTCGTCTCTGTAGCTTAATCGTGCGTGCAAGAAGTGTTGCGCATTACAGCCGCCCTACAGGTACAAGTAGTTTAAGATTGGCAACCACCCTGCCTTCTTTCTAAGCCCATGAGCATAATCAGTCCACATGCATACAGACGGCTCTAAAGAAACTGCGAGAGCTGGCTTTTCCACAGCTTCGCTCTTAAGTTGTCTTTGGACAAGCACTCTAACGTCCCGTTTAGCTCAGTGGCAGCAGCCGTCTAATGGGTGCACGTGGGGTGGAAGACGGGCCTTTGTGTCACCACCCTGGAAACGCAATGCGCACTCGTATACTTCTCGATTCCAAACAAGCCATCCTCAAGGGGCTTGCTGTCATATGCGATACACGACAAAAAAAAAAAAAAAAAAAAAAGACGCAGAAAAAGAAAAACAAAAGTACCCAGGACATGCAGATGTGGCACCGGTCTTGTTTCCTGTTTACAGCAGAGATACCGGGTCACCTGCAATCCGACATTCAGCACTGCACAGAGCGGATATTCACTGTCAAACATTGAACAACCGCGGACACATGGGATGGAGGAATAGTAGATAAGATGGATTTTTGTCGTGGTGCGCCTCTTTTTTTTTTTTCTGCGCTAATTAAAGGTGTTAACTTATATTTGGGAGTGAAGAAAATGAACTGAAACAGGATGTACACACAGCAATATGTAACTATGAACGTCAAAAAGAAAGAGAAATACAGCCCTGACAATGGGTTCGCGTTGAAGGCAAGGCAATGAATAGCAGAACACAAAAAAGGCAATATGTCGAAGCTTGCCTCCACTGGCCGCGGTGCAACGCTTGCCGGTGCATACTTGGCTTCGTTGAAGAGCCTCTTAAGTGTAGAACTAAACAACTCCACTGCTCGAAGAAGAGCTGCGTCCTGTCTTCGGCTTGCATGCTATGAAACGTGGTCAATACTGGCCTCATAGAGGGCTCGGCCGCATACATCTCGCATTTCGACGTTGCCTTAGGGAAAAAGAAGAGCGGCCAGAGCTCCTGACTTCTTGCGGCCGTGGCGGGTATTTCACGTCCCTGGCGGAAGTACATTAAGAAATTTATTCGCAAAAGGACCCTCTGATCCTTCTTTTCGGCTCTCTTCTGACTAATGGACGTGTTCATGAAAGCTAACCGCGAGAGTAGCAAAAACACGCCAGTATCTATGATTGCTTTTTTTTTTTTTGTTTTTTTCATAGGTGGCCTGGACCAGCTTTGACGCTTTACTAGTTCCTGAGCAAATGATGCGTTCACCATGAAATCCGCATCTTTTTTCCCCTCACACCGCGGTGTTGCCGTCGCCTACACACAAGCAATATTACTAGATTTTATTTTTACCAAATGGCATATTTATGTACCAGCCTGTAGATGTATACAGGTTTGCCAGGCGCCCTGCCCGCGCGCAGAGGCATCGGTATAGGGCCAGGCGTGGAAACTGCAGGTGCGTAGTTGACTTGTTTGCGTCAGGGCGCTAATACGTATCTACTATGCTAGAAGTGTCCATTGCCATCATGAGAGTTCCGGAACAATTCACAGTGCTGCATGGATCAAAATAATTCACCCATATAGACGGCACGATGTGCACATATCTACGCATGCTGTCGCTGCTCGCACTGCTCGATTAGTGCGGTGCACGTCTGCAGAGCCAGATGTGCCATGCGGCACGGATGCAATACTGGTTGTTAGAGAAATATTTTGTGTACTTGCGAAAGATCGACCCGAACTGGCGAGCAGGCGGGTGCTGGTAAAACAACATGACTGCTGTCGAGTTTGGAGCGTCCTCTCAGAATGCTCGTGGGTGCTTGTTTTCCTCAACATTAGACTTTACCCTCCAAGACTGCCTATTCATGTTATTCTGCTCTTATTGCTTTTCTATACCAGAGAAGACAGCTCAGGATACAACGTTCGCGATGACATGAGCAGGAATCTAGGCTAAAATGGATTATTTATTCTCGGATGCACCTTTTGAGTGCTACTCACGCGAAACACTTAAAGTGACATCATCATCAGCCTGACTATACCCCCTGCAGGGCGAAGGCCTCTCCTATGCATATTTCTCCAATTACCCCGGTTCTGTGCTAGCTGCATCCACATGACCCCTGCGAACTTCTTAACCTCATCCGCCCACCTAACGTTCTGCCGCCCCCTGCTACGCTTTCCTTCTCTTGGAATCCAGTTTGTTACCTTAAGCGACCATCGGTAATCCTCTCTTCGCACTACATGTCCTGCCCATGCCCATTTCTTCTTCTTGATTTCCACTAGAATGTCAGTAACTTGAGTCATTTCTCTCACCCACTCTGCACGCTTCCTATCTATTAATGTTACCCCTACCAATTTTCGTTCCATAGCCCTCTGCGTTGTCCCCAACTTAAGTAGAACCCTCTTGGTTAGCCTCCAAGTTTCAGCCCTATAGGTGAGTACAGGTAAGATGCAACCGTTGTATCCTTTCCTCTTGATCGATACCGGTAAGCTGCTAGTCATAATCTGCGAGGACTTGCCAAATGCAACAAAAGAGTGAAAAATCGTGGGCGAATATTTTGGTAGTTTTAATTTTAGTCGTTGTGTTTGAATAATATAGTATATCACGACCAAACGAGTGGTCTTCTCATATACGCTGATTGCTCACATTTGTTTTACGTTCGCTACATTTATTTTTCGCGCTTAGTGCAATGACACTTAGAGGTTATTGCCCTGCTCAGTTCTGTAGGAATATAGGTGTGCGCATATTCAAACATCAAACATCATATATTCAAACATCAAACACCAGTAGCAAATCCACTGTCGTCTTATTCGATTATTCGATCGTGTTAAATAAGGTATGATAAAAAATTTTCATAGCGAATCAAATATGTCCTCATCTTTTCGAATAATCGGCACGAGTTTCGAATAAGGCGAACTGTATTTTTCTCCATCGACTATTCCAAGAATAGGGCCCGCTCCGACGCCCGTGCCATACTGCCACGATCAATATCTGAGGAATGAAGTGCTCAGCGCCGCGACACGGTTCACTCGTGTGAAAGCGCTCATAATTTTTATACATGGCCTCTGCATGGCAGGGCACAGGCAAGTTGAGGAAACCTTGCTTGACGCTGAATCTCGAATGCGATGGCTCGCACTTATCTTTCGCCCACTTCGTGCCCTGGGGTATGGTTCTTTCGTCATCGAAGATGTTTTTCCTATGCGTATAAGGTACCTTGACGCTCGTAGAGGTAATATACTGACGACGTGTTGCGAGATATTAGTGGAGATTACTGTGCTATGATGTTTAATTCTATAAGTTATAGCACTGTAACTCGGCGCCACAAGTGGCACTCAATATTTAGCACTATTGTTAATTTTGTACGAATATTCGCGCAAGTAGCGAATTTTAGTACAAATATTCGATACGTGTTCGATTAGGTTTTACGTCACACGTTTTGTCGGTTGGTTGGTTGGTTTGGTTAGTTTGTGGGGTTTAACGTCCCAAAGCAACTCAGGCTATGGAAGACGCCGTAGTGTACGACTCCGGAAATTTCAACCACTTGGGGTTCTTTAACGTGCACTGACATCGCACAGCACACGGGCGCCTTGCTTTTCGCCTCCATCGAAAAGCGACTGCCGAGGCCGGTATTCGATCCCGCATCCTTGGGAACAGTAGTCGAGCGCCGTAACCCCTGCGCCACCCCGGCGGGGTGCGTTTTGTATTCGATTCGGCAGCGAATCTACACTGTTCGTAATAAATTTCGTTTGGAAAAAGTAGTATTCGCACACCCCTGCAAACACATCAGAGAATACTGTTTGCGCAGCCAGCGCCTTGGGAACTGTGCGATGTCAGCGCACAATAATGAATCCAAAGTGCCCGCAATTATCTGCAGCCCTCCACAACGGCGTCCTTCATAACCACAGTCGCTTGGGGACATTAAACCCTATATACCAAGCCAGTCGAACATTTTAGTGTGTATTATTTTGCGCAAGCAGTTTCTACGCTTTAGCATACGTAGTTTTGCCTCTGGTCTTCGTATAAAACTCCGTTTTTATACAGGCTGCAGTATTGACCAACTCAATCCCGTACTTCGGAAAAACGGCCCAGGAGAGTTACCAAATAACTCTTGCCCCATAAATGGCTCAGCGTACATACATGGATGGATACTCGAAACGTTTGTTGAGCCCAGTGGGACTAAAAGCGGCCGAAATATTGAGCGGCCGAAAGCAGAAGCGCGAAATCCCTTTTTCAAGAGAAGCACGCAGAGCGGGAGCGCACGCTTTTATTTAAGAAAAGTACGGCCATGTGCGCACTAGCAATGAGGGTAAAAGAGAATGCCTATGAGAAAAAAGAGAACAAAGAAAGAGGAAAGAAACGGTAAGCTGAGAAATCGGACCCGAAATCCGCCAGGGTGGCATTAGTTCACTCCATTTTTATTCCCACCAGAAGGGCAGCATTCTGATTATTTCCCTCGAGACCTTCTCGTTGGTCCGTCTCCCACGGTGCACGGCTGTCTAAAGCTTTATGAAAGGAATTAAGCGATATGCAGATGAAGCTGGCTGTGAATAATTCACTGAGACGGTAGCAGTTCGCGTTTCACTCGGAGAGGTTTATTTAAAATCGCTATATACACTTTTTCTATGTGCTAGTTCGCGTGCGCACTGTCGGGCACTCGTTCCACTCAGAAGTGGTGCTTAATAAAAAAACACGTAAAGGGCTCTTTTGTTTGTGGCTCTGTTTCTCCTATACCTTCGTAGGAAGATCAGAAGAAAGGGTAATGCAACCTGATTCATCTATCTTTCGTTCCACTTAATGCAGCAGAAAATTCATCACTTTCCCGAAATCAGGTAGATTCGAAGCACGAAGCGAACTTAAATTTCGAAAGCAACTGCCGGAGAGCTGTTAATGCCGCATTGTCTACGCACGCTCACGAGACATGTTTTATGTAGCGTTATGATGGATGATCGACCTGTGTTAAGTTCGTTTGCGAGCTAGTGCGAACGATAAGAGCGCTCTTCAGTTGCAAGCCGACACAGCTTCCAGGTGGATATCTCCGTGCTTTATATAGAGCATTTGACAGGGATTTTCAAAGAGCACGGGACGAGAACTAAGGCCGCCTTCTAAAATTCAAGGAGTTTGCTTCGCTGAGATTTTGGCCTCTGAGCAGGATTGTCGAGTACAGGTCAAACCTTCTAACATCCAATATTCATCCAAGTCAAGCCAGCGTAAATGGTCGCGTTATTTGGGCGAAACATCCGTGAAACTCAATGAGTAATGCACGAGGCAAAGGTGTATCCCAAACTTGAGTAAAGCACTTAGTGCTTCGCTCCGAGGTGTGGTCTTTTGCACAGAAGTGTTCAAGTGCGGACTTTAAGCTGTCTTTTTTTTTTTTTTTTTACAATATTGGCGTCCAAGGGAATAAACTGAAGATGCAGACCTTGTTCCGGTAGCATAACTTTTTGTTTCTCGCTCTTGTATGCGATTCGGTTCCGGCTACTGCAAGTAAGAATTGAAAATATGATTTGTTTTACTTTATATCACTTTTGAGTATTTGCAGCTTAATGATATCATGTATTGCTCTACAAGCGTCATGATACTTCAAGGAAAAGAATCTTTTAGACGGGCACCAGTGCCTCCTCTACTGCTATACGAGACCTTATCGTAATGTGCATTTCAGAGGTCAGCCGCTCGAGTGCTCACATTCTTGTGCTAGCGTTTTACACACCTTCATGATTTCATCATCGCTTATACGCATTAGCACCGCCTTCTTGTTGACTGCGAGACGTCGGCTTTCTCGCATCACCTTCAGCACAGCTTTCGTCTGTAACTGGCACGGATGCTGGACCAGGGCGCGCGCATTTCCCACTGTTCAATACGTCCCTCACGCCTCAGTGAACAATTATAGATATTTCTACAGCCGCACATTCATTCGTTCTACAATGGCACACTTCTGTATGGTTAGCAGTGGATCTCCTCGAACTCTTGTCGAACTCTGCAAACGAGAATACCACTTGAACGCGTGATTTTTCAAGAGCATCCGTTTCTTCTTCTCAATTAGGGACACTAGTAGTCATTCGTAATATTATAAAAATGCTGGCGGTTCAGACGTCAATAGAGAAATAGAATAATATGCTACAATTGGCTAGATTTAGTTTCTAGGGTTTACCGTACCAAAGTGAAACCGCAGTAGAGGGCTCTGAAAATTGCAACCACCTGGGATTCTTTAACGGGCACCAACGTAGCACAGAACTCAGGAGTCTTGATTGAAAACCAGCTGCCGTGGTAATATGTTACGAATGCCTGATGACGGGCAAGCAACAAGCCCCAACTTTCTGCCTTGTCCATTGCTGTAGAGATGACACAAACGTTACTGCTATTCTGAAATATAATAGTGGCCTTTCTTACTGTGTTTAACCGCTACGTACCGCACCGAAAGCTCTGCGCGCACTTTGACGCATAATCATTATTTACGTGTGACAGGATGGAGCAAGGCAGAACTTTGGAAACAATCACCCTTGACCTTCTTACTTCCTATGCCATATAAGCATTTTATGGCCTGTTACTGCTTCTTCTGAACAGGTCACATAATTCTTCTGCGTTTAAATTGACACACTCAAAACAACACGGTTTTGGTGCGTACTTAGAGCAAGTTGTGCACCCTTACGTACAGCATACCGGTGTCACTTATCGTAGTAAGGGCCAGTCGAAGGGTCTTCGGTAAGTAAGAGGTCGACGTGACGTATCTACAAACGGCAGCTAGCAACCTTTCAAAACTGACAAACCACTGCCCGAAGGCAAGGGATGTGCACGATCAGTGCGCTGCATCCTGTGTTCGATCCATCCTTTGGCCTTGGTCGTGGCGCAGGAGCCCTGTCGCGCTATACCCCTTGGGACGAAAATCCAGTGAACATGAAAACAGATTGACTAAGAAAATTTCCCCAGCCAACTACGATTTTCCATTCGTGCCATGTACGTATGTCAGGGGGGACAAGCCCATTGCATTCTGTATGTTTTGTTCTTTGTAAAATCAAAAAATCTTGTAAATCAGCTTCCGCAAAAACGTATCTCTACAAACTCAGTCCTTCATTTGTCCTTGCATATTTGTTCAATCTTCATATTTATTCCGTTATATTTGTTAATGTTTAATTCAGCAGAAGCAATATCGAGACCATTAGTTTCATGATGGATACGTGCAGGGGCAGGTGCCTCAGTACACTGAAGAGCCGCAAATTTCAAGCGTTAGATTTGTTTAAAAAAAAAAAAAAAAAGGTAAGAGAGGAAATCTGTGTGTTATACACTTGAGCTTTCTCTAACACGTAAGGTACCCGCGCTCTTTTAGATAACGGCTGGGATTTTACAAATGACGTTTTTTAGTGTACGAAATAAAATTACTTGTAAACCTTCTAACATGGGCAGCATTCGTATCAGCGACATCATTTTGTTTGTATAATTAAGCACGGGTGCTACCTTTCTGCGGATTGCATGCTACACTTATAATGCACGTAACTACCTCTTCAAAGTCTAAAGCTAGGGGTGGAAGGCAAAGCGGGGGGGGGGGGGGATGTCAGAAACACACTTCGATGTATCTATGCACAGCACAAAGTTTGCAGAAAGCAGAATGTGGCAGGCTGAATAGCTTGGCGATCTATAAGAAGCCGGACGTTTAATCAAAATCTATCGAAGTATGACAGCGCGAACTCTCTGCAGAGAGCCAGAAAAGTAGCTGCAATCGGCAAAGTTGCCACGCTGTCTGATTGCTACCAATTCCACCAGCTGGGCTTCTTCGCAGGAGCGGCGCCACCTCTCGGCCACTCATTATTCGCGGGTACGCCGTTGGCCGACGGCGGCAAATAAAGAAGGCTGGCTATGAGGTCGCGAGGCTCGATGGCAGCGCGCAATAACGCCGCCTGCATCTCCCGCGAATTAAACCGGTGTCGGGGAAATTAAGCGAGCCGCACTCGGGGGCAGCATCGGGGCGGCCCTTTCGTCGCGCCCGGGGGCCGCATCTGCCCGGGGTGCGCGATGAATGAATGGCTCTCATCGGAACTCCTTCGGTGGGCTCTATTGGGGAGTCTTCCCTGCCGGCTTTCGCTCGGGGCATCTATTATTTCTGCGGCTGCTCAGAGAAGAGAGCGTCCGATGTCTGGACAAACGCCGAGAGAGGCCCCGTCTGCTCGAGGGCCCCGGCCGATGCTCGGGGACGCAGCCGCGATGACCCGCAACCTGAGCTCCCCTCCGACCGTGTGTGTATGTGCCCGCTTGACTCGCTTCCTACAGCGCCGCATTCGGTGATGCACCGAGCCTATCGGGGAGGTTCGCTAGGAGCTCAGACCTCGAGAGCGGCGGCGCATTGTTGCGCTTCGTCCACTGGACTCAGTGTCGCGTACGCCGCCAAACTGTGTTTCCCCCCTGGCGTCCTCGCGCCTAGCGGCGAATTACAGGCATGCGCTCTGGTACTGTCTTTCGAGAGTTGCAAGCAGCACTCAGGAGGCGTTACGGCAGGCGCGCTCACGTAATTGTTAATGAAAATGCTGCAGTATATGCCTTTAGTTTCGATGCCTAAGCAAGTTGGCGAACGCCAGGAATAGGACAACACGTGCGGATAGCTCGCTGAGCTTCGAGGTTTGGTTGCGTTCCCTTGTACTGAATATGGGGACATACAGAGTCGACGTCACAGTTTCATTTTGCCTTCGACCAGGATATAATGGGCGCGAGAAGAGAAGGGTGCATAATAAAAAAACGCTTCTAAAAAAACCCTAATTTGCGGTTTCGTCCTATCGGTTTGGGAACGCTTATCGCAGAATTCTCCTTTCACTTCTTCTCTATATCCACATATTCACGCTTGCCCTACATTGTTATTTTTTTTTTTTTACTTCCTGAGTGGAAAAACGCCTGTTTGACAATCCCGGGAATTAAACTCTCATTCCTTATATGTTCCTTTCACTTCCTCTACATAAATAAATGCAAAGGTACCGCTCACGCTGATGCTGTTACTGAAGCCATTTCTTCACTCCTGAAGTTGCAACGAAAAGGCTGAGGGCAAGTTGCTTTTGCTGTTTCTTTTATTGCCACCTAACTTTCCTCGACGTTTAGTTTCCTGTGAAGTGGGTGTTCGCTTTCGCCAGTTTTTCTACCTTCGATTTCTCTCCATCTCTCTCTAAGATCAGGACACCAACTTTTTTTTTTTTTATTTGCAGTAGAATACATTAAAAAAAATACAGAAGCTGTTCACGAACAGTAATATTGCCATTTCCCATTTTACATTCTCATCTTTCTTTTTCACAATTTTACGCGCACCATTTCATTTCGCGTTGTATTGCCTCTGTGGGCCCGCAGATACCGTTATTTCCTGGTCACGTTTCAGTCGCGGTCTACTAGCTGCTGCGTCCGCTCTTCTGGAAGCTTTGTCAACTGAGCGGTGCAACTGGCCTCCGCACTCTTCGTGGCGTGGCCGCATACCTCGAACAGACGCACGCACGCCCACGCAGGGACCGCATGCCGGAAAAGATGTGGCGCCGTTGTTTGTCGAGACCGTGGGGCTGCCAATACAATGTGCATTCGACGGCAGGTGTTTGATAGGACCGCAAACTTCAGCGTACGCTTGCACCAGGGTTGCAGAACTGGAAAATAGGCCGGCAAGTTACCGGATTCTTGCTTGCTCTTCTTCTTCATACTGCTTTGTTTCTTTGCTCTTCGAATAACGCCGGCGATATTGGCAGGGGGTGAGGCGTTGCCGAAAGTATCCAAATATAGGTGGCCTAGGAAGTGTTACTCTGTTTGCTGCTGTCAAAGTGTCGGCAATAAGTTATTTCCGAACTCAACGTTTGCCGGCCAGTGCGCAATTCAGTGAGCGTGGGAGCTTTTCTAGTTTTAGTGCTGTTTCTCTCGAAATCAATTTTGTAAGGTATTTCTAGCTCTCTTGAGTTGCTGGCACCTCCTTAAATAACTAGCCTCACTTTTAAGAACGCACACGGTTTGAGAATTTCTGTTTCCGCGTGGGTTCAGGAGAGAATGCCCCTCGATTCGCTGCTCCACAAGTTCGCGACAGGGTTAGAAATAATAACGTGAACGGCAACAAAACCGCTCATTTCATTCATTTTCCTGCGCTGTTCTGAAGCTTTCGCCGCCTTGCGCACAACCGCTTGGAGGCAAAAACTGTCGCCTCGACTCCCTTGACTCTTGTACATTACCATCGCTTCCAAATCATTTGTCCTTTCGACGGTCATTTATCCTCGTCTGTAGCTTTTCTGCCTATATCGTCGACGAAAAGCTGAAAATAATAATGTTGCAAGCGTACAAGGCAGCAGTAATGAGTCAACATGAAGTAAAGTGCGACAAGTTATATGAATCGGCAGCCATAGCGTTGGTTTCGGGATTTTACCATCTGGCTTGCATGTTAGAGGTGCGAGATCAGTCCCCTCTTTTTTTTTTTTTTTTTTCAGTCCATATTGGACAGCTAGTCAGAGTCATGGGGAAGACCATCTCAAGACCTCACACCAGCTCAAATGCTAATAAATACAGCAAATGATTTTTCATCCAACAAATGTCCATGTATATTTCCCGCAAAAGGTGTCGCCAAATATGCGACGCGCATTTGTTGAACGCTGGCTCGAAGTCGCACATTTGCGCCATTTTTATTCCGCAAAGGTTCCACGCATTGACATGAAACATTTCGATCAGAAAGCGCCGAGTTGAAAATACGCAGCCATCAAACTTCTTTTAGAGAGAGCACGGCTTGGAAATGGTATGTTGCAAATTCTCAATGCGGCGTTAAGGGCACACACACGGAAACCCGTGTTATTTGAGTGGCTGCGTAGTCCTGTGCTGTTCAAACTTAGCTGAGCGTGCCATTATAGCTTATATAAGTTTACTGTTCCCCTCTATCATGAAGGCTCTCAGCTCGTGTGACGATGGCTAAAGGTCTCCAGTAAAACGCGAGCTTTAGATTTATGTCTGATGACTGGCGTCGCTAACGTTTAGATTCAAACGATGCGGTCGCTCGTATCAAATCGCGATATACTTCACGAACATTCATTCGTTGTATTCAGTTTGGTATTTACCACCTTTCGCACTCAGGCAAGAAGTCGTACATAAATCGAAAGACCTGCGATTATATTCCAATTATTCTTAACGAAATTTGAAAAGACAGGCCGTAAAGCAAAACGAAATTAAATGCGGGAATGCATTTATTTTTTCTAACAGAGTGCCTCACGGATGTGTGAAGCTCGTTTATTTCTTTTCACTAAATTATTTTCTATTAAGTGAACCTGGATCGTGTTTTCATGCGAATACACTTTCATGAAAGGAAATCGCGTTGAAAATTCATGTCTCGAGATTTATGCAGCACTGAAGGAACCTAACTCGTTTCAAATATGTCCAAGCAGACCAAAGCACTGGCGTGACCGTCACCGGTGAGAGATAAGGCTTCTCTCGTTCTCGTTAGCCAGCATATGGTTTCGACTTACACGGAAATTTCTTTCATGCTTCTTTTGTTTGATATTTGTTTTAAAAAGGGGGGGGGGGGGGGGGGGGGTTCCCGCTGTTTCGTATCAGACGACCATTTGCAGTTTAAGTGAGCTCTCCCCATGCTGCCGTTCTTATTCGAGCGCGCGTTCACTGGGAGCCACATTTATGCCTTCGTAAAAGATCCAGCGTTTGCTACAACAAACGTCATGTTAACGCATCTTATTCATATTAACTTGCAAAAAGAAAAAACAGGGGTGCACATAAGTTCAGCCTTTAATGGTATGACGCGTCGGTTCCGCTTGCGGATCCTCGTTGGCTTGCACGTCCTAATCACTAGTCTTTGAATTCGTGACTTTATTGTCTTACGAATACCCATTATCATACTGTCATATAATAACCTTGTTATGTGAAAGACCACCCAGCATTGACAAAGTGCCGCTTAACCAAGCAGTATTATATGATTCGGAATGCATGGAGGGTTTGATTCCCCTCACATTGCCATATGCAATTCAAAGCCCTCGGTGACAGCACCTGCTGCAAACTGGCCATGCCATGTTGTAGCGCACCGTTGTACAGCCCAATCAATGTCTGCCAGCTATTCCCTGCCAGACCCGTGATTTTTCGCTCACAAAGCCGACGACGGATTGCTTTGAGAGGGCAGTCTTTTGCGCTATCGCGTTAGACAGCTAAAAAGGTCCGATTTACGCGACAACTGCGCAGATGCGCACACTTCCTCCGATACCTATACGTCTATTTCGTTTCGCAGCTAGGACTGTCCAGAGTAACTGCACGACCCCTCGGCTGCCAACAAAGCAGGTGGCGTCCTTTAATCATTCCGTGTTTTGTTTCTGCACGTTTTGTCACATCAGAGCTAACTACGCGTCCTTAACAGGAGTAATAATTTGCGTGCTCTATGCTTCTAAGTTCGTTTCCTGCGCCTTCCGCAGCGACGACGACGCTCGTTTTCTGATTGCGGCACCCGCAACAGGACGAGGCTGCTTTTTTACAGGTACTCAAGCGCCTGGAGGCTGCCACAGTGCGCTACTCTCTCTCCCTTGGGCCTCTCCTTGCGAGCACGGAAAGTAAAGCGCAATCAGCGATCGGAACCCCCCCTCCCGCATGGGACACCGGCAGCAGTAGGTAGCGACTCCAAGCGCGAGAGGACATTAGTAGCCAGGAGAAGTTTTTTGGGTTGCCCTTCTTCGGGCTCCTTTTTCTCCCCACCACTCGGGAGGCGGGAGAGCGGGCTAAGGGGAAGGGCAACGGCGCGCGACCGAGCCTATGGAGGCGTGCGTTTTACGGCGGCAATTAAGAAGCGCCTGCGAACCGCTTGCCGAGTGCGCCCTGCAGTAGACGCTTGCTGCTGAAAGATTGGTACTCGCCGCTCACGTGCAGACCCGCGGATAGAAATAGCGACCCGGCGCTTAATCCCCAATACTTGCGAGTAATACACTCACGGAGCAGTACAAAGGAACTGAAAAAAAAAAAAAAAGGAAAAGGCATACGCGCAATGGGCGGTCGGCGCCAACATGCGACCGGGAAAAGAACGGCCTGGCGCGTTTTACGCGTGGTTTGCCCTATAGCAACGGTCGCAGCGGGCCACAGGGATGCTTTGGTCTGGCGAGCGCGCTGCAAAAGGGATTGAGCTGGGCGGAATCAGCCGCGGCGCTTGACGAAATTAGCGGCCCTACGGTACGCGCCCACCCGCTCGCTCTCTGCGGAAGGACGGGGAGAGGGTTGTTTCCGAGCACGGAAAATAGGTTGCGACTATTTGCCCTTCACCGCGGAAGAGAGGACACAGACGCGCGGGAACGCCTATCCTGACCAGCGGCTTCCTGCTACGAAGCGCTGCACGAAGATGTTTTTCTCGAACCAAATTAGCTTAATGAGTCGGCAGGAAGAGTTGCCTCTCTATTTGCAATGGACAGCAGCAATTGCGGGAGCATCCGAAAAGATGCGAAACGAGCTAAGCTGAGAGTATTTACAGCGCGACGCCTGCTCGGGATGGTTGCTACTGAGCGTTCATGCTTGTAATATTGGTGAGGGAAATTGCTCACATATAGGTAGCGGGCTGCACTATGTTGCCAAGCGCTCTTTCGGCGCTAGCAGCGCGCCTTAATTGGGCACTAATTTTCTCGGAAAGAAACCCCGAGCTCCCTTCGCAGCTGCTAATGTTTTGCGCTTTACATTTCCTTTTTTTTTTTTTTTAATGTGGAATTGTAATAGATGAAAGAAGTGCGAAAGCTGATGTCATAAAGAGAGCGGAATGATCCTAAGCTCTTCGATGCCGATGAACAATTATTCTTCATCATTATTGGGTGCGTATTTTTATGTGTTTTTTTTTTTTCCTTTTTCAAGCGTGATGAAAAGCTCCCGCATCTTGCATTGGTCAGCGCTGCCAGGTACCATATTTTAATATACCCGAATACTTTTGTCAAATACTTCCTAAAGTTTTCAGAAAACTCTGCTGAATAAGGGCGACTGTTTCGAACTGTAATGGTCTAACCATTTAGACAAAAGGAATTAGGAGAGCCGCAGTTGATGCAATGTCAGTGTTAGTTACTTTATTACGCATTGTGAGAAATCTTAACTGTGAACGAGGGACTGTGCAGCATTTATGACACTACGTTTCGTGGTGGGAAAAAGTGGCCCCACATAGCCAGTTTGAAACTCACAGCGTGCATACTGAAGAGATGCGTTGCTCGCTGAGAAGTTTTGCTCGACCCCATAGGTAACCCCACCAAAAAAAAGGTATTTAGGAAAAATAAAGTTATGTGATGTAATGATGCGATTTCCGCCGATTCACTTTAATTAAATCAAATCTATACGATACTGTCATGGCTAGTTTTGTAGGTAGCTTTTACTTCACGGAATTTACACGGCTATCGCAAAACTGTAAGTTATTTAGCAAGCCCCTGATACCAGATGTAGGAGCAAACCTGCAAGCAATGAGTCGTTTTTGTTGTGAACGCAAAGCACTGCTGCTGGGCAGAAACAGCTACCTTTTGTACTTATTTGCATACCTCTGCGGATGCAGAAGTTCACAAAACAATCAATTTAAAATATATATATATATATATATATATATATATATATATATATATATATATATATATATATATACTTGCCATCATTATAATATATACTGTCCTGACGAAGCAACAACATTTTAGCCTGCAGCCACCACGGTGTATCAGCTATAGGTCTCCTCTTCTTCACATACTTTCACTTCAGTATTTCAAAGGTCAGGATTGTTTAACTTGTGGCCCGTTAAACATTTTGCGATTCCCCTATACTCTCTAAGCGTTATTCATTCTAAGAAACTCAGTGCGATGCCGCAAGTTGCACTGACGATTTTCTCTCATCATTGTTGCGAACGTGACATCAAGAATAGCTAGGAACAGCTCTGTCTTCCGCTCCGGTATCAAAGGTAGTGCTTATCAGCGGAGCAAAAAAGAAAAAACAAAAAAGAAAGAAAATCTGAAAACTAATCTTGACCAGATACACCCTTCACCTAGCGTACAAGCTGTGACTAAGCTCATTTTAAAGTAGAAAACCTACACACCTCATTACGAGGAAAGCCGACAGCGTTCTTACCCGAGAGGTAGTCGTAAAGATTCGTCAGCAAGCGTCTAGGGAATACAAAAGGTATGACGTCACAATCTTGTAAGAGAGACCCATCCGCGACGAGAGCACAGTCACTTGCAGACAAACAGGTCGTTAGTTTGTACACAGCACTGGCGAAACCTTGCGTGTTGCGGCATTTTTCATCGACTTTTGTATCGAAATAATGATGTAACCTTTCGTCTTACATCGTTCCTGATGGTGTCATGCGATTTCACGTCGCATATAATATAGAACTGCTAGTCACTTAGGAGACATACGTACCTCCAATTGAATGCATTCTTTGACATTAGTGTCAAAACTGCTCTGCAACTCTTCGTCGTACCACGTTCTGTGTGGCGCCATACGATTTCTCGTTGCATATAAAACATAGATCTGCTATTCAAGGCGGAGGCAAGCCTGAGACAGGTATTCGACCGATGACATATGGTCCTTCAATACTAAGCCTTAAAACCAAGGTTTCGGCGATTACTGCTGTCAGACGACGCGTGAAGCGCTGCCGTCTACGTGGAATACGCACGCACGCACCCCCTCACCCACACATACACACCTACACACACACACACACACACACACACACACACACACACACACACACACACACACACACACACACACACACACACACACACACACACACACACACACACACACACACACACACACACACACACACACACACACACACACACACACACACACACACACACACACGCGCGCGCGCACACACACACACACACACACACACACACACACACACACACACACACACACACACACACACACACACACACACACACACACACACACACACACACACACACACACACACACACACACACACACACACACACACACACACACACACACACACACACACACACACCGATTACAATGCTACAATACCAGCAGAAAGAACTTTTCAACCGCGCAACTATAATGTCTTTCCATTCACATACGTAATATAGTCTAAATCTAAATTGTATTTGAGTTTTTTCCGTAATTTTTGTTGTTGTTTTTTGCAGCCTGTTGCAGCCAAGCTGCTGTTTTCCACTGAAGAGCCGCCGCTTAATCCACCTCCTCCTACATCTTATGCGGCATTACAGCAAATTTTTGGCGCATTTAAACAGGATCCTGGAACGGGCGCACATTGTCCGGTTCAATTTCTGGCCGAGCTTTTCCTTACGCGAGTTTAATCGAACAGCTTTCAGCGCACCGAAATTGCTCCTCCACCCTGGCTCTCGCGTGGGTCCTCTGCGCCGCCGGGGAATAGCGGGCGGCAGCGCTTGAGCGGAAGCGCACTAATCAACATCGCCGGGACGAGCGGCCACTCTGCCGGCAGAATTAATAATTAACTTGCGAGCCGAGGCGAATTGCTTGCCATGGTCCACATCTGCCGTGTGTACCCAGTTCAGGTGTGCGAACGACAGCAGTTAAACAGATCATTTGCGCCCGGGGCGAGAATTCATTTTAACTTTGCGCAAGGACAGGGCCCGTCTTTACCAAACCGTCCTGACTCTCCCCCACTTCTCTGCACTGTATTACGACAAATTAACAACTGAAAAAGTAAGCGGGCTTCTTTCTGCTCAAATTAAGCCCAGATGTACTGAAATATGGGTGCCGTCTTTAGACTGCTTCATTAACACCCCGGAAACGCTTTCGAAGCTGTAGTGGGCGCGAGCTAATAAAACGCCAAATTGACAAAGCTGCTCGGAAGTCAGCACGGTCCCTTACTGGATGCCTGGATCCTTGTCTGTCCTATGGACAGCCACGAGTCATGTACCGGTGCTCCTGAACGGAGCTTACTATCTGCTTCTTCGAGCCGTTCACCTTTGATGACGCGGAACCTGATTAGCTGACGACTACGTGCAAGGCTTTGCAAGGTTTTAGTAAATTACAGTGGAGATCTGTTGCTCGACGCCACTCTGAAAGCCCGCGAATGAAAAAGCACGATGGCGAAGGTCGCCGTAACGGTTGACATTGCGCTAATGTTCCTCGCGCTTAGCCTTTTAACGTTGGGTTCTACTGCGATGTCTCTTTGACATCTTAATAAAGGCCAACGAGCAACTCACCCTCAATAAAGAGCCCGAAACAGTTACCTCAATAACTGGCGATGATAACACCTGATCAGATGGCAGCTGCCTCGCAAGGTGTGTCGGCGAACGATGCCTCGTCGACCGCAGGTTGACTAGGGAAGGTATTCGAAGAAGTGAAGCCTTGTGTTTTTAATTTTATGGGATTTGTTCATACAGCTTTTCGTTACGTTGTCGCTTCCTTATCTTAAAGGTGACCCTTTTCTGGCGCATGCGTACAAAGTTAGAATTAATCTGCCAGGGGAACGCACGCGTAAATAAAATGACTTATCCGATAGGCACCCGAAAAGCTATCCCGGGTAAATCACCAGCATTCCCTGCAGAATTCACTCGGGTGGTGAGACAGGATATCGAAAACATCGTGAGCCGGTATTCCGCTGTTGGAAGTCACCAATTTTAAAATAAATACGCCGAACTCGAGCCAGCACTACTACGACTTGCACCTCGCGTGCTCAGACAAAAGGCAAATATCGAGACCGGACACAACACAGCCATTCCACCGCGAACACATGGTTTACGAGCCATTAGAAAGGCACCTTAGGCAACAGCCAGCAATGTTTGCGGTTTCATGCCGGGCGTAACATTGCGCACAGCATAGGTGACGCAAATAGGCTTTACGTATAGTACCGCCCTCTGGAGCGTTTGTACTGGCGGAAGGGGCCACTTGGGCTTGCTGGCAGGAAATGAGGTCCGTGTACGAGCGTGCCAGGCAGGTCGGGGGAATGGGAAATGGATGGCAGCGGTGCCAGTCGAGGGCAGCAGCGGAACAGCGGTCTGCCCCCCCTTCCCCTTTCCCTGTGTATACGGGACCACCACGGCGGCTCGATCTGGTTCGGTGGCAATCAATGGAATGCGCGGCTACGCCCGAGGCTCCCGTCTTCTCCCACGACTCCTTTGCCGGACTCGTAGCTGTCTCCGTGGGCCTCTCTCTTTTCAAAATGGCTCGCATGTAAGAGATCTGGTGGCGCTGACCGCGCTGCTCCTGTCGGAGGCGGAAATGGAACTGTCCCGGAAAGGGCCCGCTTCAGTCAGGAAAGCGAGCCGCCGCCGCCTCCGAATGGAGCGAGCGCGGCTTCGGCAACAAGGACGGAGCACGGTTCTGTCTGGGTCATGCAGCCATGTGCATCTCTTCCAATTTTCTTGTTCTATGCCCCTTAACTTTGCTCTCTGTCGGCCATTTCGTAGGCGACGCCGTTCATGAATATTGGTGAAGTCTCCCTCCCCTTTCGTTCCTCTCTCTTTCCTTCGAGTCCAGTTTTCTATATTTGTAGCCTTCCTCTCATGATGGTTGTGCGGGCGCATACTTGTGTCCTCGCAAGCGCGTGACAGTTGCGGAAGCATCTTCTTAGCTTGCAGTTCGCCCTCCTGCTACTAATGAGCGCCATTGAACCTTCATTAGCATTAATTAATATCGCATGGGTGACAAGAGTGACAAAGTCCGCCAAAACTTGGTATCGCGATAAAAACGTTCTCATTGTCAAATTAATTCTTTTTCGTAAATCGAGCATATATCGAGCATATAAAAATAAGGAAGAAACCCAACGTTTGCCTTGCACTCGTAGACTGTTCGCTCCTTTAAATTCTTTAAAAACGAGCCCCTCATTTCCCTTTCAATTGTCTGCTATATATATATATATTGTGTGTGGGATGTCTGTGTGTATTGATGTTGGTCATAATTATCCCGAGCTCTCCACTGCGCCATTCCTTATAGCCTGAGTCGCTTCAGGATATTCAGCCCCTGTAAATCATCAAATATACCATTTGTTGCATCGTCCGATTTCTTAACTTACGAGGAGTAAATGTAAAAATACATTAATAAATACATAAATGTATCGGACGTTGCCCCTGCTGCTGCGCATAATTACGATATGCTCACTTTCCTCCAATGGTCGCAGTAAGGGCAATACTGTAAAAGCGTCAAAACATTTTGCTGATGAACTTTTACGAAACGATAGCTGGTAACCTCGGAAGGTCAAGCAGGATTAGCAGTAGTGTTAACTATACAGGAACTGTTTCGACAACCCCCGAAGTCTGGCGTTTTCTTCTGCAGAAGAAAAGTCGCAAATTAAGCAATGTTAGCTCCAAGGGTTCCGCTTCAAAGAACGTCCGAAGCACGAAAACGTTAGAAAACAAAATAGCTTATGACTCTGTCGCTAGCAACAAGGTTTCAGCGCTTCCTTCTCACACATGAATAAGTAGTATGTTTCATAAATATGTGATACTTTCTACGGTACATGGGGCGTCAGCTTCGCTTCACGGATCCTTTCCCTGCTACGACATGGCGGCTCGAGCTCTGTCAAAAACACAGTAATGCTCTCCGTTTACTGTAATGAACAATTTTACACCTTTAGCTGTGCACTGAAAGACCTCACTTTTTTAGTCGCACGTCTACGAAACTATTTAGCTCTGGCACAGGTTACTTCGGCCGCCTAAAAAGTGAAATCCATTTGCAGCAAATGCGCTTAATTGACCGGTGTTCCGTATTTATGCACGACCTGCGGATTAGGTAACCGAGCTTGCAGTGGTTTGCAAGTGATTTCGGCGGTATTGATTTCGCATTAAGTCCCAGTTTGAACGCAACAATAAATATTTGAGTCACTCGGCGTAAGCCACCAGGTTTAAACGACCCTATTCACAGCGCGCCTCTTCCAAATTGGGTGCACCTTCGTGCGAAGCCAGCACCGCGGGGTGTCCGACGGTGCACGGAACGACGTTCGCGACGCGGCCGAGGCTCGCATGAGCGGCACTGCAGCGAAGCGTGTTCGTGTCCCGGCAACACTTGTGTGGACGAAATGTATTTTCTGCACAAGAATAGAAACCGGGGTCCTGAAAGCACGGGTTTGCCAATTTTCTCTCTCGCTCTCGTTTTCACCATGCAGCGCCGGTTTAAATACCGGAGCGTCCGAATGGCACTTCTCACTAGCCATCATTGGCGATATCAAGGGAGGCAGGTTGTAATCATTAAAGAATGCATAATTCACTCCAGTATCTGTAGTTTAACGTCCTGAAAGTGGGCCCGGGCTGCGAGGTCCGCTGCAGTGTAGTGAGTTCCAGGGCAATTTAGGCCATACTGGATTCTTCGACGGGCACTGACGCATTACAGAACACGGGCTCTCCTGGAATTTGCCTCCACCGAAATACTACCTCCGCGGTCGGGATTCGATTCCGTCACCTCGCGGGCTCGGCAATCGAGCGCTGTTATCCGCTGAACCATAGCAGCCCATATTTCATTGCTGGGATTTGTGACTAAGCTAACATGATTATTTAATATTTTTGCTCAATAAAGAAGTGAAGATTTTATGCTGTTGTCCCCGTGATGCTAAACCCGGTTATTGATACTAATAAATCTTGGTTCTTTCGATGCACAGCACATTCTAGTTCGAAACTGCCCGTATCAACGTTTACTGCATCAGTTTCCTTAAGGCTACGTCTGTACTAAAGATTATTTTTCAGGAACCTGCATTAAGCGTCCGGTACATGACGCTTAAAACATTGCCTTAAGCTTTCAATATCCGGGAAGGTATTGTTTCAGTTTTTTTTCTTTTTCTGTCATTACCTTGTTCCTGTTAGGTCTCGGCACTCCTCCAATGCTGCTAAGTTTTATCTTGTATATATATATATATATATATATATATATATATATATATATATATATATATATATATATATATATATATATATATATATATATATATATATATATATATATATATATATATATATATATATACATATATATATAGACGACGACGACGCAAAGACGACTAAGTGGTTGTTGGTGCGCGGAGAGCGCTCGGGCAGGACATTGTTCGAAGATTTGCAGAACGCTTCGTGGGTCTGCCTGCACGTCGCTCTGTGTCAGCACAGCGCCTACTCGCACGTCTGAGGCTCTTTGGGTCGTGAAACTGAAGGAGGGGCCATCAATGCTCCCTTCTGGGGCAGAAAGCGCGACCCACCTACCTCTCGTAACCACCCGCGTGCATCGTACACGCCGTAGGCTTCGAGTTTTGTCACCCGAGGCCTTTCCTCTCGAGAGAACGGCCCTGCAGACCATTCCACTAGATATGACAACGTCACCGTCAATTCATACCCTGAGTGCTCTTTCTGCTGCTCCCGCCTACGTCACCCTGCAGACCCCTCGCCTCCCAAAGCCATTTCATGGTGACCAATTCGAAGATGCTGAAGACTGGCTGGCTCACTTCGAACGGGTCGCCGCATTTAACTGGGACGACCCAGCAAAACTCCGAAACGCTTATTTGAGCCTTGAGGACGCGGTCCGTACATGATTCGAGAATCGCGAGGCGGTGTCCACCTGGCCGGGCTTCCGAAGTCAGCTCCTGAGCAGTTACGCCAGCAGCGACCGCCGGGAGAATGCAGAGCGGGCTCTGAAATCGCGCATCCAACTCCCAAACGAGTCGCAATGCACGTCGAGGATGTAACGCATCTCTGCTATCGCGCAGACCCTTCCATGCCAGAAGACAAGAAACTGCGGCACCTGTTGCGTGGTGTGAAAGAATAGATGTTTAGCGGCCTCATCAGGAACCCACATACCACCGTCGCGGCGGTCTTGACTGACGCCGTCCGTATGGAACAAATGCTGAAGCAGCGATCCAGCCAGTACGCCCATACAACGGCCCCAGTGTCCACGTTATCCACCTTGAACCGACTTGACTGTGACTCTGTGACCAATCCGAACGCTCTACGTGAACTAATCAGATCCGTGGTCCTCGAGAAGATCCAGAAGCTTCAAGGATCTTTTTCCCCTTCTGTGGATTCCCTGAGTAGCGTAATCCGCGAAGAAGTACAGCACGCACTCAAAGCACCAGTTGTTTCGGTCAGTCCTCCGGCACCCGTTCAGCCGGTGACCTATGCGGACATACTGCGCCGTCCTGCTTCACTTTCTGCTCCACCGACGTACACTCTCCGGTGGTTGCGGTGCACGCTGCTCAACCGGCACCCTACTTGAAGGAGCAGCGCCAGGCGCCACGTAAATGTGACCTTTGGCACACTCCATATCGACGGCGGCCTCTCTGCTACTACTGTGGCGAGGCCGGTCACCTCTACCGGCGATGCATTTACCGCGAACTGGGACTCTGTGTGTTTTCCCCCGATAGCCCTAGTCCACGGCGTGGTGAGCGGCCACATGAAATTGCCGAGTACGTTACCCGCCAGACCTTTCCGCTATCTACGCCACGCCGCCAATCGCGGTCATCGCCTCATCGCTCGTCGCTTTCCGGATCTCTTTATGCCACTGCACGACGTGGATCATCCTCCAGCCGTCGTCGGGAAAACTAGCTCCGGCGACCTTTAGAGGCGAGGCCATCGAAAACCGATTCGCCGAAAAGCTTCCACCGGCACCCCAATCGTATCACCCCGACAACTGCTGTATCACCGTTTAGAATTCATTTCATCATCCGACCGAAAGAATCACTCCGAAGCGGACCGCCGCAACCCCGAACATCTCTTGCCACCGCACCGGCTGAATGGCACTGAAACTGACCGTCACATCGCCGAACATCTCCCGTCTCCGTACCAACTGTATCCCTCCGAAGCCGATCAGTACGCGTCGCCTAACAGCTCCCTCCGCGGCACCGAGTAAACCACTTTAACCCCAATTCTTATCGGCGGGCTCTACAAACGACCGGATCTCCATGAACGTCCCTGTTCTCGTCGACGCACAGGAATTCAGCGGGTTAATCGACACCGGGGGGATTACTCTATTCATAGCGGACGACTGGCGATGGCCGTGAAAAAAGTGACAACGCCCTGAGATGGTCCCCACATACGTATGGTCGGAGGTGATGTTGTCGCACCCCGTGGTATGTGTACGGCCCGAGTTACTATACGGTGCGTCGCTGCTTCGTTGCCACTTTTCTCATTATTCTGCGCGAATGCTCTCGCGATGTTATCCTGGGCATCGACTTTCTCCGCGAGCACAGTGCCACACTTGATTTGCCGAATCGGTTGATAACGTTCTCCACCGAGATGGCGACAGAAAAGATTGAGCTCAGTGAGTTTTGATCCGCACTGCGAATGGCCGACGATAACGCCACAGTGTCCCTACGCGCCAGTATCGTGGCGCGAGTTACCTGCGACAAGCCACTGCGGGTACTGAGAATTGTCGAGCCTAATGTATCTCTTCTGCTTGCTATAGGCGTTTTTGTACCACGTGGCCTTTGTATCTTCTATGGCGATCAGACAAAAGTGTTTATAACAAATTTCAGCAATGAGCATCGCCATCTGTTCCGTGGAACAGCCATAGCGCACATAGACCCCATTCAGGAAGTTGCCGAATGCTTTACTTCCGAGACAACCACGTCTAAAGAAGATGCAGTCAAGGGTATTGACGTAAATCCAGATCTTCCGCACGCTTAAAAAATAGAGCTGCAGTGCCTCTGGCTTGAGTTTGGTGCTTGTTTCACGTCGTCCTTTAAAGTGCGGCAAATATCCATCGGGAAACACAGGATTATTACGCATGAAGGCGCTCGTCCCATCCATCGGCAGCCCTATCGCGTGTCTTCTCCCGAGCGAGACGCTATCCAGAAGCAAGTCTGAGAGATGCTCGCCGATGACGTCATCCAACGATCAAGCAGCCTATGGTCGTCTCCTGTCGTCCTCGTCAAGAAAAAAGACGGCCCACTGAGCTTCTGCGTCGACTACAGAAGGCTAAGAAAGATGTTTATCCACTACCGCACATAGACGGCTCCCTGGATAGACTTCGCCACGTTAGATATTTTTCTTCAGTCGATCCCAGAAGTGGCTATTGGCAGATTGAAGTTGATGAGAGGGACCGGGAGAAAACTGCCTTAATCACACCGGACGGGCTTTACGAATTTCGTGTCCTCCCCTTTGGGCTGTACTGCGCTCCTGCAACCTTAAAGAGGATGATGGACACGGTGCTCACTGGTCTGAAATGACAGACGTGTCTAGTTTACTTGGACGATGTGATCATCTTTTCGGCAACTTTCAAAGCACACCTTCACCGTCTCAGAGCTGTCCTCGACGCCGTTCGGTCCACCAACCTGTCTCTCAAACCTGAAAAAGTGCCAATTCGGTTTCACTGAATTGAAGTTTCTCGGCCACGTCGTGTGCGCTAGCGACATCCGGGCTGACCCTGAGAAACTCGCGGCTGTTGCGGCATCTCCAGTTCCCAGAGACAAGAAAGCAGTCAGGCGGTTTTCAGGTTTCTGTTCCTATTACTGTCGCTTCATCAAAAACTTTGCTCAGCTGGCTAGCCCTCTCACGCTCTAACCTCGGGATGATGCAGCATTTTCCTGTGGCAGCGAACAGCATATAGCTTTTGACGAGTTACGGCGCCGTTTCCAAGCTCCCCTAGTACTCGTACATTTTGACGACGATGCTGACACAGAGGTGTACACAGATGCAAGCAACGTCGGCCTTGGCGCTGTCCGCGTTCAACGGCAAGACGGCGTCGACAGGGTAATCACCTACGCCAGCCGCGCCCTTTCGCGCGCTGAGTCGAACTACCACAAAAATGAATGTTTGGCGGTAGTGTGAGCCGCCGGTAGGTTTCGACCGTATCTGTATGGAAGACCATTTCGTGTCGTCACCGATCATCACTCCTTGTGTTGGTTGAAAACTTTAAAAGAACTTTGCGGCTACTTAGCTCGCTCCGCCTTATGATTGCAAGAATTCGATTACGCCTTCAGTTACAAGTCCGGTCGGAAGCACACAGACGCTGATAGCCTGTCACGCGCACCCGTCGAACCCCCTCCGCAAGACACCGAACGACGATAGATTCCTCGGAGCAGTTAGCGAGTCTGACCTTAGCTCCAGACAGCATGCCGACCCCGAGCTGCGACTGCTTATTGATCATCTCGAAGTGGGGAACCCGGTCATGCCATGGCACCTAGCTCGTGGACTTTCGTCCTTCTGTCTCCGAAATGGTGTCCTTTACAAAAATAATTCTGCGTCCAGCGCAAGATCTTACCTGCTCGTCGTACCATCCGATCTACGAGATGAAGTCCTTCTTGCATGTCATGACGAACCGATGTCCGGCCATCTTGGTTATACGCGCACTCTCTACAGAGTCCGCCAAAATTATCTCGACAAAGTGGGCATAGACTTCCTTGGACCCTTTCCTCTGTCATCGACCAGCCACAAGCGGATCGTTGTGGCCACGGATATACTAGACCCGCTTCGCCGAGATGAAGGCGCTTGCGCGCGGTACTGCTCCCGAAGTGGCTGAGTTCTTTATGCACCACATCCTTCTCCGACATGGCGCCCCGTCGACCATCATCCCTGACCAGGGAAAAGTATTCTCCGCTCAGCTCTTACGGGATATCCTAACACTTAGCCATACTGAACATCGAAGACCTACCGCCTACAACCCGCAAACGAATGGCCTAACAGAATGGCTCAATAAGACCATGGCAGACATGATTTTTATGTACGTCGATGTTGAGCACAAGACGTGGGACAAAATACTACTTTTCAGCACCTTCGCTTACAATACCGCGAGGCAGGCAACAACACGTTTTACCTCGTTCCGTCTCGTGTATGATAGGGAGGTGTGCATGATGTTAGACGCCATGCTACCATGAGGTGTCGTGATGCTGGGACTAAGTCGACCCGGCTTTCACTTGGCAGCGTGCAGAGACTCCGGGTTGATGAAGGATTGAATCTTCGAAGTTGGTAAAATATATACACAAGCAGGTTTAATGGCACTTTGAGAAAACTTATTTACATGAAAAAAAGGGTATATCAGCAAAATGGCAAGCGTTAAGAGTTCATAGCGAGAAGCGTCTGGATGAGCCGTTTACCCAGGGCTCAGAGCGTCATTTCGTGCTCTGCAACGTCCTTAAATCCCCTATGTCCAGCCCCTCTCTGAAGATGCTGACCAATCAGTTCCAGGGCAGATCCCTCAGATATCGGCAATCAATCGAACATATCACTGCACTGATGGTCTGATGCACTGACTGGTCCAGTATTGTTTCGTCGGGCGTGGTCACTTGTTG